>NW_018397264.1:5814143-5866581 GCF_002168275.2 Theobroma umbraticum
TGACAGTAATTGTATTGTTAAACTATATTGCTCTTTCCAGGATGAAGAGTATCTGTATCTCATTATGGAATATTTACCTGGGGGAGATATGATGACTTTACTGATGCGGAAGGATACATTAACTGAAGATGAGGCCAGATTTTATGTTGGAGAAACTGTCCTGGCAATTGAATCTATCCACAAACATAATTATATTCATAGGTGAGTTGAAATGACATTAAACCTTCATCTGCTTTTATATAATGGTCTTCCTGAGTTTGCACTAAAGGGTACACCCATTCTATGTCACATGTTGCAGAGACATCAAGCCTGACAACCTGCTACTTGATAGAAATGGTCATATGAAATTATCAGATTTTGGATTATGTAAGCCGTTAGATTGCAGTAATCTCCAGGAAAAGGATTTTTCTATGGCTAGCAGTCTCAGTGGGGCTCTTCAAAGTGATGGACGGCCTGCAGCACCAAGACGAACACAACAAGAGCAATTGCAACACTGGCAGAGGAACAGAAGAATGCTTGTAAGTATTTGGCTACCATGTATGTAATGCAACATTTCTCATTGTTATTAGTGGTGGTTCTATTGAGTTTACAGAGCAAGAAGTTCTTGACTTGTTTCTCCTTTATTTTACTTAATTCAGGTTTTGTTTGATTTTGTCAAGTTTGCAAGGCTTATGTCTTATAGCTGTTAGTTGCCTTAGATATTCTAGAAAGACCACAAGCTCACATCTTTTTCCTGCTAAGCTCATTTTGGAAAGCTTTCCTTGCTTTGCAAATTAATATTTTCTTAAGCATTTAAATATTGTAATATTTCAGGCTTACTCTACGGTTGGTACACCTGACTATATTGCCCCAGAGGTTTTGCTGAAGAAAGGATATGGGATGGAATGTGACTGGTTTGTATATTAAACATGTTTTTCTTATTTGTAATTTATATTTTGTGAGATATGTTATAATGGTATCTTTGGATACTTTTCTAGGTGGTCTCTTGGTGCTATCATGTATGAAATGCTTGTCGGATATCCACCCTTTTATTCAGATGAGCCGATGTCAACTTGTCGGAAGGTAAGTTTTTACCATTTTATTATTATGCTGTCATGATTTGTGATAATATTTTTGTTTTATTTTTCTGCATTTACATCTGAACATTGTTTGTGGTTAGCTTCTATGTTGTGACTCTTTATTTTGCTTCTCATCTTCTTTGTTAGCAATGATAAGTATTGTCCCTTTTTCAACATTTTCCAGATAGTAAATTGGAGAACGCACTTAAAATTTCCAGAAGAAGCGAAACTATCTCCAGAAGCAAAAGATCTTATCAGTAAACTTTTATGTAATGTTGAGCAGAGGCTTGGCACAAAAGGCGCCGATGAAATTAAGGTGTTGTGTGGTGTGTTCTGTTCTAGATTCTTTGATTCACTTTTAAAAGAGAATGCAAATTACTAAAATAACTGGCTGTATCCATTGTTTCCAGGCTCACCCATGGTTTAAAGGTATTGAATGGGACAAATTATATCAAATGAAAGCAGCATTTATTCCTGAAGTCAATGATGAGTTGGATACGCAAAATTTTGAGAAGTTTGAAGAGGTAGATTATTGTTACTGTGTCTATAAATATGAAACAACCTGTTTAGAAGTATTCTTATTTCTTCCCTCTTTTGTGCACCAGGCTGACAACCAAATTCCTAGTGCAGCAAAATCAGGCCCATGGAGAAAGGTTAGTACAAGTACATATAATTTCAATTAATATGTTTGAACTTCAAGAACTTAACTAGTTAGTATCTTACAAAATTTTTATACACTGTAAACTTGTGCTACTACCAATCACTAGGACTGGCTCTGTTCCTACCTATGTAACATGGAAGTTTGTTTAAGGGTAATTGCTGATAAATAATGTTTCCATTGTTCACATTTCGAACATAATTTGGTTTTTTTCCCTTTGATACAGATGCTTTCATCCAAGGATATAAACTTTGTGGGTTACACTTACAAGAACTTTGAAATTGTAAATGATAATCAATTACCTGGGATTGGTATATTGCTTCCTCCCTCTATTTATATTTTCATGCCTTATGTTCCTTTTGTTTTCCATGTCTGTAGTTTGTCTCGGTACTTTCCAAAGTACTTTAAATAAAATAGAGAAGAACATTAATACGTGTTTTTCTCGACTGATCTCTCTTCTCCTTCCAACCTGGCAAATATCTTTGGATTTGACCAGTTCTTATTAATTCCATTGTGCAGCTGAATTGAAGAAGAAGAGCTCAAAACCCAAGAGACCCTCCATCAAATCCCTTTTTGGTAAGATATTATCACTAATATTAAAATTTTTGGTGGGTTACAACAGTTTGTAGCATGGTTGTTCACTCTTGTTAATCGTGGTGTATATTTTGCAGAGGATGAGTCAGCTGCAGCTGCCAGTCAACCTGTTCAAGGGAGCTTCTTAAACCTCTTGCCTCCGCAAATAGAAGCCCCGGAAAATCATTCCAGAAAGTGACCTCATGATATGCCATGGGCTCAGATATCCAAAGCTAAAAGAGCTTACTGTTCTCTGGTGAATTTGCTTTGCCGCATCTTACATTTTCAGATTTTCAGTGAGTTTTAGGGGCAAAGCCCCAAAACAAGTGGTTTGAGATATCAGATTGGCTCTAGAGTCAGCTAGGAGATTGTTTCTTTTGTAAAATAATATCTGAAAGTAAATATTCTTTCATATTTGTTTTGTGTATTTTTCCCCCACATTTTATGTCAAGCCGAGAGAAGTTCCTGTACAACGACCCCATTGTTGTCTTTCCATGTAATTATTTAACTTGATCTCGGAGGTGTATCTTTTGCAGTTCACTGGAAGCTGGCTAAATCTCTCTCTGGCGTTGTCTAACCGATAGGGTTTAGGAACTAGGTCTTAAGCCAAGACGACAGTCACCTACCTTGTCCATGTTATTTCCTGTTACTCCCGTTGTTAATGTCACCAACAGCGAATTTGGCTGTCAGTTATATGCCTTGAGAAAGATCGTGTTACCGTTAACCAAGATCCAAGTTGCTCCTTTCCCAATCCCCGCCAAGCAACACATGCCACTTTGTAACATGGAATTCCGTAATGCCGTTCTGAGGGGTTTTTTGAGATTCTATCTGTACACGCTGCATGTAGCAAGATGGACCATGACACCATTACCCCTGGGGAATGGGAATTACACTCAACATCAAAGCAATGTTTTAACCAAGGATCACCGTCAGCAGACACATGATGTGGTCAAGCATATCGTAACATAACATAGTTGGTGTCAAATCCAACCCAAATGATCACTACACCAGGCTGAAACCCTTCTCTTTCTTTGGTCAGAAACCACCAAACCAGGATCTAATCCACACATTTTACGGATAACCTCTTAAATAGAAGTGGGAGAATGCTTCAAAGGATGCCAGGAAAAGGGGTGGTGGGCCGATTGGAGAGGAGAGAACAGGAGTTAGGAGGCAGGGATCTCAGTAACAAATTACAAATAAAACAGTTTCTTTTCATCATAAATTGAATTAACGGAGAACATATCGGTATCAACACAACCAATAAAAGAAAGAGAGGGTTACACATATAAACCACATAGATTTACCAACAATAGAACTAAGACTTGACTTTTTACAAACAAAATTTTGATTTCATTTTATTCTGAACTATCATCATATGGACAATAAAAATTTCCCTATTCTGCAACTGGCCCTACACAATTAAGGCCCCTGGTATTCTAAGCTAGAAGCTCCACGTAGAAAGCTCTCGACATTCCCATCCAGAATCCCTGTAACTAAAAACTTCTGTCTGAATATGGCCTGCAGGAGTATATGCATACAATTGTGCCACAAATAACACTAGTTTGAGCTAAAACCATTGATTAATACACAGGACCAAGGAAGCACCGCCGCCTTCTCTTGTAGACCTCTGAAAAAGCAAAAGAAGAACCAGAAGTGATTTCCTCGAACAGATTATGCTAAAGAGATAGTAGTAATAGACTCATAGGTACATCTTCAAGCATCTAGAAATGATCTGTTTCTTTAAAAATATACTCATTCATAAAGATTATTTTAGTAACAAAGACCCCCCAGTATGAATCATCTAGATCTGCAATTTGTAATGCATCATTCTGCATCCTTTTTCACAAAATAAAAAGTTCAAAAAAAAAAATAAAGGACTGTGAAAGAAAACAACCTCAATTGTATGTATTTACAACAACAGCACCTCTCCAGAACATACCTAACTAGTTTCAAAAGGGAGCCTCAAATGATTCATCCCAGATATCTCCACTTCCATTTGAAGCATCCTCAACATCTTCTTCCATGGAAAGCCTGATATATTCTCTATGTGCAAAGCGATCCCACTCTGTCAGTGTTGGATTTTCACGCTCCTAAGACAAATATATCTTGTAATCAGCACCTCATGAAGAAAAAGTTACTCATAATGATGTCAATATTCAAAGTTAACACATGGATTTACCTGACGAATAAGAAAAGGATCACGACTTTCAAAAGCAATAAATTTATTGAGATTGAAAAGAATGTTGAAAACATTTCCAGAAAGTTTGCAGCCTTTCAAGTCACGTAGAGCGATGTAGCCCTCATTCTGTAATCAACCAATCATGTATCAGCACTAGTCATGCAGAAATATGTATGTCAACATGCAATCAAAAGGACAAAGATGAGTCATCAGTAGAGGATCCAGGAATGACCTCTGGTCCAATCATGTCAACAATTTGGCATAATATATCCTCAAAGAGCACAGGTTCTTGGGCCATGCACTCCATCCGTAGTAACTGCTCCTCATAAAAAAATTGCATTTCAGTTGGCGTGAGCACCCCATTTCCATCCAAATCAATGCATTTAAACCTGAAACAAACAATCTCTCTAGTCAGGTAACATTGTCTTTATTGATAATACATAAAATGAGGCTAGTTAAAAAATGCGGCAAAATTTTATCGAACAACCTCATGCTCATAATCGAAGAGGTTGCAACATTTTAAGGAGATTAACACTGCTATAGAACTATGAAGAACAACAATACAAAGAATTGCCAATAAATAACAACAGAGATTGACAACACAAGTTTTTCATCGTTGCATTAACATTTAAAACCGGTAAGGGATCATCAGCAAAGAAAGTTTTTCATGTGCTTCAACTAAAGAAAAGGAGATGAAATATACCAGTATTCCAGACCAGGTTCTGAAGATTTGTCCTCCTCTGACAGTATAAAGTAAACAAAATCTTCATAACCCATTTTCCCCTCAACCTTACTTCTAAATTTCCTTGGAACCTGAAAGACCAAAAAGATTACTATCTTTCTTTGTTCTTTGATATAGATGAAAAACTTCCCACTTAAAGCCGAACTGATAGTAGTAACATATAGAAAGTAGTATCACAAAAATGCAAACCTGAGAAAAAATTCTATCAACAATCCGGTACGTAAGAGCATGGTTACCATATCTGATAAGGTTTTCTTTATCGATCAAAAAATCATGGTCGGTGTCAAGCTCCCAAAACTTGCAGTATATTACATAAAAGTGTTCATAAGAGAAGTACCTGCAGTAAGAAAAGAATTAGCGTAAAATGCTAATTTATCAAGTTATAGAGAACAAAAAACTAAATGATGAATGTGAAACAAAGGTTCTCAGAACCCATATTAATATCATAAAAAACTTCATAAAAATTGCATGCTTTCAGCTGACTGATTACCTTAAAACCTTGTTAATATCTTCTTCATCATCCACATGCTGCATTGCAGCAATTAGGTTCCCCCGCTTCAACTCCCGGAGGGTAAGCCGACCAGTTCCCGATCTATTTATATAGTAAAATATTCTATACACAACTGTTTCAGCTGTAAAATACAAAAGAAGTTGAAATATGTAAGAGCACAACTATATCAGGTTACTACTTCACAAGAATCAGAACTTGACATTGACAGCACAGTCCAAACCTAAAAGTTATAATTTACTTCTGAGGCAGATGGGAGTACACTAAGTAATATTGTAGTAATGCCATTGTTAAGGTACACCTAGCACCAAATGCTGGGACTAAGTTACATTTAGTCACTACGATATATTGAACATACAAAACCAGAAATGCAGTAAGCCAATTATCAGATGAATTTGGGGCCTGTTTGGCATGTGTGAAGCATGGATTCTAGACAGGAATAAATGATCTAATTTGAAACGAATTGAAAAAGATATTTGTTCAAATGATAGTAATCATACCATATCTTTCCTGAAATTCTGGGGTGCTTTGTAAAAACTCCAGCCCTGGATGAGATGCCAAAAGTTCGTGTAAAACAGGTTTGAAATCATCCTGCATTCAATACCAATTAATTAAAGAAGGCACAAAACCTTATTACTTCTGCAACCACAATTTTCCCCCTTCAATAGTTAGTTTAGTGAGGCATGTCAATGCACATTTATATAATCATATTTCTTTCTTTCCTTCTCGTTTCATAGAGATGTACAATCATATTCAAGTAATATTCATTGAAGAAGCAGAATATTACCTGAGTAAGGTATCTGCGATCAGGTTGCTTAAGAATTGTATACATTCGGGTTGCTAAATCCATTGTTAACATGTTGCCTCCAATCCAATAATTGACAAATTGATCCCTAAAATTCATTACAGCATACATAAGCACACATCTATGATAACTTGTGTGATTTAAAAACTGATGTTAAACCATCTAGAACCTTACAATTTCATACTTCAATTATAACTGATTATGTTTCATAGACAAATCAAGTCTCAGATAGCAAAACAAGGGCCTAAAACATACATAATAAATTAGTTGCAAGTTTGCAAGAGGATCAGACTGTTCATTGACACCAAAAACTATTCAAGCTTTCCATAAAGGGCATGCAAGAACCAGCAATAAACCCTCCTAAACCCTAACCAAGAGTCCAATGAATCTGGTTGGTCCTATTAAAATCTACAGTGCAGTTCTACACCTCTACTCAAACCATTGCATTATTAAAACTTCTGCACTAAGTCGATCAAATCCATTGAGGGAATTTCCTGTAATTAGACCAGTACTTCCATCCAATCCTTGTATATGCTGCCAATCACAGCCTTTCTTAAAGTGCAGTAAAAGACTAACCCAAAAAGAGATATAGACCACAGAGACCACTACATAGTCAAGGCCTCAAGGGTCATAAAGCACTACTTCATGCTATTCCTGATTCCAAAGTAAGGAATCCCTAGAAAATATGGGGATTGCAAAGGAGTGAAACACCACAAAAACCTTTTGGATTTAATCGGTGTTGCCACCAATGCTTTGTTTTTAACAGCATTATTTATAGCAGGTCCTTCATCTATTATTGTCCATGACCATGAATAAGTAGTTCTGGTCCAACATAGATTTCTTCAGAACCAATACCACTACACATCATGAAACTATAAATTCAAAGGTGCACTCATACATACCTTGTCACAATACCACTGTTGTTGACATCAATATTTCTAAACAGAGTGGGGGACAAGAATGAAGGTAGTTTGCAAATATCTTTTGTTAACGCCTTAAACTCTGCCATGCAAGAAACAGTACATTTAACAACAGCAAAAACCAAGAAAACATAAAAATAGAATCTGACTAAAACCGCTTAAGTGTTTTCTCACCATGAATGTGCAATCCCAAACGACCATAAAAGTACTGATCAATGACAAACAAACACTGCTCTTTCAATTCATTTGGAGGCGGACGACCATTTTCAAAATAAAACTACAAAAACAACAAACATTTTTTTTTGAGTTCTATTATCCGAAGGCGTAATATTCCACTAAAACATTTGCAAAATTTATGGGCTAAGTTCACTTTATACCGGTGGTACGACTTCACGAACTGGCTCGCTAACTATTTTGAGGGGCGAACCTAAAGAAGAAGGGCCAGACCGCTGTTTGACAATACGAGGAGAACCAGAAGTACTACGCGGTGAAAGCGGAGGAGTACTTGCAGCAGGAAACATGGAAGGCAATAAATTGGTTGTAGAAGCACTAATACCGGTCAAATTCCCCGTGACATTCAACGACGACGTCCCCGTTCTCGCATCAGTAAGCAAATTCTTAACCTAATTAAATTTAAAGAAGAAAAGCAAAATAAAAGGTTATATATAGAAACTTATATGAAAAAGGAAGACTACTGATTAGTAAGAAGCGTTACCAGGCGACCAGTTTCTGGGAGGGAAAGCCAAAGGGAAAACAGTTCCTCTGCGAGAAAGGGATTGGATTTGAGAGCTAACGGGGAGAGCTCCGGGAGCTGAAGTAAATCAGGGTCAAGAGATGCCACGTCACCTACTACCTCCACTTCCATGATTCTTTCCGAATTTTTCCTGAATTCAAGCCCCCCGTAAACAACAAGAATTTCTGTTTTTAAATAATAATAACAAGTGAAAATTAAAAACCCTAGATCACCACGCTCAATAGAGAGGAAAAGATTTAAGCTTTATTTTGAGTGTTGGAAATGGATTGAACGAGGAACAGTTTCAGCGTATCTTGCCCGGAGAGAAGGAAGTGAAGTTTTTTTTTTTAATCTTTTTGGGGGAATTATTGTTATTATTGCTATTCTTATTTTTTTTGCCTGTTGGGATGAGAAACCGAAGAGCTTTTGAGATGGTTGTCGCTTGAGTTTCAGCGGAGAAAACAGGGACGAAAAGGAAGAGGCTTTGCTTTTACAAATGGCAAAAGTGCCTGCTTATTATGCTTCCCCTTTTCTTCTCTTCCATGGACTTTTACGTGGCATTGCCACGTCATAATCTAACGTGTGCCCCTCACTAATAAGATTATTATTATTATCGCATGTATGGGTTTAATTCAATGTTCATGTATTTATATAATTTCATTCATGTGAACGAAACCCACTAATCCAATCAAAGTAGTACAAGCAAGGGATCATTGTTTGGTATGTTATCAAATCCACACATTTTCAATGTGGCAACAAAGCTATGATCAATTATTGATGCCCATTGCCATGCACCCATTGTTGTTGTCTTTTAAAAGAGAATTCCCCCTCATTACCCTTTTACTTTTGAGATTATAAGCCTAGGCCTCAATGGCTAGCAAAATGATGATAAAGGTTAGTAAAACAAAGCCTTTTGTCACTTTCAAAGTAAAGTGGAGAGAGAAAGGTTTAAAAGCAGTGATTATCATGTTATGGTCACTACAATATTGTAATCCTAAAATCAGAAACATCATTCATGTTTTACAGATAATGGCAACATAACATGAGAAAAGATATAAACAGAGTAAGCCAGATCACATAAAGCCAGAAAGTCTTTGCTATAATAGACTTCTAGGCATGGTTCTCTTCTTTTGCTTCTGAAAGAAGGAAATATTAACTGTTTATTAGAGCTAGAATGTTGGAAACATATGAACAATTCCCTAAAGTGAGATCATTTATCTCTTTCTTTAATGAGTCTAGGACTCTAGAGGCATCATCATAATGGCAAGAATACCTGACGAGGTACAAGAGGAATGAGTCGAAAAGTTTTCCTGAGGATGAACTTCTTCATGAGATTGTTGTGGATGGAACCCAAATGGACACAGATATACAGAGTGACTGTTTGTAAATACCATTATAGTTGCCAAGATCTCCATCAGAAACTAGAAAAGGGAAATTAAGCCCTCAACACAAGCAAATCTTTCCTAACAGATGCATATGCCATTTATTTCCTTTTCCCACTCCCAATTGTCAAGAGCTCAAAGCTCCGAAGGGCGTCATCACGACCACCTCTTGTGGCTGCAGTACGAGTAAAGGTTGATGATTTTGATTCAAACCCAGGTTGGACCCTCTGAGTAGTTGACAGGCGACCACTGCTTGAAACCAATCTGCTAGGCCTGTTCTCACTAGGCTCCCCAGAGGAGCTAGGCCGACTGCTTGATACGACAACCCTCTTTGAAGTACTACCATTTCTTGACGAGGAGCGAGCCTTTTCCGAATCAGGTTGCTGAAAGAGATAAGTTTTTTGGAAAAAAATCATAACTTCTGTGGCAAATAGCTAAGGCATTCAAACTTCAATTTCCTTGATAGAAAGTGAAGTTCAATGGCCAACAATACATGAAATGTACAGAAAAAATGCAGAAGCAAGGTAGCTAACCACATCCTTCGATGATGGCACATCATCTGAAGATCTGTATCTAGACTGATCACCATGCAAACCATTCCGTCTACCAAGTACCCCAACAGCACCTGAGAACCTTTCTCGAATCTCTTGGCCAACTAGAGGAAAGAAAGATATGTGCTGAGCATTAAAAGTAGGTTTATTTATGGAAATCAAGATCAGGAACACAGGCAAGTCAGGTTGATCAGATCCGAAAGTCTCAATTACAATGTTTATGTTAAAAAATTTGTCACCAGCTAAATTATCAAAATATATTCTGAAACCTCTTTGAAATGGCACAGACCTGATGGCCTTTCTGTTCTGTCAGCAGATACACCAGGGGGATTTAAACCTGGCTTTGGGCTTGGCTGTTGAGGAATGACAAGAAACATGAGATAAGAATCTTAATGAAGATATAAAATTATTATTTCCCAGAACGTCAAGGCCAACAAATTAAAGATCACTGACCCGTGCTCTTGAGCTAGAGCCAACCTGCGGATATCTCAATATGGTCCAATCAAATACGTAGTCAAACTGATAACCTGCACCAGTTGGTAGTCAAAATCAATTAATATCAGAGTTCAATCAAGCAGATTCCAAAATAAAAGATCTTTTGCAAATTTATGATGATGAACTAATGGGAAGTCTGATTCAGTTGTCAAAATTAAACAAATTAAAAGGGTGAGCAATAGTTGAACAGCGAGACTTAAAGTAACAAGTTAACCTTCTCGAATAAAAAGGTCTCTAAACAGCCTTTTCAGGTAAGAATAATCTGGTCTGTCTTCAAACCGTAGTGATCGGCAATAATGAAAGTATGATGTGAACTCAGAAGGATATGATTTGCAAAGGACCTGAAATGGCATATTACTTGTCACACACACATTCAGTATTCAATTGCTAGAACATGCAGAGATTTAACACAAAATAAGATTCAGCTTCTGATAAACCAACTTTCTCTGGTTTGGTCTTAAATATATGTATAATAGAATTTCCTGGTATCTACAGATTGTAGAAGCAAAAAATGGTACCTCTATGGGCGTAAGCATCTTCTTTTCACTGATCTTGTCATACTTCTGCTTTTTGGTGCCAGCTTTCAGGCCCTGCCATGGAAGGCTGAGACAGAGAGAACAAAACTAGGTTAAAAAAATGTCACTCAACATTTAAAAGGTTTGTGAACTAAGCAACCCGGTTGTATGTTCAACCAACCTTCCCCTGAGGAAGTACATAAGCACATAACCAAGAGATTCCAGATCATCCCTCCTGCTTTGCTCTGCAATGTACAGCACAGTTGGATCAAATATAAAGCCAAAATAATCCACAGCAACAGGTGTTTGCTGAAAGTAAAACCCATATAAATATTAGATGCAGTTAAGTACACGCACCGACTCCAAGGTGAGTGTTAACACTTGCATATCGAGCTGTTCCTGTAAGATTCTTATTTTCCCTATAAGAAGAAATGGATAACTTAAATGAGTGTCCATGGCTAGCAAAAAAGGCTAACAAAGAAGAAAAAAGTAGTACAATATGAGACCATTGTGGCACATACAGAATGATTTGTCAGGAGAGAATTATGCACGCGAAATAGGAGCTATCCTTATTGGAAGAATTGATAATTGATGACTCAAGCTAAAAGCAGAATTAAATCTCAAGTTTTTCTCAAAATGATTAATGGTAAACCCTAATTGTTTATGAGCCAGCCTAAGTCTAGAAATCCAACTTGAACGCATTAGGTATGCTGATGAGTGGCAAACATAACTAACGAAAATTTTAACCATCTCATGTTCCTCTATGCCATATAGCCTTGCTATGGGAACTCATGATCAAATCTGTTATCAGGAGAATTAAGTCATGCTTAGCGTTAAAAGTTAGGACCAATAGATGGACAATTTAAAAGAGGAAATAACAAATTCTACAAATATAAACATCAAAAGTTGTTACCTGTATGGTATGTGCTTGTATGTTTGAAGATCCCTATACTTTTTTGCAAGGCCATAATCAATTATGTATACCTACGTTGAAAAGGAGGAAACAATCGAATTAAGCAACACATACTAGCTCATCCGGTTTAATGAGAGACTCAAAAGATAGTCTTATGTCTAACTGAATTTCAGTCAAGGAAAATATAAAATTGATAGGGTCAATGACATTTCAAATGCAATACAATATAGTGTGAAAATCCCATCAATATAATCTCATGCCTCATTGGCTATTTATAAATCCAAAAAACGCTTGCACAAATATATGTGGGCTATAAACAGAAGAACGTGCCTGATTTGCTTTGCGCCCTAAACCCATCAAAAAGTTATCAGGCTTTATATCACGGTGAAGAAAACCACGAGAGTGCATATACTCAACTCTATTTATCTGGAACAACAACAAAAGAACAAGCATTACTAAGGCAGCCAACTGATCAGATTAAAGTTCCCTGAAAAAAGAAGCATACTTACTAACTGATCTGCAAGCATCAAAACTGTTTTTAAAGAAAACTTCCGATTGCAATAGTTGAACAAGTCTTCGAGGCTTGGTCCAAGAAGATCAATAACCATAACATTGTATTCACCCTCAACTCCAAACCATTTTAGATGGGGAATACCCACTGCACATGTAAAAGAAAGTAAGATAAACATTACTCACTGGGCCCCACTTATCAGAATAAATGGATAGACAAATGGAGAGAGTGAAAGAAACAAAACTTACTCCCTCCTTGAAGAAGCATGTACAGCTTCGACTCATAGTGAAGTTGGGGATGCTTTGTCTTAACAGATTCCTGAGCAAACAAGAGGAGTACTTATTGGTAAGGGGTAGGAGATTCAAAATTTCAATCACCAATATAATTAAAGTCAATTGAAATATCAAATGGAAAAAGAAACAATAGAAGTGTAACTACAATCTAACAACTGAACACTTGCAGAAATTTTATAAGAACTTGAGCAGATCATCCAAAACTATCAGCTCAAATAAATCCAGCTTTACTTTTTCTTACGTATCGAGTGATCAACCAATACAATCTAGCAAAAACACAGAAAAGAAACAAAATCTCCCCCACCCCCAACCACACTCACACAAACATAAAGTTGGGGTAAAAACAATAAAAAGCCAAACATTACCAGCTTAACAGCCACTTCCTCTCCACTTTGTACATTAACTCCTGCAAAACCAGAACACAAAAATCAACAAAACAGCCGAAAGAAAAAAAGAAAACAAAAATAAAAAGTCATAATCGTAATACCTAAATAAAGTTCACCAAACGACCCACTTCCGATCTTTCGACCAAGCTTGAATTTTCCACCAATAATATGCTCCATGATCTAATCTTACTCAACTTTATCACAATAGAGAAAACAAAAAACTGGCCCTCCTCCCCTCTTATTTCACTTTTTTAATATTGGAAAACTTGACTTTCAACAGAGAAAATGGCTCAAAACCCTTCTCTTCAAACTAACTCTCAGATCCATCAAAATTCTTATCTACCAACTCCAAAATCAAAACTCAGATTCTAAAAACCTTATAAAGCCCTCCAAAAACTCAGAAAAAAAATTATAAACCCTTTTAGTGACTAAAGGGCTAAAAAACGGAGAAACTTGATTGAAAATCTACGGAATACCCATTGATCAGTGAACCAAAACAAGCGCTTTGGGATCATCAAGCTGCATTCTCTAGGTGGGAAAAAGGTCAAGAGAAAAAGTTGGGTTTTTTTCTAAGAGATAAAACTTAGGAGTATTAAAGAGAAAAAAAGGTTATACTTTGATTGCCCCATAAAAAGGGAAAAATGGTAAAAGAATCTAAAAGGAACGAATTTATCGGCAAGAATTTGGGTGATGATCTATGGATCTGGGTTAAGGACACGGATTTAATTTTCTCAGGAAAAAATATTCTTTTGAAGGAAAGAAAAATGGAATACCCTTTTTTTTCGATGAGAGACAGAGAGAGAAAGAAAAACGGATGATTGAAGAAGCGAAGGGTGGCTTATGATATTATGGAGAATTTTCTATATTTTTAATATTTTTCAATGAAAATTATTATTATTATTATTATTTTGTGTTTGATTAAGTTTATGATGATTGAGAGAGAGAGAGAGAGGGCCGACTTTTCCTGTTTCATTGTCTCATTTGTGGTGCTAATAGACAATTTCAACAAAGAAGATAGGGAAAAGAAAATGCCTATTAAGATAATAAAAAATAAAACCTGGTTGGGTTGGGTTGGGTTGGGTTGTGTAGGTGTCTGCCTTGTTTGGTTTTGATGATATATTTTTCGTAGCCATTAAATATAGTTTAGAGTTCATTTTCACATATGGTGTATCACTTTTTGATTTCTTGGTAAATAAATTTCAGATGTTGCTTCAAAATTTTCTGAGAGATGTATGTTATCCTTATCTTTTGATTTCAAAGCAAAGAAAGTTTCATGATTTTCCATTACAATTACCCAAATTGAACTTCTTCTTTTTTTATTTAGTTACTATATAGTTTACAATAATATAGCAATTTAGCAAATTTGGGTTTATTTTTATTTGTAAAAAGTGTGACAATTGATTTTGGGTTTGCCATGATCACATCTAGGCTTTATATATATATATATATAGGGAGAGAGAGAGAGAGAGAGAGAGAGAACAAAGGAAGTAATCAAATATGGGAATGCAATGCAATGCAATGGTGGCAGGACAGGGGCAGGCTGGCAGGGGTTTGGGTATTTGATAAGGAGGTAAAATTGTCAATCAGCCTTCACATCTGCCTTCCCAACCTCTGTAAGAGCAGACACCTTGTAACAAATATTCTTTTCTTCTTTTTTCCTCTTTGAGTGAAAATGTCTGAAGAGTCTCTCCGTAAATATATCTACAAAGCCAAAAGAGGCAGAATTTTCAGACTGATTTTTGGCATAAAAATCCAAGGCTGCTTTTGTCAGTGGGGTGCATTTTTGCATGTCAAAAAATATGCAGTGTAGCTTTCAATAGTTCACAAACAGATAAATGGTTGGTAACTGAATTGACCTAAAGCGTGTTTATTAAAGTTCTGTGGTCCAAATTCCACCAATTTGTCTTTCTTAACCCCGCCACTGTACATGCTGAGCAATTGGGCTAGGCTAGGATCCAAGTAAACACACCACTAAATTCCAGATTAGGCTTGGGCCATCTTCCTATCGAAGGGCCACAAATTTTTAGTGCCATTTTCTAACAATTAAAGCAGTGTGCCAATGTCCAAATTAAATTAAAAACCAAATACAGTAAAATGGAAAGTTGTGATCAAAGCTGTGGTGTAATAGGAGTTAACTATGTTAAATGGTTCATTAAAATTTGGGGGATAATGTGAGGAGAATGAGTCCTTCATTTCGTATTGAACATGAAATGACAAAACTAAAGCAATCCAACCTTTTTCTTTTGTGGTACATAGAGAGACAGATTAGAGTTTTAGACATTTGATTAGATTTAAGGCTGTAGTCTTATCACCAAAGAACAAAAAGATTTAAGGGTGTACCAGCTTTAACCCCACTCCATCTTCCCAGCAATTTGAGCCTTGTATTTCTATATAGAAAGAATTGGGATCTAAAGCTTAGGTTGTTTGCTTGAAGACTAAGACAAGCAAATTTTACTAGAGAAAGAGAAATAAAGCCATTGAATGATTGATATACTATTTATAGTTGTAGGATAAAATAAAAAGAAAAAAAGAAAGAAAGAAATCCTAATATGAAACCTCTTTTCCAAAGAAAAAGTGTGATTGCCAATAAAGATAACCTAATGGCACATTGAAGCTTCTCATGCTATTGGATACTTACTTTTTTATCATCCTGAAAGTTGAAACTTCAACAACAGTGTCAAGTAATTGATTAGATGGATTAGCTAATGTCTAACTTTGATACAAGGCCAGCCATATTATCCAATATATCCATTTATTATTGACTCTGGTGCAATCAGAATACCCCCAAAATGGCTTAGTCTTCCCAATACTCTCAGCTGAACCACATGTCCCAACCAATTCTGGTTGACCACAACCTCTTGGAAATTGTCCTAATCCCCTGGTCCATTCCTTTGATTCTTCAATTGTCGTTTTGCATTGAAGCTGCAAAGTTCAAAGCAACAAGAGTTTCCTCACAAGGAATATTGAAGTGGTAAAAGTCATACAGGAATTTGTTTACTCGGGAATATATACCAACCATTTGCCTTTTAATAGTTTGGAATAAAAGTTTGTGTTTCCAAAAACAAAGTGGCTTTGGTACTTGGGAATTTGCTCATTTTAAGAAGGGGGTTTGGGTACATGAAATTAGCTCTTTTAAGCACCAAAATGAAAAATGTCAACAGGAATACAACCTAAAAGCTGCATTAAAAAAACAACACAAAGATTCACTGAAAAGGTATATGTAATATTCAAGTAGCAAGGTATACCAAGGTTAAGGCTCATCAACTCTGGATAAGGCAGTAAACCCTTTTTCTCACAAAAAGTTAATGCTAATAATCTTAGCCTAATCAGCAAAGAGTAAGAGCATACACTTTCTAACATATCATTTCAATCATCTTCTCTTTCACGTGACAGACCACAGACCACAGATCACAAAGAATTCAAGGAGAGAGCAGCTTTACAGTGAATAATTCCGGCCACATGCTGTATACTAAATGAACAAAAGAAATAAAACAAATACAATAAACATCTATCTCTAAATATTCAAAGATACGTTATCAAACAAAAGGATAAGATGAAAGTTGCTATGCCAACCCACTAACTCAGATTGAATCAAGTTTTATAGTTCATCACCAAACAAAATATATACTATTACACTCAAATACAACCTTAATATGGAATGGCAGCTCAAGATCATTGCCCTAACAAGGACTGAACCAATTATTCAGGACGCCTAATGAATGCATGCGTGGGTATCCCACTTAGAACAGCCACTAGTACGTCCAACACGAATCTAAGACTCTCATCTAGGACGAGGCACACAATGTTCCTAAGTAAGGGTAACTAGTGAAGGAGCAATTGTGACATCCACTTGCAAGTTGTGCAATCTTCTCTACAGGCAACACAAAGTGTATAGAACTAACTCAGCACAAACAAAACACAATCCCAGCTTCCCAACCGTTAGCAGTCAGCAACATGAATCAAAGCCATACCATTTCGCTTCACATTATAGGCAAACTCCCAAACTCATCGAATCATATGCACTTTCCACATATTCCTCCGATCCTTCTATACTCTTACCACCTAGATATTGAGACCAAATAATTCCCTTTCAAGTCACAAAATATTGGTCTTTTTACAACACAACACAAAGTCTAACCAATTCAATACCCCAGCACCTATTCAAAATCCCAAGAACAAAGAAAGGAGAAGCAACTAAAACAACCCATGTTCCATTCAAATTCAAAAACCCCATAAAAGATAACCAAAAACCCAAAACTATAAACAATCAAGCAAGAACATGAAGTGTTTATATAGCTCACAAAGACCTCATATCAGTTACCCAATTAATAAAAAAAAAAAAGAAAGGAGAATTTTTTCTTCAAAATTTCTTTTACCTGAATGAAATTGTAGCGTTCTCTTCCAATGGATTCATTTTCAGCCACGGCAAAATAGGCCAATATTGGGCAATGCCCAATGTAAGAGGCATAGCTATCTCTTTGGATATTCACTGCCCATTCACTGCACACCAAATTCAACGAATCCAAAAGTTAAAAAAAAAAAATCTTTGAATTATTAATATTATACTTTAGGGTTTAGGGAAGATTTAATTAGAAGATTAGGGATTTACCTGCATTTCCTTTCTTTTGCTTTCTATAATAGCAAGAACCAGCGAAGAAAAAAGGATTACTAATTTACTGTCACACTTACATGGCGTCGTTTCAAATAGCAAATATTGGAATACAAAACGACGTCGTTTAAAGAAACATAAAAATAGCACGGAGAGCAAGGTATTGGGCTGATGTATAAAGCCCGAAACAAAATGCTGGATCAGGCCCAAGTTGTTTTTCTTGAGTTGCAAGTCTCATTTTATTATAAAACTGATCGAACCATCACTATAATTAATTTAATAAATGAAAAATTGCATTTGTGTTTTCATTCACAATCTAGCTACCCAATATCTGTAATTCAACTACATGTTATAATTAAATATTTTAAAGAGGAAAGCTTGAAAGAATTTATATTAAATTTTTAATTTAATCTCAATTATGTATGTGCAATATACGAATTTAATTATAATATATGCGATGCTTATTCATATCCTTAATATCTACAATTAGGTAATAAAGAGTACATAGAAGTAAAGTTGTGGTAGGTAGAAAATAATTGAATGCACAACAAGGATACAGCTTATTTTTTAAAAAAATTGTCTAAGTGGTCTAGAGGGAGGTCCTTGCCTAAAATGGAATAAGCATATATATGAAAAAATAATTAATTACATGTCTAATTTGCTGAATGATATGATTAATATTGGTAATGACAGTATGACAGCCTAAAAAGTTTTATTATATTTAGGAATGCAAGCGAATTCTTTATATTTGTTCATATTATCAATATAATAATCATAATGGCAGTATCTAAGTTTTCTTTTCATCATTGGAAAGATATCTTAGAATAGATAGTGTGCATAAGAAAATTAATGATATGACTAAGGGAAGAAAAAGTTGGGAAACTTAATAAATATTTTTAGACCATACAAACCAAAATAATAGCTTTTCATAGGAATATTCAAACCTAATAATAATTTGAACCTTTTTATGTGAGAAAACAGGTAATATCATAGAGGAAGTGTTATTACTAACTTTCCTTTTAATGCCCTTGACAATGATAAATCTTGAGCCTACGCATTAATTTCTTCAATAAAAGCACCACCTCATATTCTAAATATGGAGTCTAACATTAGTTTCCTCCCCTTTTTGGCTTTCTCACTTATGCAATTGGGATTTTATGATGTCATATATTAATTAAAATTAAATCAATAAAATATTTTTTCCGTGAACTTGAAAGGAACCTTTAAAATGGTAACCTGTTCTTTGTACCTATATATATATATATATTCATTTTGATACACAGCCAAAGTGCCATACCTATTCATTTTGCTCTTGATCTCTCTTCCCTCCCCATTTCTCTCTTTCTTTTTTGAAAGGTTACAAGTTTTCTACCAAAACCATGGCTGGTTGTGGTTGGAACTCAAGGCATGCAAACATGCATGGGCTTCACCATGCAAGGCTTGAGAGCGATACTAACCTAATTGCTTGTCGAATTTGTGGTCGATTTCTTAAGGGTGTGAAAGCTCTATTTGATCATGTCGAGGAGCGTCACCTATTATTTGATGCGACTGCTGAAAAAAGACAGCTTTTACTAAGCCACTTACCATCCGCCCCAAGTATCCTCTCTGCCAACCATTTCAACCAAAATCCTATGCTGCCTACAGCAAGAAACCATTTTCCCATTGGAGCCAATACTAGATACCCAGATCTGCAATGGGCTACCGCCCAATCACATGCTTGCTTTGGGTCTAGGAACAACCACATGCCCCTGATTCAAACACAGAAGCCAACAACTGATGGTGGTGCGACCCAAATAATGGTGCCAAATCTTCCAAATCAGTGCTTCACCAGGCCCTTTTTGAACCAGTTGGAGGCAACCTTGATAATAGAAGGAATGTCAACATTTGTAGATAGGGCAATGACTGCTAAATTCGAAGATCAACAAGGGTTGGATGTGACCTTGAAACTTGGAAGGGCAGATCGGGACTAGGGTTCTTTTAATTTCTTTATAGACCAAGTTATCTAAATTATGATGTTTGTTCTTATGGTGTTTTTACTATTGCTATTTGTCCTGGTTGCCATAAAGTTTTTTAGTATGTTAATTTTAATTTGATGTTGTATTTGGATTCGCTTTAGATATTTAAGAAATACAATGAGAATTTATCTTTTTTCATATTGGAGAATGAATTTGCAAGATTAATTATGTATTTATATATATATTCAATCATATGGATTTCGCGCGAAAATTTAAAATACTATCAACGGTTCTTTTTAATAAATTTAAAATCATATTAATTGTGTGATATTAAAAATTATTTACTTTTATTGTCAAAGTAATTTATCAATTAAGTTTATTTACCCTAATGATCATTAATTATTATGTGGGGAGAGAAAGAGATCGGATACATCAAAATTTGACGTGAAAAGTCAAAAAATTTCTTTTAAAATAAAAATTTCTTTGCATGAATCATCTATTATGTGCAAAATTAAATTGCTATCAACAACTTTTTTACAAATTTAAAATCAAATTGAATATGTCACAAAAATTAATTACTCATCTAAATAGCTATCAACAGTTTCTTTATAAATTTAAAATAAAATTGATTATTTTATAAGAAATTAATGATTTATCTAATTAATTTTCCTATTTCTAAGGACTATATTAACCTATTATACAACTTCTTCATTCCTCTACTTGTTTTCCTCAAGTGCTTTTATTAGATTGTATTATGAAATGTTGATTTTCATCATATGACAGTACATTTTCACACCAAGGCTATATATGTTAC
Source organism: Theobroma umbraticum (assembly GCF_002168275.2). NCBI lineage: Eukaryota > Viridiplantae > Streptophyta > Magnoliopsida > Malvales > Malvaceae > Theobroma > Theobroma umbraticum. The sequence goes on from NW_018397264.1 coordinate 5,834,744, forward strand.
CATTAGATACATTTACCTTAATCGTCTTATGAACTTGTGTAAGAAAGGAAAAATCTACTACAACACACAAAAATCTACTATATATATTACCCTATATATACATTCTTTCTTAATCATCTTATGAACCTACATGCAGAAGGAAAAATTTACTATAAATTATGTGAGCATTTACTATAAATTATACTGTTTAACTTTCATCATTCTCGTTCCAGAGCCTTTATACAAATTTCATTTGACTTTTATTCTCATTTTCATATTACTCTTTAGAAATGCTTGGCTTTAGTTGGAACTTGGAGAATAGTGGTTTCAACCAAAATTTATCAACTCCCTTAAGCATAATACAAAAACGATGTGTATTATGTGATGAAGTCCTCTATGGCTATGGCTTTGATCTTGTCATTAGCCATTATGTTTCTCATATAATGTTAGCTTATGAAAGGAGGACAATCAGTATTCACCACAATGAGAGGAATTATCCTCTCATTCCCTTAATGCAAAATTTCATTCTACCTCCACCTCGTTTAATTCATTCATCCTTTCAGTTAAGAAACAATTTGCTATATCAACATCAAGCGTATCCAAGACACTATGCTTTAAGGCACTATATAGCCTCACAATCTATCAAGTCCTAGCACTTAGAACTTATGCCTCTCATGTTGCTTTGATATTGGTATCATGCTCACTCCTCCTGCTCAACAAATGGAAAATCGAAACCCTACAAATGGCAACACGTTGGCTCCCTTACTGTGGAAACCAATGACTTGCCCCTTTTTTTGATTGATTTATCTATTAATTAGGACAATGGCAACACAAATTGCTCTAATGATGACTTAAACACTGATTTGAATCCTTGAGAAAACCATTATTCTGATGAAAGCAATACAGACTTCATCTTTCAATTATAATTGGATTACTAGTTGTTGTTGTTGTTGTTTTGTTTCTTTTGATATGGCAATTGTCTTTTATTATTCGGTCTGGCTAAGAATTGGACCAAGAAGATAAACAATGCTAAGGTTAATATTAACCTGTTATAGACCAAGAATCGGTGTGTCACCCATATCCCTAGGAGTGCTAATGACATGGTCAATAACCTCACAAAATCTGGTATCCTTGGTTAGCATGATTTTTCATGGTTATTGGTTAGAGGCAACTCATGTAAAGCCTTGTTTCTGTTTATTGTTTGTAGCTATGGTTTGTGAACCCCCTCACTGGCTTTTCGTTACGTAGTTGGAGAAGGACTTTTACTATCTTTTTGGCATTAGCTGGATGCTCTGTACAAACTCATTGAAGCCATTAGTTCCCCTTATGGTCCTCCTTTTATCAAATCATAGCTATTGCATTCCAAAAAAAAAAAAAACTAATTAATTATTTGGGTTCATAGCTAATAATTAATTACTTATTTCCATATATATAAATAGGAGAATACATGATAAAATAATTAATTACATGTTTAATTGCTGAATGTTCATATTAATTTTGGAAATGACAGTATAGCAGCCTAAAAAGTTTTATTATAATTAGGAATGCAAGCAAATTCTTTGAATTGTTCAAATCATCAATATTATGATAAATCAAAATCAAGCATTCTTTTTATCAATGGAAAGATATCTTAGTATAGATAGTATACCTAAAAAATTTAATGATATGAATAAAGAAAGTAAAAATTTTTAGAACAAACAAACCAGAAATAATGGGTTTCCATAGCAATATTCAAACATAATAAATTCATAACCCATTTTCTTTGGAAATACAGGTAACATGTTAGTGCAAAGATATCAAACACTTAGCCAATTGTACATCAAACCCAAGGCAAAACATCTCAAGCAAAATAACACAGCTGCACAAAATCTCAACAAACAACGAAAACAAAAACACAAAGAATCATCCTACGCTTAGAAAATAATCAAAACTCTGCCATGATCCACCTAAGGGCCAACACGTAATCATCCCAACAATGATCCAACAGCATAGTTGAGGGCCACATTCCTCAACACAACAGATTAGTTAGAACAAAAAACATGTGGCTGCATCACATAGCATTTACTCAAAGACAAACAAAATGCGCCACCTTAAGCATGATAGACACCAAGAGACCATGTCATCTCCAAGCACAGAAAACATTTCCTAGATATATAATTACAGATTCACTTATCTTGAGCCTACGCGTTAGATTCTCCAATAAAAGCACCATCCCAAATTCTAAATATGCAGCCATTGATTGGTTTCATTCCCTTTTTCACTTTATCATATCAGCTAGAATTAATCAAAAAAATAAATGCGTAAACTTAATGGAAACCCTTAAAATGGTAACATACTAACTTGTTCTTTTTACCTATATATAAATAGATTGAAATGTAGCCAAAATGTTATCCCTACTCATCCTACTCCTGCTCTCTTCTCCTACCTCATTTCTCCCTTTCTTTTTGAAAGGTTACAAATTTTCTGCCGAACACCATGGCTGGTTATGGTTGGAACTCAAGGCATGCAAGCATGCATGGGCTTCACGATGAAAGGCTATATCGTGATACTGACCTATTTGCTTGTCGAGTTTGTGGTGATATTCTCATGGGCAAGAAAGCTTTATTTGATCATGTCGAGCTTCACCTACTACTTGATGAGAGTGCTGCAATTAGGCAAGTTTTATTGAGCCATTTGTGGTCTGCCCAAAGTATCCTCTTTACCGACCATTTCAACAAAAATCCTATGCTACCTATAGAAACATGCCCTTTATCTATTGGAACCTATACCGGATACCCTGATCTGCAGTGGGCTACTGCCCTATCACCTATTTGTTTTGGGTCTAGGAACAACCACATGCCGCCGATCCAGACACAGCAGCCAATAATTTATGGTGGTGCAATTCAAATATGGGTGCCAGAGCCTCGAAATTAGTGCTTCACCAAACCTTTTCTGAACTAGTTGGAGAAACCTTGCTAGATGAAAGAATGGCGACGACCCTTGATAGGGAAATTGTTGCTAAATTCAAATATCAACAAATGTTGGATGTGAACTTGAAACTTGGAAGGGAAGATCAGGACTTGGGTTCCTTTGATTTCTTTATAAACTATGCTATCTAGGATATGATGTTTGTTCAATAATGTTTTTATTGTTGCTATTTGTTGTGGTCACCACACAATTATTTAGTATGTTAATCTTTAATTTGATGGTGTACTTGTATTGGCTTCAAATATCTATAAAATTGCATTTGTTATATGGGAGCCTAACCTTCGTAAGGTTATTATATTACGTATATATATTTACTCATAGATTTTGTTCGAAAATTTAAATTACTATTAACGGTTATTTTTTATAAATTTAGAAATATATTAATTATGACATTAAAAATTAATTGCTGTTATTGTCTAAGTAATTTGTCAATTAAGTAGTTGATGTTGTTTACTTTATGATCACTCAAGATACATTAAAATTTGATGAGAAAATACAAAAACTTTTCTTTTAAAATAAAACTTTCTACCATATGCATGAACTTGAGTGCAAAATTTAATTACCATCAACGGTTTTATAATTTTAAAATGAAATTGATTATTTCATAAAAATTAATTACTTATCTAATCTAATTAATTTTTTAATAAAAATAATTGATTTTATTTGTTATATGATCACGTCATCATTTTGTGAAAAGAGAGAGAAGGGATATACATCAAATCTTATATGAAAAATTTATGAATCTTTCTTCTTTTTTTTAAGAAAAAATAATCTCAATCATATGTATGAGTATCCTATCTCATTCAAGTTCTAAGTTGTCAAGTTTTTAAGGAGTATATATGGTAAGAACTTGAATTAGAAAATTCATTTGCTATCCAAGCATATAGAGATCCTTTAATAAATTTAGATGCAAAAAAAAAAAAAGAGAATTAATGGTGGTCAAATCATTATCTTTCCAAAGATGATGTGTAAGCAGCCAGGTCTTAGGTGTACAATGCATTATGAATAATATTATTAGTTGGCTCTTAAAACAGAATGATCCAAATTCATGAAAACATAAGGCTTATACATATAGTCATTGCTTGTTTTCATTTTTTGAACCTTTTTATAAGAAAATCATGTTTTATTTCTAAAAATATGAAGAGTAACCAAAAAAGATTGAAACATACAATCGATTTATATCGGCATGGCCCATTCCAACATAGTTAGCTGGTAGATATTTGAGCTGAGAATTTATGTTAAACTTATCACTTGCCTGAGAGAAAAAAAGAATTATTAATGTTATAATTACATGTTTTACTTGAAAGAATTTATATTAATTTTTAAATTAATCTCAATTATGTCTATTGGATATACAAATTAATGATATATGTGATTATTGTTCAAATCCTTAATATTTACAATTTGGTAATAAAGATTAGATAGAAGTAAGTTGTTATTCATCAATGTGGTAGGTAGAATATAAATGTACAACAAAGATATAGCTTATTTTTTTTAAAAAAATTGTTTAATTGGCTTAGAAGGAGGTCCTTGCCTAAAATGGAATAACCATATATAAGAAAAAATAATTAATTACATGTCTAATTTGCTGAATGTTATGATTAATATTGGTAGTGACAGTAAAACAGCCTAAAAAGTTTTATTATAATTAGGAATGCGAGTAAATTCTTTGAATTTGTTCAAATCATCAATAATCATAATTTCAGCATCAAGCTTTTTATTCATCAATGGAAAGATAACTCAGAATAGATAATATGAATAAGAAAATTAATAATATGACTAAGGAAAGAAAAGTTGGGAAACTTAATAAATATTTTTAGACCATACAAACCAGAAACAATGGGTTTTCATAAGAATATTTAAACCTAACACTAATATGAACCTTTTTATTTGAGAAAAACAGGTAATATCATAGTGGGAATGTTATTACTTTCTTTTTAATGCCATTGACAATGATAAATCTTGAGCCTACGCATTCTTTTCTTCAAAAAAAGCACCACCTCACATTCTAAATATGCAGTCTAATATTAGTTTCCTCCCCTTTTTGGCTTTTTTACCTATGCAATCGGGCTTTATGATGTCATATATTAGTTAGAATTAAATCAATAAAATATTTTTTGCATGAACTTGAAGGGGAACCCTTAAAATGGTAACTTATTCCTTTTACCTATATATATATCGACTGATACACAGCCAAAATGCCATACCTACTCATCCTGCTCTTGATCTCTTCTTCCTCCCCATTTCTCCTTTTCTTTTTTGAAAGGTTACAAGTTTGCTGCGAAAACCATGGCTAATTATGGTTGGAACTCGAGGCATGCAAATACGCGTGGGCTTCACCATGTAAGGCTAAAGAGTGATACTGACCTAATTGCTTGTCGAATTTGTGGTGGAATTCTCAGGGGAGTGAAAGCTCTATTTGATCACATTGAGCTTCACCTATCACTTGATGAGAGTGCTGCAAAAAGGCAGCTCTTTCTAAGCCACTTGCAATCCGCCCAAAGTGTCTCCTTTACCAACCATGTCAACCAAAATCCTATGTTACCTACAGAAGGAAGCCCTTTTCCCATTGAAATCAATACTAGATACCCTGATCTGCTGTGGGCTGCCGCCCCATCGCATGTTTGTTTTGGGTGTAGGAACAACCACATGCCATTGATTCAGACACAGAAACCAACAACCTATGGTGGTGCAACCCAAATGATGGTGCCAAAGCCTCAAAATCAGTGCTTCACCAGGCCCTTTCTAAACCAGTTGGAGGCAACCTTGCTAATGGAAGGAATGTCAGCGTTCGTAGATAGGGAAATGACTGCTAAATTCGAAGATCAACAGGTGTTGGATGTGACCTTGAAACTTGGAAGAGCAGATCAGGACTAGGGTCTTTTCATTTCTTTAGAGACTATGCTATCTAAACTATGATGTTTGTTCTTATAATGTTTTGGATTTTTACTATTGCTATTTGTCTTGGTTGTCATAGAGTTATGTTATTTTTATCAAGTTTGCGAATTGCACTAATGGGAGAAAAAAATTTATAACTTTAAACATCTTTCCAACAACATTCTTCTGTTGTTGAAAGTCATCAGTTCAAAAAAATATTACTCTTGAAGGGAGCTCAAGGTCCCTCTTGGCTGTTATATTAACCAGAGGTAAACAAATAGTAAGATGCATATATAAAACAACACAAGAATGGGCAGAAAAGAAATTAAAAAGAAAAATGGAGAAGGAACTTGTTACTTTCCTTTAGGATGAACATTCTTATGGAAAGGCCAAAGATCTACTAGACGCTCAAGCACCGACGCACTTTTGGCAAAGTAGCCTGAAAATCCGGCAGGGGTGGATGGAGGAGGGAAGTCTTCTGCAGGCATTGCAAATGGGTGAATCATCCTTTCCATTTTCTCTAATGTAAGGTAGGATCCCACTTCTTGCGGCCTTTCTGGACCCATTATTGGCAGTGTGTGCTCCTGGTGCATTGAAGCAGCCTTGCTGTCGTTCATCTCCAGTGGTGATAAATCTGCACCACGGTTGTCGTTCACCACTGTGTTCTCAAACATCCTCATCACAATGTAACTCATGTAGTCCAGCTCCTTCGTTTTATACAAACGCTCCAAAGCTGTCTGGCTCCCTGAAGAGATTCATCCAGGTTAGTGTAACGAAGTACATTCATAGGGGAGTGGAAATGAGATTCTGATGTGAAGTAAAGGCGTGTTCGCACATGGCGCTCAGGTGTCGTGACATTTGCATACTTTGGGTCCAAATGGTATTTGGTCTCTTTATCATCATCATCTTCATCCATTGACATTTCACTTGTGATGCTGGTCTCCTTGTGTCATTAGTCCTGGTGAAAAGCCTTGGTGAAAAATCTTTATCTTCCTTTTCAATCTTGGTTGATTTTGAGCATTCGTCTTGATTACTCCTTAACTCAGCAGTATTAAGAGCTACCTCATGAGTATTCCTCAGATCAATCAAAATTTTACCCGATAAACCGCGCATAATCTTAGAACTAAGTTTTAGCTTTAGATATAATCTATTCAATTGCAATGAGAATTTATCTTTTTACATATATTAGAGAATGAATTTGCAAGGATATTTTTTATATATAGAATTAGGGATTTCGCGCCAAAATTTAAAGTACTATCAATGAGTTTTTTTTTTAAAAAAATTAATATCATATAATTATGATATTAAAAATTAATTATTTTTATTGTTGAAGTAAATTATCACTTAAGTTTATTTACCCTAAGATTATTCATTATTATGTGGGGGAGAGAGAGAGAGGATACATCAAAATTGGATTAGTAAACTCAAAAAATTTCTTTTAAAATAAAATTTTTTACAATACGCATGAACTATCTATTGCACACCAAATTATATTGTCATCAACGACTTCTTTACAAATTTAAAATGAAATTGAATATCTTACAAAAATTTAATTACTGATTCAAATGACTATCAACAGCTTTTTTATAAATTTAAAATGAAATTGGTTATTTTATAAGAAATTAAAGTTTTATCTAATTAATTTTTCTATTTTTAAGGATTATATTACATCACCAAAGTTTTATCTAATTTAAAATAATTAATTATTAAGCTTAATAACTAACTCCATATTTATATTTAGAGCATGCATGAAAAGCCATAATATAAAAATGAAAATAGTTTTCTTATTATAAACATTTCACTTTGTAGGTAATTTTAATTAGATTATATCATGAAAAGTTTATTTTCAGCGGATAAAGGCATTTTCACACTAAGGTTATAATGTTGTCATGTATGTAAATTTTATTTAATCGTCTTAAGAACCTACATAAGAAAAGAAAAATCTATCATAAATTTTGTAGAAATTTGCTATATATATATTACAATGTATGTATATTCTTCTTTAATCATCTTATGAACTTGTGTGAGAAAGGAAAAATCTACTATAAATCATACAAAAATCTACTACATATGTTACCTTGTATATACATTCTTCCTTAATCATTTTATGAACCTATATGTGTAAGAAAAAATTTACTATATACTATGTGGGCACCTACTATAAATTATTATACTAATGGACTCTCTTCATTATTGTCTTAGAGTCTTTATACAAATTTCTTTCAACTCTTATTCTCGTTTTCACATTGCTCCTTAAAAATATTTGGCTCTAGTGGAACTTGGGAATGGTGATTTCAACCAAAATTTACCGACTCCCTTAAACAAAATACAAAAATGATGTGTATTATATGATGAAGTCCTCTATGGCTTTGATGTTCTCATAAACCATTACATTTCTCATATAAATGATAGCCTTTTTTTTTGGGAGGGGGAGGTGTGGGGGGAAGGGCATTCAATTAAGAACATCCTCTTCCAAAAATTCGCGTATGCTGCTTCAAGTGGCGAGCACATGGTATTCTTTAGTAAAAGGTGAAAGAATAGTTCGCTCTTTGCTCACTACACGGGTCCGTATATAAATGATAGCTTACAAAGGGTGAACAGTCAATATTCACTACAATGGGAGGAATTATCTCTCATTCCCTTGGTGCAAAATTTCTTTCCACCTCCACTTCGTTTAATTCCTTCATCCTTCTAGTTGAGAAATAATTTGCTAGATCAACATTAGGCACATCCAAGAAACTATGCTTTATGACGTTGTATAGCCTCACAATCTATCAATTGATAACACTTTGCACCTATGCCCCTTGTGTCGCTTTGCTATTAGTATCATGCTCATTTCTTTTGCTCAACAAATGGAAAATCAAAACCCTACTGGTGGCAACACGTTTGCTCCCCTACTTTGGAATCCAACAACTAGCCCTTTTTGTGATTGATTTGTCTATTGATGGGGGTGATGGAAATACAAATTGTTCTAATGATAACTTAAGCACTGATTTGAGTCTTTAAGAAAACCATTATCTTGATGAAAGGCATTACAGATTTCAGCTTTCAATTATAATAGGATTACTAGTTGATGTTGTTGTTGTGTTTCGTTTGACAAGGCAATTGTCTTTTTATTATTCAGTCTGGCTAAGATTTGTACCAAGAAGATAAACAATGCTAAGGTTAAGTTGCTTTTTTTTTTATACAAAAAGAAAATAAATAATTAAATATCAGGATTCATAACTAATAATTAATTACTTATTTCCATATATATAAATCGAAGAATACATGATAAAATAATTAATTACATGTCTAATTTGCTGAATCTTTTGATTAATATTGGAAATGACAGTATAGCAACCTAAAACGTTTTATTATAATTAGGAATGCAAGCAAATTCTTTGAGTCATTCAAATAATCAATATTATCAATAGTCAAAGTCATACATTCTTTTCATCAATGGAAAGATATCTTAGAATAGATAGTATACATAGGAAATTTAATGACATGAATAAGGAAAACAAAAAATTTGGAAACTTAATAAAAATTTTTAGAACATACAAATCAGAAATAATGGGTTTTTATAGGAATATTTAAATCTAACAATATCTTAACCTTTTTCTTTGGGAAATACAGGTAATATCTTAGTACAAACACTAAGCAAGTTATACATCAAACCCAGGCCAAAACATTTCAGACAAAATAACACAACTGCACAAAATCTCAACAAACAACAAACACAAAACATAAAGAACCATCTTCATACGCTTAGAATACAATCAAAACTCTGTCATGATCTACCTAAGGCCCAACACGCAATCATCACAACGATGCATGTCATCTCCAAGAACAGAAAACATATCCTAGATATATAACCACAGATTCACTTATCTTAAGCCTAGGCATTAGATTCTTCAATAAAAGCACCACCCAAATTCTAAATATGCAGCCATTGACCGGTTTCATTCCCTTTTTGGCTTTCTCATATCAGCTAGAATTACTCAAGCAAATAAATACATGAACTTAATGGAAACCCTTAAAATGGTAACATGTTCTTTTTACCGATACATAAATTGACTGAAATGCAGCCAAAATGTTATCCCTACTCATCCTACTCTTGATCTCTTCTCCCACCCCATTTCCCCTTTTCTTTTTGAAAGGTTACAAGTTTTATGCCAAACACCATGGTTGGTTATGGTTGGAACTTGAGGCATGCGAACATGCATGGGTTTCACCATGAAAGGCTATATCATGATACTGACCTTTTTGCTTGTAGAGTTTGTGGTGATATTCTCATGGGAAAGAAAGCTCTATTTGATCACGTCGAGCTTCACCTATTGCTTGATGAGAGTGCTGCAGTTAGGCAGATTTTATTGAGCCATTTGTGGTCTGCCCAGAGTATCCTTTTTACCAACCATTTCAACCAAAATCCTATGCTACCAACTGAAGCAGGCCTTTTTCCCATTAGAACCTATCCTGATTTGCAATGGGCTGCTGCCCCATCGCCTGTTTGTTTTGGGTCTAGGAACAACCACATGTTGTTGATCCAGACACAACAACCAACAGCTTATGGTGGTGCAATGCCTCGAAATCAGTGCTTCACCGGGCCCTTTCTGAACTAGTTGGAGAGAACATTTCTAGATATAAGAATGGCGACTATCATTGATAGGGAAACTGCTGCTATATTCAGAGATAAACAAATGTTGGATGTGAACTTGAAACTTGGAAGGGAAGATCAAGACTAGGGTTCTTTTGATTTCTTCATAGAATATGCTATCTAGGCTATGATGTTTGTTTTTATGATGTTTTACTGTTGCTATTTGCCGTGGTCACCATGTATGTTAATCTTTAATTTGATATTGTACTTGGATTGGCTTTAGATATCTATAGCATTGCAATGAAAATTTATCATTTGTCATATTAGAACATGACTTTCATAAAGTTGTTGTATTATGTATATTTATTCACTTATAAATTTCGACGTGAAAATTTAAATTGTTATCAATAGTTACTTTTTATAAATTTAAAATTATAATTTTTATAAAATTCAAGAATTTCATTAAACGGGAAATAGTTTCCAGCAAAAACAGAGGGATTTTTAACCTGTATGCTTCATCAACAAGACATATTGGCTCAAAATCAAACTCTGGTAGTACAAAAGAAAGCAAAATCATCCCTCACAGTTCCTAACACAGCCCGCAAGCAACCAGACTTAGAATTCACAAACTGCTGACGAAGCCTGTACAAGACTTAAACAAAAACAATATCTATATTCCCCTATCAAAATAACCCAGCAATGCTCCACCATTCTCCCATATCACACGACCATTCAACAACAGACCATGATTGTCGTGATTTTCATGAAAAGTGCAGCAACATCACCTAATATCCATCCATCCAAAAAAGCATTATACGAAGCGATCCTCTCTAGAAGAACCAGCATTCGATGCGAACCTAGTAGCTCTCAACACTTTTGTTCCTTATCCAAACAAGACCAGTAGAAAGACATCACACATAAACTGACTCAAAGCGAGACCCTGAGAAAAAAACAAAGACTGCAGGGTTTCACTGTCCGGCTTCAGCACTAGGATGCAGAGGGTTAAAAACATTCAACCAAAGAGCAACGACATGCTCAGCTCTAGAAACATGGATCACCTCAGCCCTATCACACCCGCAGTTCCCAAGCAACATAACCATTCACAAAAATCTATCTCATGAAGAACATCTTCGGAAACACACAAAACAGCGAGCTTAAACATAGTTTGAAATCATATTAATTATGACATTAAAATTTAATTACTTTTTATTGTCTAAGTACAATTAAGTAGTCGATGTTATTTACCTTATGATTATTAAGGATACATCAAAATTTGATGAGAAAATACAAAAAAAAAACTTAAATTAAAACTTTTTACTCTATGTATCAATTAATTTATCCCGCGTAAAATTTAATTATCATCAACGATTTCTTTATTTTAAAAAAAAACTTGATTGTTTTACAAAAAATAATTACTTATCTAATTAATTTGTTCTTGATTGTGATTTGTGATGGTAAAGTAACATTGAGTTTTGATGTGGTTCAATTTTTATTACTAAAAAAAATCAATTTCAATAAAATGCTTGATTTTGTTTGTTATATAATCACATCATGACTTTGTGGAAAGAGAGAGAGAGGGGATATACATCAAATTTTATGTGAAAATACATAAATCTTTTTTTTTGGAAAAAAAATTCAATCATATATATGGAATATATATCCTGTCTCATTCAAGTTCTAAGTTGTCTAGCTTTTAAGGAGCATATATAGTAAGAACTTGAATTACCACATTCCTTTGCTATCCAAATGCATGCAGATCCTTCAATAAATTTAGATGCAAAAAAATTAATGGTGGTCAAATCATTAGCTTTCCAGAGATGACGTGTAGGGAGCTAGTCATTAGATGTACAATACATTATGAATAATATATATATATATATATATTTTAAAGGTATATCATCTATCATTCATAACTGGAGTAACGAAAGCATTAACCTCTGGAGAAATAAAAAAAAAAAATCTGTGGCAATTTCAAGTCTATACACACAGGACCTTGAGCATACAACCCAAGTTGTCTTTGTGGACATGCACCAGCCAGGACAAATCCCACCCACTATTCACACCACCTAAATTCATCTTAGTAACGTCCACTTGTGCCAATACAATGGGCAAAATGAAAGCAAACAGAGACAAAAAATCATCCCTCTACCCAGAGAGAGCCAAGAACAAAGATTAAAACCATCCTTCTTTCAAACAAAAAGCCCCAAACCTTTCGCTTCTCACCCTCGTAGACACACCAACCAAACATTGCCCAAGAGTGTCATCATCCCTCGACAAGACACCAATCCGAGGACGGAGTTACTTATTTGGAGCCATTGACGAAAAAGAATAAAAATTAAATATTTTTAAAATTAATAGGTTAAACTTAATTAATAATATAAAAATTTATAATAAATTATAATTTTATATAATATGTAAATAAAAATAAATAAAAAATATTTATAATAATCTTTAAGAAAGTTATATTTGATCATATTTTTGAATTTAAATTTATTAATTATTGAGTTTGTATGAAATAAGTTAATAATATCTTTCTCAATATAAATAACTAAATTATATATAAAAAATTTATTACCCATTGTATTTCAGAATTTTATTTTCATAATTTCATTATTGAAAAAGATTCAAAGTAATGAAGTCGACATTTAATATCTTTTTTTTTTTTTTTTGCTAGGAGCCAGACTTTTTTTGCTGTGTCTAGTCTTTGTTATGAGCAAGATTTGTAGGGTAGTTTGAGTCCTTTATGCAGGGGGAATATAGTCCTTTTTGCCTTGGCCAGGGGCTTTGAATGAAGTATTACTTTTCAAAAAAAAAAATCAATATCCTTATTTTATTTTTATTTTTATTTAAATTTAAAATATTAAATATAAAATTATAATACATAAAATATAAATAATTAAATATGATATATAAGATTTCATTTAATCGTTAAATATATAAATAATCAAATAATATAAATAAAAAGAAAAAGATAAAAAAAAAAACTTGACCTCTTCTTAATTTCACATTATGATGGTGAGTGGTTTCCATCCTTCCTTCTCTAAGCTCATAAGTTTATAAATTTCTTTTGAAAAATGAAGTGTGGTTTAGTGGTGAGTTATAAAAAATAAAAAATAAAAAAAATATGACAAAAGAGAAGAGAAAGAGGAGATTCATTTATCCTTCTATCAATTAATTTCTTAACTTTCAAAAAAAATGAGAAAAAGAAAGAGAGAAAAAGGTGGAGAGTAATTTAAATTAGGGTAAAGTCGAATAAGATTTGTGGAGTCATTTTATTATTATTTATTTATATTAATTATTAAATAAAAAATTATTTTGAGAGGCATTAAAAGAATATAACAAATAAAAATGTTCAAAAATTTTGAAAAGTCATTTAAATTATATAATATAATAAATGAAAATTTTCAAAAATTTTTGGGTGGGCCATTGCCCCCCATCCATCCATTACCTTTCGCCCTTGCACCAATCCAGCCGTAGAGAACATGGACATCCATTATCAAAAAGAGAACAAAATAGACACAAGTTCATGAAAATATAAGGCTTACACACATGTACATATATGTATATATATACATATATACATATAAATTATGTAAAAATTTGTTATATATGTTACCATATATGTGCATTTTTCCTTAATTGTCTTATAAACCGTTATGAAAGGAAAATTTCACTATAAATTATACTGATTAACTCTCCTCATCCTTATCTCAGAGTCTTTTTACAAATTTCTTTTAACTCTTAATCTCGTTTCCATATTACTCCTTAACTATGTCTAGTTGGAACTTTGAGAATGGTGGTTTCAACCAAAATTTACCAGCTCCCTTAGGCATAATACAAAGACCATCTGTATTATGTGAGGAAGTCCTCTATAACTTTGATGTTCTCATAAATCATTATGTCTCTCGCATGTTAATTAGCTTATGAAGGGTTGCCAATCAGTATTCACCACAACGGGAGGAATTGTCCTTTCATTCCCTTTGTGCAAAATTTTATTTTGCCTGCACCTTGTTTAATTCCTTTATCCTTCCAATTGAGAAACTATTTGCAAGCTCAATATTCAGCACATCCAAGAAACTATGCTTTAAAGCGTCACTTGACCTCACAATCTCGAGTTCAAGCACTTGAAAACCATGCACTTTATGTTGTCCCTTTTGTTGCATTGGTAAGGATTAGATCAAGCTCCACAATCAATCCACAATGGTGGTTGCATAATACAATTATGGAAAATCTGCGAAAGGAAAATCAACTTCCTACTTTTCTTATCCAGTGAGGGGGATATCATAACTTACAAAGGAGAAATCTTAATCGAAAAGAGGAAAATCAAATCCTTACTAATGGAATCATGCTCTCTTCCCTTGCTTAACAAAGGGATAATCGAGACCTTGCTGATAATATCATGATCGATCTTTTTGCTCAACAAAGGGATAATCGAAATGGAAACCTTGTTGATGGCATCGTGCTCACTCTTTGTACTCAACAAAGGGATAATCGAAACCCTACTGATGGCATCATGCTCGCTCGTCCTCCTCTGGTGAACCAGCAATTTGTCCAACATGTGATTGATCTAACTATTGATGAAGACAATGGCAACACAAATCGTTTTGGTGATGACTATAACTTGAATTTGAATCTTTGAGAAAATTATTATCTTGATAAGGGCGTTAAAAACTTCAACTTTCAATTATAATAGGATCCCTAATTATTGCTGTTGATTTTATTTCTTTTTACATCGCAATTGTCTTTTTATTATTTAGTTTGTCTAGTCTGTCTTATTTCATCGTTGTTTCTTTAATTTGTTGTTGTTGTTCTTGTTGGTCATGGTTTGTATTTTTTTGTTCTTCATTTCATGGGCTCACATTGTATGTAAATAAGTTTATTATAATTAGTGAATCCTTTTGTTCTCTAAAATTTGATTTTGACGTGTTAATTATCTTATGAGACTTGAAAAGGATATTTTTTTACACATATAATTATAAATGGTAAGTAAAACAACAAAATCCTACTTTTTACAAAACAATTAATATAGAAGAGCATAAAAAAAGAAAAGAAATGTTATATCTAACACCATACTGATTTTGTAAACCATAAAAATCTTATTCTTATCTGTAAAAGAGTTGACAGTCGTATGTGATGAAATGGTAATTAATTTGGGTTATCTTTTTTTTTCCTTTGAATTGTTTGTAATTGATGAAATATTGTTCACTAAAGTTGATATTGATTTTTATTTTTCCTTGTAAATTGTGTAAATTAAGTTGATATCCCTTTAAATTATTGTTCGGGTTCAAAGTCCAGTGCCTACAGTAAATTGTTCTTAATGAATGGTCTAATTTCCATAACATATAACATAATACTTAAAAAATTTCTCAATTATTTAAAAAATTTTAAATAAAATTTTTTATTATATTTAATCAAACACTTATATTTTTATTTTGAATTAAATAAATTCTTATAAATAATATTTGACTAAATGTTATTAGTTAAAATATCACTGGTTATTTTTTATGTCACATGACATATTGATATGTCATAATGAATGATGATGTGACATAATGACATGATTATGTTACATTTTTCACTTTTCATGTCATTATCATCTCAGTGTTATGTGAATATAAACTGACAAATAATATTTTAATTAATAACAATTAATCAATTATTAATTATAATGATCTATTTGACACTGATTAAACGTAATAAGAAAATAATTTTTTTATAATTTTTTAAAATAATTTAGAAAATTTTCAAACATTATGCCTATTAAATAATAATACCAAACATCAAACATCTTGCATGTGCTAATTTCTTTTCTTTTTATTTATGGTAAATATAAAAAAAAAAGAGAAGAATAATTATGAGTGTATTCCCATGACACTGATCAACTTTAAGTAATATAATAGAATCCATAGGCTTCACCATTTGGCAAATCCTAATTTTCTGATGGATCAAACGTTTCCCCTTGTCAGTGAATTTCGTGATATCTTTCAAAGACATTTTTAATTTAGAAATGTCCCTGAAATATCTCAACTAGAATCATGGCTATTCACACAATAGTGTTGGTCTAACTTTCTTCTCATAAAAATTCTTCATGATAGACTTATTTTTAAATAAATAAATAAATTTCTGAAGAGCTGAGGCATCTGGTTTCATCTGCTCTTTGGGGAAAATATAATTTAAGTTTCTATCCATGGGGACCTCGCTGCTAAACCAGATTAAGAAACAGGCTTCATTTTTCCTTCAAGAAAAATACAAAGATGCAAGGATGGCCTTAACTGATGTGACTGCTGCCGAACTGTAAGTACCCTTTTTTTTTTTTCATTTTCCAATGATCTAGTAATTGATCGTTATTTTACTTTGACATAATGCAAATTCATAGAAGATGAAGTGATGGTGTAACCCATTAAGAAAAACAATATTTATTAACATCGTAAGGAGAAAATAAGCTAATAAATTATATTTGTCTGGTTCTTTTCATGCAATAAGTAACATTTGGTCATTATTTTATGATCCTCTTATGAAGATTGGCCGAAGAAGCAACAAATGCTGATCCACGGGGCCCTGATCCTAGAACAATGACTAAGATATCCGAGGCATCATTTTACATAGATGATTATTGGAGAATCGTTTTCGTTCTTCACAAAAGGTAATGAATCCAACATTTCGACTATAAGAAAGAGAAACCAATTGTATTTTCTCATGATTCTAGTACAATCTTGAAAAATGAACTCATCACGATCATATTCTTGATTAATAACAATCCTTCTGCAGGTTGGATAGCATTGACTGGAAGCATTGGAGACAATCATACAAGGCGTTGATTCTCCTTGAGTTCTTACTAACTCATGGCCCTGCAGACTTTGCTGAGGAATTTCAACGTGATAGTGATGTTATTGAAGAGCTGGGAAGATTTAGACATGTAGATGAGAAGGGGTAACTAATCTTCTTATTCTTCTTTTTGAGGTTCCCCACATTTATCTATTCAATATGCTAAATATTTTGTATGTTGTTGTTCTTCTTTGTGTTAGGTTCAATTGGGGTCTTAACATGCAAAAAAGATCAGATAAGGTACTAGAGCTACTAGGAGGAGGAGATACGCTCAGAGAAGCAAGGCTGAAAGCCCTCAAAATAACAAAAGAAATCCAGGGATTTGGTAGCACAACAACTTCTCCTTCCTCAGCATCATCTTCCTCATATTCATCAAGAGCTTCATCTTTTGGCTCATATTCTTCCACATGGAATGACATAAATGAACTAGACAAATTTGAGACCCAAATATTGCCTACAAAAGAACCTGTACAACACTATTCTGAAGGAGGAATCCAAGAGGAGAAGACTCTTGAATTCCCCTCAGAAAATGAAAATTTTAGCAGGCTGCATCTTTGGGATTGTCCTCCAATTCAAGAAAAAGGGTCCTTGTTGGAATCTGAAGGGGAAGAAGATGAAAAATCAGATGGTTTTATCAGTGGAATATGCTCAAAACTTGTTGGTAATAGTCCTTCAAAAAGAGCTACGGGTCAGAAAGTGGCACTCATCCGGAGCATTTCTGATGTTGGAAAGGTTACTAAAAATAGGTTTGGTCGCCAGTATTCTTTGGGGTCTTGATCAAGTCATGTGAGAAGAAAAAGTAGAGGATATGTGCTTATTTGATAAATTCTAGTATACTTCGTTGTATATAACAAGTTTTACCACACAGAAATTTAACTTGTAAGTAACAAATACCCTAATAATGCATGTGATATAAGTATCATTTTACCAGACAGAATGAATTAGATATGTATTTTGAATAAGTTTAATTATGAGTCTTGAAAGTATGTATTAGCCTAATGCTTGTAGAAATAGCTACTTGATATTTCTTTTTTTTTTTTTGGGTATTACTATGTTTTCCCCATTTTTTTAATAATCAATTTATCTATATGCAGGATATAGAACAAGTTAAGGCAATTACAAAAGGATAATGTGTTGGAAGGAAAACAACCAAATTGTAGATTCAAATTATTAGACAAAATTTTGTAAATAAATAAAATGAAAAGAAGATTTCCTTTTTCCCTTCTCTAATGTAAAACTAATGATATTTTTTTTCCTTCTTGACTTTGTTGGAAACAGTTGAGCAATACCATTGTTGTCCTTATAATTGATAACCTCATAATTGAGCTTTATCAAACAACCATGTTCCTTAAAGGACTACTACCTTAATGTCAAAAATTAATACCAACGTTTATTTGTCCTTTTGTGTTTTAAATACTTACGCTTGCTAGCAAGCTTATGTCTTATCATTATGCCCTTTAAAAGTTTGATACTCAAAAGTTGCAGACATAAAACAAGCTTCCCAATTCAATGGTTAAATTTTTTTCTCTCTTCTTAACTGCATGCCAACCTCTTTTTTCACCACTTTTTCTCCTATTTGCTCTTCTCCTTAATTTCCTCTGAAAGTTTGACAACTACCATCTAGCTACTCTCCAACTCACCTACAGCTGCAAAGCTAGAATTTAATTAATATTCATAACCGAAATTGACAAACAAATTGCAATATAAAGTTCCTATACAAACTAGGGAGGCAACTTTTGCCAAGCATCGAGTAATATCTTGACACGCAAGTCATATTAGATGAACTTTCTGCTCATAAAGTCAGCCAAAATAATTATTACCCTCCATCCAGAAATACCAGCTACATCTTAGAGCTAATATCATATATATGTGTGTGTAGTTTTGTTTACTGGGTCACATTTTCCTCACCAAAATATGCTTCATAACCAGGTCTTTGTCTATTTTATCTGCTTGGTGATAAGGAGGCCTTAATTTATTTTCATTTGCAACATTTATTCCAAGTGGGTCCTAAGGGATTGTGATTTGTTCCTTTTTTTCCTTGGACATGTTAAGAGAACTAATTTTTAATTGCCATTCTATATTTTAAATAGGTTTTTTTTTTCGTTCTTGTTGGATTCCACAAAAACATTTGCAATATCTGTTCTGTATAAATTTCCTTTTTTTAAAATTTTTTTGGGGGAATTATATCCACAATTCTTCAATGGAGAATATGGACAAAGGTTAAGTGATTATATATTCTTGTTGAATTCCATAAAAGCATAGCAAAGACAGTGCATATGATTGCAGGTACGAGCTATGTTGTGTTTGTCTATGAATTTTCTTCTCTATTTTTTAATGTTGCCTTTGTTCTGGAATATGAATCATATATATCCCCTTGTATTACCATAATGGACAAAGGGTAGGTGATAGAGGCCAGATAATAAACCAGCCAATCCTCTCTTGTGAAATCTTATCTTTTCTTATTTCTACGGTAGGTTAGCATCTCGTAATCCTTCCATTAAGATTTGAGAATCCCTCCAGGATGTCATTCCTTTTTCAATAGATCACTTCTAAATAGAGAAATTCATTTGGATTTCAAGGCATTTTAAAGAATTAAAAATAAACCTCACAAGACAAAATATGAATGAAAATCTTCTACTACACTTCATGTCTCTAAATAAAAAAAAAAGGGGGATTTTTATTCTCTAGAATATGTGCTAATGGTAGTTCGAGTAAATTAGGAAGGGACAATCTAAGCATGTTGGTTAAGAAATATGCTACATTATGATAAGCTAGCAACCTTATTAAATAAAAATGAAAAATTTTAAAAGTTTTAAAAATAATAATTTGAATAATTTGGATATGAATATAAATGACATAATGTTTGAAAAAGTTCAAAAATCATTTGTGAAATTTTAAATAAATTTTTATTTTTTTACTAAGTTCAATCAAGCTACTATATTTTTATTTCGAGTTAAATAAATTTTTATAATTAATGATTAATTAATTATTATTAGTTAAAATGTCATTTATTATGCTTATATTCATGTGATATTAACGTAAGTGGTGAAAACTATCATATGATAATATCATCATATCATCATCTGTTATGATATGTCAACATGCCACGTCAATATTATGTGACATAGAATGAGAAGTGATAATTTAATTGACTAACAACAGTTAATCAACCATTTGTCATAAGAGTTTATTTAACTCAAAATAAAAATATAAGAATTTGATTAAATACAATAAAAGAATAAAAGTCTAATTCAAAATTTCTAAATTATTTATAAATATTTTTTAAATATTATACTAATAAAAATTATGTGTCTTTAAAATTTATATGATTTACATTCACTATCATTTTCTTCTTTCTTCACATTTTTCTTTAATTTGGACCGTTTCGCATAGATTAATAGGTTCCACAACTTTCCATGCGACTGTTAATTGTTTGTAGACATTTGTGACAATGTTCTGCCTTCTATGAAAAACATATATACTCCAATTCTTAAATTTTCCAAAAGACTAAAGGAATATAAAAAGAAACATTAGGGAAAGAGAATGGGTCAAAACAAGTGAACCAACTACCAAGAACCAAAGGACAAAATTGGAGCGGTGTTTAATGCAAAATTGGAGAGAAGCAGGTCTTTTCTTTGTCTAGGGGTTAGAGCACATTTGGACCTACCTATATAAGACTTGAAAATTAATTTAGTTATAAGTATTTTCATTATAAATTGGACATTAGCATAATGACTTAATTCAAAGTAGATAGGAGAGGATAATGATAAAGACTACAAAGAGCATGCACCCCACGAAATACCCTTTTATTTTCTTTTTAATTTTCTTAATTAGTTTTACTTTTAGATAATTATGCATTACTTGCCAATTAATAATAAACTAAACAAAAGGCCGTTTGCTGCTTGTTTGGGGCCAGGGGAACATCACAAATGATACTATTAGAAATTTCTATAATTCACAGCTTTATACATTGAATGTGCCCAATTTAAAGTATTGGGGGTGTTAAGTTTATGGAAGGATTATTTTAAAGAATCTTTCAATTTTGTCTTTCTATCAAACTTAGGTTTTGATTTTGGCACTTCATCACATGTTGACATCTACATTTCATAACAAAATCCAACCTTTATTTTTAATCATAAGAAATTAATAAATTGTAATTTGATCGATATATGATCGTAGCAAAATTTTAAATTATCATCTATAATACATTAAATTTCAATATATATTGTGAGATTACGAAATTTATAAAATAGAATTGTCAAAAAAAGATTATCATTTTGTGAATTTAAAAAATGATAAATCCGTATCTTTAATCTTCGTCAATAAATATAGACCAATCCTAAATGAAAAAAAAGACATACCCGTTATTATTTTTTTTGTACATATATAAATAGAAAGATCTTAGACAAGGAAAGGTGAAGATGATCATACGTAAAAAGGGTTGCATTTGTATGACATCTTTAGGAGATGATGGTTGATAATAGAACAAAAAGGAAAAGAAATAGCAATAATAAACAAAGAAACTAGAGAAAGGAAATGAGTGAGAGATGGGGATATCTTGTTAATTTTCGTTTTCATCCACAAGTAAGAAAATCTTTCACCTAACCTTCTTCTTCCTTAAGTAAGAAACTTGTTTGTTTAGGAATAAGTTAGTAACACACGTGAAGAGCTTAGCAAAGGTATGAAAGGAGCCCCCAAGAAAAGATTATGAGCAAAAAGAAACACCCAAAGTAATGTAAACATTGCAATGGCAATGTAATGAAAACAATGTAGAAGAAATCAATGGATAGGGAAAATAGAAAGAAACAATTTGGAAAAGTGTGGGCATCTATATAAAACCACTAATTATCCCATTGACAAAATCTCCCATGAGGGCTTTTCCTTCATCATGTTATCCCAATCATTGATTGGGCAAAAGACCCTTTTCCTCATCATGGTCTAGATTCCCCCTCACTAGGAAAGATTTGGGAACTGTGATTGGCTTAAGCCTTTCGAATTATGATGGCATTACCACTATTATCATGGACTTTTTATGCCTCATTAGCCTTTTTTTCATTCACATCAATAATTTTCTCACACTATCTTTGTGATGCCCATGTCGTATGAATATGAATTTATATGGAGGAAATTATCACTTTTAGAATACCATCACCACCTTAGTGAAAAAAAGATAAGATTCTTTTTTCATTATTGTAATAAAACGATTAGAGACATGATAGTTCATTACATTTGATAATTTATTTCATTTACGATTAAAATTTATTTATTTAATAATTTAGACTTCTATATTCTTAGATTGAAAATTTTGATTGTTGATAGAATTGTTTAAAAAAAATAGTATATTAGTACTAAAATCAGGCAGTCATCAAAATTACCATAAACCTACTACTTAAAACCTCATTAGTAAGCCTAATAAAAAAAAATCATTAGTAGGAGCGGCATTCAACGTTACCGTTGACTAAAAATAAAAGGTTATTACCGTTAATTCACCTATTTAATGATATTTTAGTCAGAATAATATTTGTCCTTTTCGCATCAGCATCTACCCATGCTTGTCGTCAACTTAAGTTTCTAATTATACCCCTCAACGTTTCCTTTAACTTACCCCAACAAAACGTTTCTGACCGAAGTGGTATCAAGTAAGTAAATGTTGGTTTTTCTTCAGTTTTCACTTTCTCAGTTGAATGGCATCCTAAGACTTCAACAAAACAGTCTTTGGATCCTCTCTCTCTCTCTCTAAAAGGAGACCCTTTCTTTTTTGTTTCACTTTCTCTCTCTAAAAACTTCTCTGTTTCTCTGAGAACTTTCCCTTTCCTTGGGGTCTTTCTGATTCTCTGCAAAACCTTTTTCTGTTACTAAACTGAGCTATCTTTAGAACCCAAATGTCAAAATTTTTTCTTTTTTGAAGATTTTTGTGAAAAATTGTAAGCTTTTAATTTGATAACAAAGTCATTTCACCTTCAAAGATCTGTCTTTTGAGGGGGTAACAATGAAGTCTTCAACTCGGCTTGACTCAGTTGTGTTCCAACTCACACCAACTCGAACCAGGTAACAATTTTCCTTGATTGGTAGCTAATACTTAGCTTGATAGAGGAATTAAGCATTAGTCTATTTTTAGTATTTGAATAAATATTATTTTCTTATTTTTTTTGATAGAGTTATGTTTTATCAGTTTGAAATGTTACCAGTAGTCCTTACTGGGTGTGCATTAGTATATGTTTAGGATTTTGAATTCAGTATAAATAATGAATGTGTTCATATATAACCTTTGTAGATATATTTTAATATGTTCTTCTTTACTTTCATCAGGTGTGATTTGGTGATATCTGCAAATGGAAAGACAGAGAAAATAGCTTCAGGTTTGCTTAACCCATTTCTTGCCCACTTGAAGACTGCACAAGAGCAGGTGGCCAAGGGGGGTTATTCAATTATCCTTCAACCAGAACCTAGCATTGATGCATCTTGGTTCACAAAAGGAACAGTGGAAAGGTTTGTAATTCTATTTGGTGCTTCTTTCTTACTGGGATTATTTGCCATATCATGAAGATTGGATGAGCCTGCTCTGTTTTTTAACAAAAGGCTATTTAGTTGTTATTCCAGTAAGAAATTGGCATAGGAGCACTGCTTTTGTGCTATGATGGTTGAGTCTGTCATATCTACCAATCATGTTGAAGAAAATGGCTCTAAGATAAATCTTTTCTTTCCCCTTTAAATTGGCATGAGAAGCCAATCTGTTTTGTCCTTTTCAGGTTTGTTCGATTTGTGAGTACTCCAGAGATCTTGGAAAGGGTGTATACCGTTGAGTCTGAGATTTTGCAAATTGAAGAGGCTATTGCAATTCAAAGTAACAACAATATAGGATTGAGTGCTGTAAGTAAAATCTTTTGGAAGTCTATCATATGTATACCATAGAGATTAATTATACTTGTTCTTTTTTTGACAGGTAGAAGATCATCAAGTAAAACCTTTGGAAAGCATAGAAGGTACTCTTAATAATTTTTAGCCTATATTCTTCACTTCTAACTTCATCTGAATTAGTTCCATTTTTAATGTAATCATGGATGGAGTGGTGGATTAAAAAGTCATATTTCATATTTTCTAGTCATCTTGTATCTATGTTCCTTTTTCCATTCCAGAGTTACTGTCAAGCTAAGAAAGGTTGTTAGTGCAGTATCATGCTTGTTCAAGTCTTTCATTCCACAATTCTTTCATGAGTAGTTTTGAAATTTTTCGCTTTCATTTTTAACTTTGTATTGGTTCTTGCATCACACCTGATGGCTTTGGGCAGGCAGCAGGGTTACACCAGATTCCAATGAGGAGAAAGCCATTGTCCTCTACACGGTGAGTATCCACTAGATAAATCTTAGCATATATTAAATCTTTTCGTAAATTTTTTTAACTTTTTTTTTTAACATTCTGGCAGCCTGGTGCACAGCCACCTGAAGCGAATGGGTCTGCTGTGCAGGAAGGAAATTCTAAGTATGTTACAGTTTTGGTTGCACGGATATTTTTTAATTGAGGATAATGAATTGCGTAATATTATTAGTTTTTAGTGATCACTGCAAATTTTGCATAGTTTGATATTTATTTTCCATCTATCTGCTTTCCTAGAAAAGCTTTAATTAGACAGAAAATTAGGGATGTCATGAATCCAAAAACCTTATAATGGTAGATATTATCACAGTTCAGCATGTAAAATATCAAGCGGAAGTGCCCTGAATTTCATCCAATTTGACAGACAAGATAAATAACTTTTTCATGTTCCTGGGGTTGCTTTACCTTCCAACTGTATAAGGTCTACTTACTTGAACTTGGCTAACTTGACTTGAACTACTTAAGCTCAAGCTTGAATGAACAGTGAAAGAGACGAGCCTGAGTATTCTTGGAGTCTATTCCAAGTAGCATGCGAGTCGGCTTGACATGGTTACACCCTTGTCTGAGAGGATCTTCCTTGGGGGACCACGGGGATTTTGGGGGAAGACAGAAAACATGGCGCTTTTGGGGAGAGGATGTGGAAGAGAGGCGTATTAGATTCTTTACAATTTACTACAATGTTTTGCGTAACTTTCTGTTGACTTTTTCTGTCTTTCACTACATGTATACTCAATTGCTTATAGTTAAGGGGTAAGAATTCAAAAAGTGATTAAAATGTTTGTAGTTAATTAGATAATCACTCAGGACAGCCGAACATTTTATACTTTGCAGTAAAAGAGGAAAAAGGTGAAAAGAATGAGACAAGTGGCACATTATGTCATGTTAACAGTGAAGAACAGAGTGTTGAATATCATCTCTTTTTGTATGTTTAATTTGTTGGAATGATCTTAAGACCATACATACATATTGTTTTTACTTTATATTAGAGTTCAACTTTTGAAAGTTCTGGAGACAAGGAAGACAGTGCTGCAGAAAGAGCAAGGTATGGCCTTTGCACGTGCTGTAGCTGCTGGTTTTGATGTTGATCACATGGCTCCTTTGATGTCATTTGCTGAAAGTTTTGGAGCCTCTCGTTTGAGGTAAGTGGAATTCGTGGCAACTTAGTTCGATGCATCCATATATTCCTTATAGGTGCTCACATTCTCATATATTGATTGCTTGTTTTTCCTAGGTCAAAATTTATTAAGTTTAAGATTCAGTTTTCCACTGTGAGACCCATGAAAGAGTAATTTGTGCACCTTTGGATAGTCTTTTGATTAAGTTCTTTATTTCATTGCAGAGATGCTTGTGTAAAATTTACTGAATTATGGAAAAGAAAGCATGAAACCGGCCAGTGGCTTGAAATTGAAGCAGCTGAAGCAATGTCTAGTCGATCTGATTTCTCTGCTATGAATGCATCTGGAATTGTGCTTTCCAATATGATCAATAAGCAGAAAGAGCTCAAGGAAGCATGGCCTGAAATTTCAGAAAATAGTGGAAAAGCTGGTGTTGAGTCAAGTACTGGTATGGGTTTTACATATGTCCTCTAGATAAAATGTTAGTTCATCCTCTCTTCTATATGATGGGACACATTGCTCTGATATTCCTTTAGTAACTCATCAATTTCCTTCTTGAAATCGAGGGATATTAATTTATTTTATTTTATTTTTGTATCCTATGGGTCACAGGTTACTTTAGTATTATTGCTATTTTCATAGAATGTTACATGTTTCTCTCTGCTGTGGACTTGTTGATATTTCTGTCAGCACGTTCAGTAAATACGTGCATCAATGTTTTCTCTGTCTGGCTATTGCTTGATTTTTGTTTTTGTTTATAATTCTTATAATTTGGTTGGGTTATTTAACAGGAGGTAAGTTTTTCCCCATTTAATTTTCCACCCGCACCATTTGCTTGGGCTTGATCCCAGGACTTGCAAACTCTCACCATCATCGGCCACTTGTGCCATTACTTTGCTGGTTACTAGAAAGTTATCTAAGTTGGAATGTCCCTGTTGTGACATTCATCCATTTGCTTTTCAGACCGCATTTGTATGCTTGACATTTCATGCTTACTACATTCTCCAAATTACGAATTGAAAAGTAAAAAAAATTTATTGATTTGGCCAGATGAGAAGCCTCCAATGGATCAACAAACCCCTGGCCGTCAAGAATATTACCAAGCCCAGTTTCCTATGTTTCCTCCCTGGCCTATCCATTCTCCACCAGGTGGTATGCCAACCTTTCAAGGATATCCTATGCAAGGCATGCCCTACTACCCAAATTATCCAGGAAGTCCATTTTTCCAGCAGCCTTATCCATCAATGGAGGATCCAAGACTAAATGCTGGTCAAAGAATACAGAAACGGCATTCAATGGAAAGCAGAGATAGCCATACTGGATCAGAAACTTGGGAAATGGAGAGAGCAAATTCTCAAGATGAAGAGGAGTTGGACAATGAAACTTCACTAAGTCCAAAATCAAGAAAGAAGAGCAGTAGGTCAGGTAAAAAGCAGTCAGGAATGGTGGTCATTCGGAACATCAATTATATCACTTCAAAGAGGCAAGACTCTTCAGGTAGTGATTTGCAGTCACATTCTGGCTCTGAAATGGAAGAGGAAGATGGAGATTCTGAGCATAAGAACTCTCTGAGATCCTCAAAGGGGAAAGGAAGTCGCACAAAGTCTGTTGATGCATTGAATTCATTTGATAGGGAAGAAACAGTTCCTGGGAAGGAGACAGACGGGGGACACTGGCAAGCATTTCAAAATTATTTACTTAGAGATGCTGAAGAAGAAGAACGTAGAAGTGATCAAGGCATGTTTTCAGTGGAAAAGGAGGTTCGAGGAAAGAGAAGACCAAATAGATTGGGTGAAGACCCTTCACTCTATGGTGAACGAGAAATGGGTCAATTTGAAGAAGGGAATACAACTGATTTGGATAAAATTAGTGCAAGTGGCTCTCGCGTGCCTTTGGCATCAAATGATCAGTCTTTGATTTCTAGAAGAGCTGGTCACTCTGCTGATGGTAGGATTTTCATGGATGGTCAGATGGATTTATATTCTAAAGAAATAGATGGTAGGAGGGTGTATAGGAGGAACTTAAAGGATGATTTTATAATAGATAGGCAGCAGAATCAGTCAGATTTTACAAATTCTCCATCAGATGCGTTGGCTTTTAATGGGTTTGAACGTTCATCCAACAGTTTGGAAAGAGGATCATCAAATAATATAGATGATTCCTACATAGTTCCATTCAGGTCAACTTCAGTGACTGAAGTTGGAACTGATGATCGAAATGCTATCAATATGGATTCTGAGTTCTCCTTGTCACTTCAGAAAGCAGAAAATATATCTAGTAAGTTTGGAAGTCGGGTCAAATACGAACCAGATGATTTAAGTTTGATGCCTGAACGTGGAGCAGAAATGGGGTCAATTGGTTATGATCCTGCTTTGGATTATGAAATGCAGGTTCATGCTGAAGATGGTAATTCAATGAATAAGAAAAATAAAGAGGGCATGCAGGGTTCTAAAAAGTCAGACAAGGACCGAAAATCGAAACTTATTGCTGATACTTCAGATAGAAAGAAGGCAGTAGGGCCTATAAGGAAAGGAAAGCCTTCAAAACTGAGTCCTTTGGATGAAGCCAAAGCCCGGGCTGAGAGGCTAAGAACCTATAAAGCTGATCTTCAGAAAATGAAGAAGGAGAAGGTACGCTTTGGTGCAAACTGAATACTTTGAATGCTTATAATACAACCACAACTCTCTTTACCAGCCAGCTTATGTGGTTTATGAAATAGATTCTTTATTTGTTAATTCATTTTTTTAACACTTTTTCAGGAAGAGGCAGAGATTAGACGACTCGAAGCATTGAAGATTGAGAGACAAAAGAGAATTGCTGCTAGAGGCAGTTCTATCCCTGCTCAGTCATCAGTGCCCATGCAAAGCAGGAAACAACTCCCATCAAAACTTTCCCCAAGCTCTCGTAAGGGATCAAAGTTTACTGATGCTGAGCCTGGATCATCATCGCCACTACAAAGATCCATCAGGACTGCTTCTGTGGGATCAACTGATTCTCACAAAGCCTCCAAACCCAGCAAATTGAACACTGGAGCCCACTCCAGTGGAAATAGATTAAGCCAGTCAGTTTCATCACTGCCTGAGCCGAAGAAAGACATCGGCAGTGTAACTCCTGATGCAAAAGCATCTATGGCAAGGATTAGAAGATTATCAGAGCCAAAAACAAGCAGCAGCCCGCATGTTTCTTCGGTGAAGTCACGGAACTCTGAACCATCATCAAAAACAAAAGTATCAGGTGGGCCTGAAAGCAAAAAAATATCAGCAATTATAAACCATGATAAAAGCAAGATTGCGTCTCTTCCAGAACTCAAAACCAGAACAGCTAAAGCACCTGATGTTACCCACAGCAAATCAGGAGGAAATGAAATAACACAGAAGGTGAATGGAAGTACTTCTTCTACTGCCAAGGTTACTGAACCAAATAGGAACAAGGAAAAAGTTTCAGTTTATATTGATGGGGATGACAGTACAGT
Organism: Theobroma umbraticum; assembly: GCF_002168275.2. Taxonomy (NCBI): domain Eukaryota; kingdom Viridiplantae; phylum Streptophyta; class Magnoliopsida; order Malvales; family Malvaceae; genus Theobroma; species Theobroma umbraticum. The sequence continues at coordinate 5,863,932 of NW_018397264.1, forward strand.
AATTGAGAAAACTGTTGTGATGCTTGAATGTGAGAAACCCTCCATTCCCACAGTAAATTCCTTAGAAGGAACTACAGCAGTACAGAAGGAACATGATGGCATCTTTAAAATAGGGAGGAAAACTGAGATGGTGTCAGATTATGCTGCCACCATTCGTGCACCAGTTTCTCCAGTGAATGTTGATGCGCTTGATAAAGAACACCAGATACAACAAAGACCACAAGCTTATGAGGTAAGGTTTTTAAAAAGTTCATTGACAAGGCACAACTCTTTTTTAATTAATGTAGACTGGAGATTTGTAGTTCTATATACAAATCATCAGTTGGTGATATATTTCTTATTATCATTGTTGCAAGGTTACGCCACTTAATTATATTTCTTCCTCAACACAACTTATAAATATATTGATAATTCAAACGTTTTTAGTCATCTTTTATCATTTAATCACAGCAAACACTTCTAGAAGACTCGCCATCCTTGTAGAGAGCTCATCAAAACCTTGTTCTCAATCTACTTCCATTGTGATGTCAGTTCAATGCCAAGTTGTTGAAACAATCTGTTTTAATGAATTTTCTTTTTCATCTTAACCAGAGAATAAATATTATGTGCCTCTGAACGTGAGTCTTCTTGACAATATGATGTACAAATTTCCAGGTTCAGAAGGGAAATGTGAGTAACACTGAGAAGGAATCATCAAAATTTAAGAGCTCAAGTGTTTCTGAAAAACCTTATCAAGCCCCTTTTGCTCGGGTCTCTTCTTTGGAAGATCCATGTACTGAAATTTCAGAGTATGGCAGAGCACCTCCAACTAGCATGCAGGCTGCAGCAATGGAGTCAGAGAATGTTAGAGCTCTTGTAGTTGATTCTAAAAACTTGAAACTAGAAAAGATTCCTGAATTTTTGGATAAGCCTCAGGTAAAGGAGTCATCCAAAGGATTTCGACGGCTGTTGAAGTTTGGAAGAAAGAGTCATAGCTCAGCTACAAGCGAACGTAATATTGAATCAGATAGTGTCAGTGTTAATGGTTCTGAGGCTGATGAGTTAGTTGCAAACACTGCATCTTCTAGTGAAGGTAATTGCCTTGTATTTCATCCCTTGTGCACATTGATGGATAGTGATATACAAAATGCATGACTTTTTCAAACTCTGATAAACTATTTGTTGATGATTCTGCTTAAAAGATACATACCATTTGAAATTAGTATTATTTGGAACAAATGAGTTATTTGCACTTTAGTTTTTTGGAATTGTTGTCCAACATATTTGATAAGCTGCAAGGCCAGGCATGAGATCCTCTTGCAAATCTGTCTTCTAATATACTTAGATTGTTTAAAAGTTGTCAGTGCTACTAAATTTCTTTTTGTTTTATTTTTTGATAGGTAAAAGGCAACTGCATAAGAAGGATAAGTGAGTCAAATATTGGATCAAAATTCACTGTGAAAATGTTATGATATATGGGCTTTAGGTTATATTTAAAGTTTTTTAATTTTTTGAATCCAATGCAATTTTAGAAAATCATTTGGACACTATGTGGGTTAGGATTTGGTCTCGAGGATAATTTCCATCAATTGAGTTCTGTGGCTGGGTGTCTTATTAGGTGCATGGGAGAATGTTTGGTTCTAGTATGAAGCTCTGAAACAGGGTTTTTTATCATCAAAATATGAATGCTCCTGGTTTATTCGGTTTGAGCACTGACAATTGTAAATTAAATTGGCTGTTGCCAATTAGTCAGTAGCTACATGTGCTAAGATTGGCAATTTACTTGCAAATCCAAAATTGCAATGCTAGAATACTGAGTTTAGGTCATCTGATGTTTTTATTCTAGCTTAGTTGATATTTGGTCCTGAAGCTGACTAATTATCTGGTTGTTGTCAGTTCATATGTTAAAGAATCTGATCTCTCAGGATGAGACCCCAACAGCCGGCAATACTCCACAAAAGGGTAAGTAGTTGCTGCTCCTTGTACCATATTTATTCTTTGATTCCTTTTCTCCCCCAATGTTTACAATTATTAGTATTTTACATCATTAAGGTGGATAATCTGACATGAAGCACTTTATTTATAATCATGCAGCTTCTCGCACTTTTTCCTTGTTGTCTCCATTCAGAAACAAGACCAGTGAAAAGAAGTTGACAGCTTGACGGTGAAGGTGAAGTGGCAAAGCTTGTCTTCTTTTCTGTGGATTTGGCTGTGAATTGTTACATATATTTTTTTAATTTCTTTTTCCTTCTGCTATGTGAAAAAATAGGAATCATTAAAAATATTTTGGTAAAAAAGTTCTTTCTGGAGCCACTTTCATTGGTTAATGTTCTTCAGCTGAATTGGTTTGTAGCAACATCTCCACATGATCATATATACTTTTTTATCCACCAACCAAACAAAACCACAGACTTAAACAAAGAATTCACTTTTATTTTATCCCCTACATTTGTAATAACTATGGAGACGTCAAGTCATTGGTTTGATTTTGTATTGTTGGTGTAGAACAGTAGAAGTTTCTTATTCTTATGTGCGAGGTTCACTTTTGAGGTCTATGGAGGTTTATTTTATTTGATAAGAGATAGAGTGTATCTTATCTGCTGCACCTATCAGATTGCTGCCATTTCCATTTTATTGCCATGCAAGATCAACACATCAAAAAAAAAAAAAA
>NW_018397264.1:5866681-5867897 GCF_002168275.2 Theobroma umbraticum
TATGCTAGAATATTGATGAGGAGATATTAAAGGAATATTTTCATATAAATTTTACTTTTCTTGAGTTCCACCATTTCCGTACAAAAAATTAAAGGCATTCAACCACATTGGTAGAATATAATAAGATCAATAAACTCATAATGATTGTTATTTTTTCTCTTGTTTTAAGTGTTCCAAATTAAAAGAAAAGACACTACTATGGTTGACTAATGGGAAACAATGAACATATCTAATCCATATAATTCCCAAATAATTTGCTTGATTTCTTTACCTACAACAAATATATTTATTTATTTATTTCATCAATAATGGACGAAACATGCGAATATTATACAAGAAACAAATCAAATCTTATTATCTGCATACATGTTGTACCATTTATAACTCTAGATTCTCTCATTCTTCGTCTTAAATATTACAATTTGTTGCATTTGGAATCCAATTTTATACAAATAAGTGTAGCTTTATCCTATATTATAAAACCACAGTCTCCTTTCTTAAAATTAAAGTACATCTCTTGCATAAATTCATCTTTTAGATTTGAAAAGGATAAACATGCACTATCACTCAAAGGCTCAAAAGCCCTATTTTAAACAAAAAAATGTTGAAAAGACAAGGAGAAAGTATACATCTTCTTACATTTGACGAGAAAATTGGTAATTTATTAAATTAAAGAAAAAAAAGAAATATAAAATTTGGGTTTGATGAAAATAATCAAAATAAATTTATCAAATGAATTTTCAGATGAAAATCTAAGGTGAAAAGGTGGCTGTGATGGTCCAATCATATCCGAATTTGTAGCATGTGAAGTATATGTAGAGATCACTCAATAACTTTAAAGGTCTAAAGTTCCACAATACTCAAATGAGGTATTTTTATTGAGATTAAGAAAAAAAAAATTATACTGTCAATTGAAGATCATTAAATATATATTACCATTAGTTGATTGGAAATAAAAAAAATAGTTGAGAATTAACAATATTGTAAGAATGGATAAATGTTAAAAAAATTAGAGATTTATTAGATCTCAAATCAGAAAATACGTTATTTTATTAATTATCTTGATTTTTATCTATTTTTAATAAAAAATAAGATAAATAGTTAAAAATGAATAAAATGTGAAAAGTGAAAGAAAATAGATACTCGTCAAGCATTTAATTTCAGAAGTGAAAGAATATACTTATATTTTTGTTAATTATCTTAATTTTTATATATT
>NW_018397264.1:5867907-5871445 GCF_002168275.2 Theobroma umbraticum
TTAATTATATTATTATAAAATTATAAAACTTATATAAAATTGAAACCTAAAACAAAGATTTCGGTGACTTTATGATATAGCTGACTCTAAGTAGATGGTCGGGATACGAATCCAACATTCATTTGTTGCAGTCTTTCTCAGGCACATGAAAATGCATGGTTGCTTTTGTATTTGTCCAGCCAGGAATAAATTTGGGTAGCTAAGGAAGATTTTGACTTGATAATGTCCCCCTATTAATTGAAAATTCGTGCGAATTAAACCCCCAAGAAATATGCACAACACACTATTAATGAAAAATTAGAAACTCAACTTCATGCACGTTGAGTTTGATGATGACAACTTAATTAATTTATTATAGCTTTTCTCGTTGGTTAAGGGAAGCTCAACTTCCATCCATAACTTTGATTGAGCTTTTCATATTCTTTTGCTTTTGATTGTGTGCTTAATTGCTTGTATTAGATATTGCTTACCCTTAAATCTTGTTATAATTAAACACCCAAATTACCTCTTAGATTAATCCATTTCAATAATATAAGCTTCAAGTCTTACTAATTTATGCAACTATCTAATACTTATCCGCAACCCTTTGTGACACTTCTCTACTTGGAAAATTGTGCCAAAGATGGAGAGAGAAGGATCCATAATTCCAAATATTATCTGAAATAAATATTTTAATGTTCAATACTTAATTGTTTAATGCAATCTGAAGGTGCGGTTCATCGTTTTAAGATCTTGCTCGATAATAATATGTTAATACTTGAGACTTAATTAATAAATAAATACGAACCAAAGATACGATTCATGATTTTTTTTTAAATTAATATTATAAAACTTATATCTCAATGATAATAATGTCATAAATTTTGTATCAATATGAGATAAGATGAGTATTTAATTTAAAGTAAGAGTTTTTCTTAAGTTGATAGACATGTTTTTTTGAGTTGAAAGTGTGGACTCGTGATATATAGTATCGAAACTTACTTTTAACTTTTCACTGGTGTGGAACCCTTATAAAAAATACTATAATTGAGGTAAGATCATACCAAAGTAAATTCTTTTTTTTTTTTTATGAGTGAAATAGCTAATGCAATGAGAGTGTTAGCATAGACTATCACGAATTATTTGTCAAAAAAAATGAGTTCCTTTATCAAGATTTTAATTTGAATTGATTTTAAATTTATTACATAGTATCAATATGAGCAATTTTTTTTTCATTTATTTTACAGATAGTATAGAAATATCAAAAATAAATTAACTAATTAGGCAGAAGGACTCAATTATACAAAAATTTCAAAATATAAGACTAAATTAACCAATTTTTGTTAAACAAATTAAATTGATGAAAATTTTATAGTATATAGACTTACGTGCTACTTTGATCATATTTTATTACATGACAGCTAATTATTAAATACAATATAAAAATTTTGATCCATCACTTTAAAAACTTAAATAATATTAATTACAATATGTAATCTGTCGTTTTAAGAACTTCCTTAATAATTATATTAAGAGCCAATTGATCAATTAGAATTCGTTGCTCATAAAAACTATAGTCCATACATTGTTACCATTAAAAAAATACAGCTAATTAAATTTGGGAGAAACTACAAAATATATTCAAATTTATCATATATATATATATATATATATATATTCAAAGGTAGCCTTTAATGGGTTTTTCGAAATGTAGATAAATGGTATTGTCATTAATTTATTTCAACCGATTAGCCTTCTCTCTGATATCTATTTATATACAAATTCAGACGTCAAAAATCTTGATTAATACAAACATTTTGTATTAATATATTTTTATTGAAAATTAGTATTATAAATTTTATATTTGGATAGCGTCAAATGTGTTTTTTAAAGTAAGAAATCGAAACAATCAAATAATGAAACATTTTATTCAATCAATTTGATGGGATACAGATGTCGGTTGGTGACGATAGTACTTATCACAGAAATTAAACAATAATGGATTACAATTTTATAAATATATTTTTAGATTTAATATCATCCATGAGGACCATGACATGGACAAAATCAAAAATTTTAAAAAGAAAATCAATTAAATTGTTAAAAATGAATATTTACATTTTTTTTTTATTATTGAATTTCTTTCATGATGAATGTGTTAGAACTTAAACGAAAAACTTATAATTCTTCTATTATTTTGAAAATAGATGAAATCCAATTTATTTAAAGTACAAAATAAGATGCGAATAACCTAAACTGACCCATCCCAAGGCGGATCCAAGTTATCCAATTGATGCCTATGCACAGCCATAATTGGGTTATGCAATTGCAATGGCATGAATAAGGATGAGCATTTTATGATGAAGTGGTTACTTGTCCTAGTCGAACATAAATCTCCAACCAAATAGTGTTGCAGTTCTATTGTCCCAGGCTGACAGCATTAAAGCACTAGTTATGGTTATAAACATGTGATGGAGGTAAGGGAATATACAGGGTTGGAAGTCACTGGACGGTAGATTAGTCTCTTCTTTTAACTTCTCCTTTCCTATATCTTAGCCTTTTTAAACCACTTATTGAACAGCATTCAGCGAAAAACCTTGTGTTTCAGGATTTTTATCTAAAACTCACATACTATGACTATGGTGTCACTGTCACCTGAGTTAACCACAAAGGCCAATACATTGAAGTTAAGAGACACAGAATTAATACTCATTGAATTTGCTATGGATATTTCATTAGCACCTTGGCAAAGCTGAGCTAGCTGCAGCCTCCAGTAAACCAAAGTGGGGAAATTGATGAAAGTAGAATATCAGATATCGAGAATCTAACATTTCTGAATTTGTTTGGACAGGGATTTGGGCCAAAAGGGTATGTTGAAAAATAGTTAGCTTCAGCAACAGCCACGTGCTCTATGGGACCTGGAGATCAAATAGTTTGCTCATCAATGCCTTGGGATCAAATGCCTAGTGTAAGTTTGGTTGGCTCTAGTCTAAACAAACATTGCGGTTTGTCAGCTAGCTGAGTTAATGACGGTTGTGAAGCCGAAGTTTCTGAATCTGTCAGATGCTGAAGATTCTCAAGCAGCTGGAAGAATAATTCTTCCTTTCAAGCAGATTAAATGTATGTTTCAGATTTTAGTTAAGGTTGTTATAATTCTTTGTCAATTGTCAAGGTTCCAGTCTTACCTAAAGGGATGATTGGTATTGTAGCAAATTTTAAGTCATTGTCACTTCCGGCGACTGAAGCACATTTTGCGACTCAAGAAATTTAGTGTCATGTGGACTATTCTGTGTCATGGTAACTTCAGAAGCTGTCATGTCAACTTCGGGATCTGATATTTCCCTCAGAATGGGTTCCTGAAATTGAGAACTTCCAAGGATCGGTTGCTTTATGTTTGTTAGAATTCCTTTCACCCATGACGTTCTTTCTCTGCATAGAGCAGTTGTAGAACAAAATGGTATCATTGACCACTTAAACAAGTCATATCAACTGGCTGTAAACACGATTTCATTCACTAAGCTGAGAAAGAGTTATTTACAATGCACACAGAAAAAAATAA
>NW_018397264.1:5871455-5871605 GCF_002168275.2 Theobroma umbraticum
AATAAACAGAAAACAAGAAGGGTACCTGTAGGGGCATCCTCTACGCCCCGGTCCTTTCTTCTTCCACTGCCACTGGGCCTGTGGGTGGAGAAAACTATCAATGCTGTTGCTCTTGGCTAGTAACATACTGAACCAGATTATCAAAGTAAC
>NW_018397264.1:5871615-5871873 GCF_002168275.2 Theobroma umbraticum
TCTAAACTTCAATTAAAAGAATTCTATCAGTATATCACCCAAAAGAAAGAAAAAACAGAAAAGCTTACTTCTTTGATTCTTTATCAACTGCTGTGCCCTCCTTTGCTGGCTTTAATCCTTTCAAAGAGGAAGATTTCTCAGACCCACTACTGGAAGAAGAAGAAGAAGAAAAAGAACACAGTTTTGTTGATTGTGTAAGCCCTGGAATAATTTATCACCGGTTCCTTGCTGTTAGTGAAAACCCAGAAAATGTTTGAC
>NW_018397264.1:5871883-5872437 GCF_002168275.2 Theobroma umbraticum
TTAAAAAGAAAAAAAAAACATGTTTTTCCGAAATGGGTTCTTACCTCTGGCATGGAAATTTGGTCCTCCATGTTTTAAAGGAGCCGAGAAATTGGCATTTTGGGAATTGTATCCTGCTTCCAACCCCCACCGTGAAGGGAAACAGAAGGTTTTAGAGAGGTTTAAGAGATAATCCTTATTTTACCCTTTACTTTGACGGCAGTCTTTGTTATTACAGTAGTTTACTTTAAGGTAAAATAGAACAAATCCTTTCATTATACTTACGTACGCTAATTTTCAAAATGAACGTTTCACTTAATTGTGTAAAAAGTTTTAATATTTAAATATAAAATATTTAAAATATTTTTTTTCTAGATAGATTGACAATGCTTCTTTGTTCAAATCAATCACCCTAATAGAGCAACAAAAATAGGAAACACCACACTCCTTATCTGGTGTTCTCTTAAAATGTGTGATTTGGCCGAATTGGGTATTTTTCTATTAGATTCAATTGCGGGGGTGATCATTCAACAGAAGGTAAAGTAATGAAGAGTAAAATTATTTTTTAATATTAT
>NW_018397264.1:5872447-5874305 GCF_002168275.2 Theobroma umbraticum
AATTAATAAAAATATTAATAATTAATTAACAATTAGATTTATATGTTTAATAAAGATATTCTTTGAAGGTGAATTATATATTTTGAAAATTAATAAATTTATGTGAAATCATAATTAAAACATAGAGATGTTAAAGTGTATTTTACTCTATTTTTAATTTTGTTATTTTACAGTAGAGGGGCTTAGATTTCTTTTAATCTTGATAAAGAATGAAATATAATACTTTAATTGATAATATAAGTCTCTGAAGACTTAATCAAGATCATAACACGTGAATTTACATATGACCTGACAAGTTGACTTCATGGTCTTTCTAGATAATTTGGTTTTCCTTCTGGCATGGCTCTTCATTAATCAAACTCTGGATGAGTTATGTTCCACCGCACTGGAACCTGGACTGTAACGCGTGGAAAATGCTAATCACTTTGTCTTTTCCGCGGAAGAACAGACAAATAGTTTTGAGAACAAAACGCTTCTTGACCAATGATCAAGCAGCAGACTGAAGACCAGAATTTGTCAAAGATATTGAAATTACCCTCAAATATTTTAACCATTGCTTCTAGAAACAAATTCCTGAAGAGGAGTGATTGGTTGGTTAGGCCTCTCTGAAACGTTGGTTGATTCAAAGTCATGGTTAGAATGTTCGCATTGATTTGAACCAAGCTGAGACGAGGGGGTAAAAAGGGTCTTCAATTGCTTGAATTTGCCAGATAAATTCTTGTTAATTTATCTGAGTTTTCACATTTCTCTCCAAAATTTCTGAATTTTCTAGTCTACACACGAAGGGCAAAAGAACTATGGTAAGCAGTCCTGAGCCTAAGGTCCAGAAAGACTGAGAATAAACTGTGGAAACATGAATTCCTGACTGGAATTTAGAATGTTTTCCATCTGGTATCTCTGATGACCTCCGAATGTGTTTAGTTGTGGGTCAAAGTTCAAAGTGAATAATAGACCAGATCAGAAGTGTTTCTGTGTATCAGAACAATGAGTTAATAGATTCTCAATGCAGAAACTGGACATGGTACTGCAGCAGTGGATGCATCAGATCATTTAATATCAATCTCAGCTTCAAAACTAACAATGGGATTGAATTGGATTTATCTACAACCTAAATTATCTATGATTGATTTTGTCATGTTGGCTTTAGTTTCCTTCTGGAATGGTTGCACACCAACTTCTCTTGGACCCTATAACCACTGTTTATTTCAGCAGTTCAAGTGTAACTTTCTTGCATTTTTCGCGTAAAGGGCCATCTAGGGGCATCAAGGCCTGAGCCATGACAAAATATTGCGTTCTCTTTCATGCTGCTTTGCTTCTCATTCATTGACTTGAACTCAAGATAGGTAAAGCTAAAAGCATGAATCATTATGGCTAATAATTTCAAATAAATTGTTCACCTAGCTCACCAGAACTTATACCAGGGGTAATAAGAACTTGGTTGGTCCAAAGGTTATATTTTTCTCTAAAAACCTTGCCAGCATATCCAACAGGATCAATCAAGTAAACAAGTGATGAGTTAATGTTCTTAAGAACCTTTAATTGCTGGTTCAAAGTTGAAACATGCAAGATTTATTGAAGGAAATGAAATTCCCTGTATGTGAAAAGAGAATATGAATGAAGATGAATACAATAAGATTTGTTTGATGTCAAAATTTTAGCAGTGGATAATTTGGTTTATCTACCCAATTGAGAAGGCTTAATTTTCTTGTCTTCTTATCTATTTTTCTACTAAGAAAGAGTCACACGGATGGATTAGTATCACTTGCCTTTTCTCATAAGAGAAAAGAAAAGGGCAGACGTTACATGAGTACATTTCATCAACATATACAATCAAAGCCAATAAATTTTCTCATTTAAA
>NW_018397264.1:5874315-5874641 GCF_002168275.2 Theobroma umbraticum
AAATTTCAGACATAATAATCTCAACAGCTTTAGATTCCCTATTGACTTCAAAAACATCCCTCCCCCTGCCAAACAAAATTTAAAACCTACCCTCCTTTGCCAAGTTAAGGTCCCCCCACCCATTTCTCTCTCTCTCTCTTATTTTCTCCATTTGAAAATATTCAATACTTACTTTTCTGTGTGATCATCTTCTCGCCATTAAAGCAGTACTCCTCAAGTTTTTTTATCAGATTTCACAGGATACACATGGGACTAAAAGATCTCCACCTTAAGCTTAAGGTAAGGCCAACGCTAACAACTTCTTTCTTTATTTTGGTCTATAGTTT
>NW_018397264.1:5874651-5878112 GCF_002168275.2 Theobroma umbraticum
ATGATCATATCTATTCTTGAAGAAAGAAATTAAAGTCTTTGGTTAAAGGGTATCTTTCTTTGGCTTGATTTCTTTATCACCTCTTTATGAGTTTGGGTAGTGATGCACACTCCAACACATTTTAAAACGTATGAAAAGAGAAATGAAGTGTCTCTTAAGATTAAACTCGTGGACTCGATTGAAGTAGCCCCTTATTGGCTATTTTGGGAACAATTCCAAGTCAGGATGTGTCCTCTCGTGCAAATGTTTGGCTCACAGTTGGCTTGTGAATCTTTCTTGATGTGCCAGTGTAGCGTCCAAATGTGCGACTTTTATATGCATGATATCTCTGTTTGCAACATACATAGGACACAAGGGGTTTGAACTTGACACCTAGCTTGTCAATCCAGTACCAACTTTCCGTTGGTCAAATTGCCTAGTTTGGAAGTCATGTTGTGCAGCTTCCTAATATTTATTAACTAAATACATCACCCTCTATTCGAGACCTCTAGCAACTTCTATCAATTATCATTGTTGATACTACATTACTGCTATCAATTCATCTAGCCCTACATCATGGTGAATTAGTGAATCCACCATGTTCTGTCATCTTTTGCAAAGCTCATTACTATTGGACCTTAATTGCTCGATAATGTCTTCGACATATTCGAGGTTACTCCACATCTTTTTGATGATAATTGTCTCAACGCAAAATACATAATTATCCAGTGCTTGCAAGATCTCTTTAGACTCTTAATATTTCACGGCATGTGCATGCACAATTTTTATGTTTGTAATGCTCATATTATCTTAAACTAAGGTGTTCAAGCAGAATGTGGTCTAATCACTAAGTGATGATATTCTCCTTTTCATTCTTTTTTTTTCTTTTCCTAAATTTCAAGACTTTGATTTGGATTAAATTACTACTTTTCCTTGGCCCTTGGAGTTGTTGAATCTGACTCTAAAACCTACTTTCCTAAAAATTCAAAACTTTCTTAAATTTATTTTACATTTAGCCAACTTTAGCTTTTTGGACAACATTGTGCTTGACTAACCTAGCTTTTCTTATGAAACTTACCTAGTTTTGATACCATCTTTCCCTTGGAAAGATGGGGCTTGTCTTACTTAACCTAGGTTTGATACCATTTGAGCCCCATCTAGCTCTGACACCACTTGTCATGAGTTTGAAAGTTTAATTAAGATTCATGCAGTGATTAGACTTGTGTATGAACGATTAAGTAAGTATATTTTTAAATATTTGTATAATAACATAAAAGTGAAACTCGAAGAAAGAGAATTTGAGAAAAAATAATTATATTATTCTCAATAGAAAAACAAATAACTTAGATACTAAGTAAATAACTTGAATGCTTAAATTGACTACTTGGACAGTTTCACTCTATTACCTTTTTAACTCCGTAAGAGTGTTATTTATAATATAGGTTTTTCCTAATCATAATTAAACTATTCTTTTAGTTGTCTAGTACAACTAGAGTAGTTAATAAGAGATTTGAATAAATTAGGGATTCTATTATTGAATAGAATATAACTAACTTAAAGTCCCAATGCAAGTAAAATAAATAAAAAAAAATTAGCTTTACTAAAACTACCTTATGTAAACAGTCTTACTTGAATTTGAACTCTTCATACGTCCGAATAGTATGTGTCCGAGTGGCTAGTGGCCCTCAAGGCGTGTGGCGCTCGCACACAAGCCTTTTTGGTGTGAAGCTTGTGCTTGCAAGGTCTACTATATGTGGGCCTCCTTGTTGATGTCCATTAATGTGCTATTATCTTGCACGTTGCCTTCTATTGCGGGGTAATAAGCTGTACGACTTGCTTTGGCTGTCCTCGTGTGATCATCTGATGAGCGCGTTAACGAAGTGTGCGGTTTTTTCTCTTGCATTTCACATTATGTTAAAATAAAATATAAATTATAAATAATATTTGATATAAGAAAAATAAGAGTACATTCTTGACAATGTGTCTAATTAAATTATATTACAGTATTTGTTTTATAATAGATTACTGTAATATAAGATTGCAATGCAATCATATTACAGTCAAGGAACATAATGTCTTGACTGTAATGTGATTGCAGTCTAAAATTAATACAATCACATTATATTACACTTTGTAATATTCTTAAAGATATTTGTATCCTTCAACTTTATTATTTTGTTAAAAATTTTTTGTAATGTTATAATTAAAATAAAAAATATCAAAATAAAATATATAATAAGAATCAAAAATTAAAATAAATATATAATATAAAATATATAAAGATTACAATAAGAAATGAAAATAAAATATATAACATTAAAATTATATTTAAGAGATAATATTATATAAAAATTAACAATAAAAAATACAAGTATATTAAACTAACATTTTAATAAATAAAAGTAATTTTAAAAATTAACATTACATTTTCAGCAAAATACTTATAAATCAAACCTTACAATGTTATCTTCTTTGCATTTTAATCATTATTTTACTTGTATACCAAATACTGTAATGTTATTTTTTTTTATAATTGGGGGAAGAGGATTCGAACTATACTCTTTAGACAGAGAATAATGCACCAACCAATAAGCTAAATGCTCGGGTGTCACTGTATTATTATTTTTCTTATAATCACATTATATTATAAAATATCAAACGTTATCATATAGTTGTGCAAATTACTATATTATATGTCGAGACTATAAAAAAGGTTTTGAATAATGGAAACAAAACTTAGTGGGAGCTAGATGGCCACTGGCATCAATGTTAACCTATGTCCATTGTAATTATGAGATTTTACCCGATCTCAACACTCTCCATTATTAAATTCTTCAACCAACAATGTGCTCCACAAAATCTTTTTCATTTTTCTTATATGTGTTTAATGTGTCGAAATTTTCTTTTTACTTTTTGAGACTAGAAAACCAATTTCCCTCTGTAAACTTTGTGGGGGTTAGGGAGTTTCTGTCTTCCTTGCTTTTTTCCTGCTTATGTTCACAGGTCACAACCCAGGTTTTCATACAATTACATCAACATTCAAGATATAACCCCCATAAAATCAGCTAGCCACTAAAAGATAACTCTATAAACCCAAATTTTCAATTATATATTTCTATCATGAGTACTTTCTCCTTTCATTTTTTTTTCTTTTTTTTTGATGGTGTAAATATATTGTCAGAAAAAGGATTTTAATTTCCATTAACAACAGGGAAACTCTCCACTTCTCCACACGTCTCTCTCTCTCTTTCTTTATTTCTCTTTTTCTCTCTCTTTTCCTCTATATATAAGCGTCACTAATCCCTCTCAAACCCCGCTAAGCTCTCTCTCTCGTTTCCTTTTCTTTCTCCCGCTCCCCACCTCCATCAACTTCTGTTTTTCTCCTCATAGAAAGAAGAAGAAAATACAATAAGAGACGAGGAAGAAGTAAAACAATGGTGAAGTTCTCAAAGGAGCTTGAAGCTCAACTAATACCAGAATGG
>NW_018397264.1:5878212-5882420 GCF_002168275.2 Theobroma umbraticum
TTTTTCTTTTTAATAGTAGTTTTGTCAAACATTTTCTGGGTTTTCACTAACAGCTAGGAACCGGTGATAAATTATTCCAGGGCTTACACAATCAACAAAATGGTGTTCTTTTTCTTCTTCTTCTTCTTCCCGTAGTGGGTCTAAGAAATCTTCTTTTTTGAAAGGATTAAAGCCAGCAAAGGAGGGCACGGCAGTTGATAAAGAATCAAAGAAGTGAGCTTTTCTGTTTTTTCTTTCTTTTGGGTGATGTACTGATAGAATTCTTTTAATTGAAGTATTGATGAATGAACTGTTACTTTGATAATCTGGTTCAGTATGTTACTGGCCAAGAGCAACGGCATTGATAGCTTTCTCCACCCACAGGCCCAGTGGCAGTGGAAGAAGAAAGGACCGGGGGGTAGAGGATGCCCCTATATGTACCCTTCTTGTTGTCTGTTTATTGTTTTTTTTTTTTTCTGTGTGCATTGTAAGTAACTCTTTTTCAGCTTAGTGAATGAAATCGTGTTTACAATCAGTTGATATGGCTTGTTTAAGTGGTCACTGATGCCATTTTGTTCTACAACTGCTCTATGCAGAGAGAGAACGTCATGGTCGAAAGGAATTCTAACAAACATAAAGCAAACGATCCTTGGAAGTTCTCAATTTCAGGAACCCATTGTGATTTGTGAGGGAAACATCAGATTCCGACATTGACATGACAGCTTCTGAAATTTACTATGACACATAGTCCACATGACACTAAATTTCTTGAGTCGCAAAATGTGCTTCAGTTGCCGGAAGGCACAATGACTTATCCTGGTGGCACCTGTTCGACAACCAATGCAGTTGGGAAAAATGCTTTTGAGGGAGCAGTTATAATCGCAACTTCTGAGGTTAGAAAAATGCATAACAATTCTGATGATGCTGGACTTAATGGCATTCAAAGTATAGCTCAGTCTTGAGAAGCTGTAATGGTTTCTCATGGCAATGAAAGCAATAAATGAAGAAGTTTAGCCTCTGATGCAATGGTGGAAGACTCTTCTGTGAAGATTGATCAATCAGGAAAGCTTTCAGATAATTTTGATGAAAAGCTGAAAAGTGAGGTCAAGCAATTTGAAGAGGCAATGCCAGATGTACTTGTTGAGTGTGACAAGGAACAGAGTCAATGTGCTAAGGATTTATATGACTTGACACTAGAGCTGACTAATGAAAAACATAAAACATTGTCTGATGGTATAAATGACTCATCCTCATTTGAAAATATGAACCATCTACTTGGGAAGAGAACTGCAACTTTTGTTCAAAGGCCAAATGTAAGCACTAATTCAGGCGAAAAGCGTACGGCTTCTGGTTCTTTAAGTGCCAAGATGAATGTCTTGAATAATCTAATGTCAGGAGAAATGGCTGGTAAGTTGCATGATACTCTAGCACAAACTGAATTTTCAACAGGGAAGGAACTAGAGAAAGAACTAGAAATCCAGGGCTTAATTGAAAGGATCAAGGGGGTATTTGGAGACCAGTCAACTATTAAGGCAAGGGAAAGTACTATCTCGTATGTAACAGATCAACTCAGCAATGAAGAGTTCCTTAAAAATGTCCAGAACCAGGCTAACTTGCAGAAGTTTGATGTTGAAAGAAGAAAGACATCTTTGAAACAACATCATATGAGCAGTGAAACTAAAATATCACTTGACAAGAAAGAAGAGTCACGTATTCCTACAGAGTCCATAAGTGAGAGGGAAGAGGTAGCAGTTTAAATTTATCCAACTCTGATCATGTAAAATCAGGACCAAACTATCCCGTGCCTCCTTCAATTAGCAGAGAAGAGCTTAATAGCAGTTCACCTAGGTATTTCACCAAAGAAGGATCTAAGGAAAACAAAGTAATGGTCAGATTTTTAACCCAAAATATTAGGAAGCACAGTATCCTTACAGCTTTCTGTGATTGCTGGCCAATTGTGAATGTAGAGGCAGTTTCTTTTACTAAACAGAGCATGTTCAAAGATTTTATGGTGCATTTTGAGGTCAGTTCTTTGATTTTATTCAGAAATTCCTTGCTCCCCCTACAAGAGGAAAAAAAAATTTGTAAAGGTTCTAAGTGCCTTTCTTTCACTTTACTTTCTTTTTTATCATATTTATCAATACAAATGTCCTGGGCATCAGGAAAAATGCAAGAGCTAAACTGAACCAAGGTCTAATCCCTAACTAGTAGTGGTGAGCCAGATGACGGATATATAGAACTTTTTACTTTATGAAGCATTCAATTTTTTCCATTTAGAATCTGAACTATCTATTCTGGCTTTATTGCAGACAAGGGAAGGTTACCAAAATGCTCTTAAGAAAACTGAACTAATGGTTCTGAATGCAGAAGCCTTTGTGGAGGCATCTTCTTCAGAAGACATGGATGGTACAATTTTCATTCCTGATGCTCCAGTTGCACTAGTGAAGAATCCTACCAAAACAGTTAAAAGTCAAACAACTGTCTGAGGATATAAGCTCACAACAGCTAAAGGAAGCTCTTGCTTTCTGTCAACCTGGTATCTCCAGCTTTTACTTGGGTTCCACAAGTTCTGTTTTATACGTGGAGTTTGAGGTGAAACGCTTGTCCCTTTGCTGTTGGTGTCTAGGAATTGTGGTGTATCTTCAGATTCTGTTAAGGGTTTGTGCATCTTCATTTTTGTGTTTAAATACCTATTTATGAAGTCTCACTTGCCAGACAGAAGATGCCAAAGAGAGGGCACTTGCAGAACATTCCATACTTGTCTCAGGAAAGGAGCTGCCAATCCTCAGGATTGATGCACCAAGGACAACAGTAATAAGGATGTCAAACGTTAAGCTTAAAAGCAAAGTCTGGAAAATATGCAATTCTTTTGGACAAGTCAAGTATATGGCAGAAAGAGCTAAGGGCAACATCAATGTGCATTTCGACCTTGCTGAATGGCCTAACATGCTGAATATTGTTAATAGGTATGTTTAATATTTAAACTGTTATAAATAATCAACCAAAGCATTATTCTAATATATGATAGCATAAGTAATCAACCAAAGCATTCTTCTAATACATGCTTGTGCTGCATATATATCCAGTTTGAATGGAATGGTAGTGACTGAAAACCGGTGGCTTGTCCAGCCAGCTCCTATCTTTCTCCCTGCAATTCTCCGGGCCCTTTCGAGTTAACCAGAAGAAAGGAGACATGGGAATTCCGTAACGTGCAACTTATTGAAAAAACTTGAGAAGCCTATTCATACCACTGAGTTGAGTCAGTTGACTGACCTTGCTGCCAAGTATTATGGCAAAGAATCTTAATTAATCCAATTAGCCAATTTTGATTTGGTAGCATCAAGCATGAAAGCAGGGTGGGAGCATTTTATTTCATACTTGAGTTCATCTTTATGGCACTTCAGATAGGTGGATCAACGTTAACCAATTACTTTCAACTGGATTTATTCAACAAACAATGCAAATGAATTATATAGCCCATTATCTTTTAAACAGCTGCTTAATTGATCTCTACTCTAAATTCAAATCTTCCTATTCAGTTTCTGCTGGAATGATGCAACTTTTTCCATGAACCAGACCCCAGCATGATTCATTGATGCTTAAGCAAAGATTCTAACGGCTCAGCAGTTATGATGGACGCAAGCCGCAATCCACAAGGTGCCATGGCTGTCGTTATATCGTTGATCCAAGGGAAGAGACTTTAACGACATCAGCACGATGGTATTAACAAGGAAAGCAAATACAAGCATAATTTAAAGGCCATGTTTAAGCTAACGGCGGGGAGCCAAGCCTAAACATACCCAAACCTTAATATTTTACACGAACGTTAATCTATTCTCTCTTCATCGTATGATTCACACTTTTAAATTATAATATGTAGTCTGCAACATTAACACTTTTCAATTCTTACAATGAAAATGACATTGTTTTTCTGGGGGTTAGAGTAAATTGGTCAAGCACAATGTCCTATGTCATCTTTGGGTCTTAGTCGAAACAAGCATTTTGCAAGCCATAGACTACTTCTAACGCAACCAATATAGGAAACAGAAGTTTGAAAAGAAAACTGAAACAAGCAACCACATTTAACAAGCAATATCTGGCAATAAACTCACCACAAAAATCTGTCATATAGCAAAGAAAGTGCCTCAACTAATATTAATCCTGACTTAATAAACAGACAAAAGCCCATTCCAAAATAACAACTTGCAAAATATTGATGACAAGAATAG
>NW_018397264.1:5882430-5882583 GCF_002168275.2 Theobroma umbraticum
TAATTCGGTATCACTTCAAGATTAATTCTCCTTTTTCAGCTTAGCAAACTCTTGCCTGATGACTCCAGCCCTCTGCAAAATCACATCATATCCTGTTAGCTTGGGTCAAAGTTTCAAGAAAGCCTTTGGATATTGAGAAATCAACTGACATAA
>NW_018397264.1:5882593-5918715 GCF_002168275.2 Theobroma umbraticum
CACTAAACACATTAGTGTCGCCACAAACTGACCTTGATCTTAGCCAACATAAGCTTGAACCGATCAAAGTCATTGAGAGATGCCCTCCTCTTCTGGACAATCAGTTTTCTACCCCATGAGCTATTCTCCCACTTGTTCTTAACATCTGCCATCAGATAAAAACAATTAGAAAGGATAACATAACATAGAGAAACAGCATTTAAATACTGGTGAGAATTATTATCCTTACCGGCTTTCTCCATTGCTTCAATCAATGTCTTCTTCTTTGGAACACGAGGAATGTCAATCGTGATATCAGTCAATGTAAGCCTCTTGAAGTTCATTTGGCCCCTAACCATATCTGGTGCATCAACTAGAGCCTGTGATGCCAAGCCACAAGCAAAAGTTTAACTCAAAACATCTGCAGACATTATATACCCAACTTCAACTAAACTCATGATTATAGCTTTCTATACAGCCACTAAACTCCACATTTATCCATTTACTAACTCAATATTGTCCCATGGAATAAATATATACCATAACTAAGATCAACAAATGCCAAGAAAAAATACATTAACGCACATGGGCATAATCTACATGATCTAGTCATATTGCTCTAACTCTTCAATTTCTCATAGTATCCTTGTTTCAGACATATTTGACACCTCAAAATGGACAAAAGCATAGGATTAGAAATGTCTGGACACAAACATCAAGGACACTCATTCCAGTCTCTGGGCAACATAGGATTAGACAACAAGTCCATAATTTCATGCGACCAAATTGCCAACATAACACAATGCAGACTCCTTTCTCCATTGAAGTTGGAAAGTTATTAACACGTTTCACTCTAGAGTAACTCAACAAGAAAAACACAAAGAACCTATTTTCAATCAATCTCAATAGAAAGAAAACAGCTATATTCTACTATTAATCTAATCACTAACTCATCCGAAAACCAAATTAAATCCCATTACAGTAAGCTAAGCAAAAACTCATTTTTTTCCCCTTTAACATATAAATTTACGCCAAACCCATGTTATATTCATTAAAAAGAATAAAAATCAGTCGCCTTTCCATCACCATAAATCAAATAAACACATAATTGCCATTAAAATTCATTGATATTAAATCTGAACAAATTAAAAATAAAAACATACTCTGTTCTGGTCAACCACGTCGACGATGACAACGAGCTTGCCATAGTCTTTTCCGTAGTTAACGAGAGCCACTCTCCCGATCTCAACGTACCTCTTGAACGGCTACAAAAACCAAAAAGACAAAAAAAAAATCAAAACCCAGATCGAAGATTAAAGAGAATGAAAGCGGTGACGCTTAGATATTGAAGAAAGACTCACCATCTTTGCTGTGAGTCTGTGAGAGTGTCGGAGCCAAAAGAGAGAGGCAGGCGGAAGAGGAAATGAAAGAGGGTCTGAGAATTAGGGTTTTATTATATGGTGGTTTTATAGGCTGTATATAGCCGTACGATCTAGGTTATCTTTTATTCTTTATGTGTTATTTTGGGGAGGATGGGCTTACTGGGTTGGGTAATGGGTTGGGCTTTAAATTGTAAAGGAGGTTTGGATCTAATGTTGGGCTGGGTTTACAGCTTTTGAGCCCATTAACTTTTGGGTCTACCATTGCACAACTTGAAACTGTCACTTGTAAGGGTATGTCACAGTAATATTGTGGGGACATCGAATTTCATTGCAATTTTTTTTTCCAGTGAAGTGCTTGGCAATTTCCACAACCTCAAATTTGGATTCTTGACGTATGGGGAGTTAGTGCTTCGTCAACAGCGACTAATAACCCTGGAAAGAAAATGCTTTAGTGTTTCCAGGAGGAAGCTGTCAAAGCACTATTAACATCTTTGATCATAACTCGTCTGCAACTTTGCAAGTTGCAATGAGGAGTTGGGTCAAACTTCCAGGTTCACCATTCCACTTTCAAAGAATCGTCTCCATCCCATAATTTCAGCTACCGAAGCGGAATTTTTGATGGGCTTGGAAGATCGAATGGCAGTTAGCCATGGTTCTCTAATGAGTTATCCGAGTTTTGTTCTCCTGATTTCTACAATTATTCTTTTTAGCCTTTCCTTCAGTACTGCACAATCAAATGGCTGCTCTGAAAGGGGCGAATACTCTGCTAACAGTGCATATAGCAGAAATCTCAATCTCATACTTTCCAGTCTGCACTCCAATGTTTCAGTAAATGGAGGTTTTTATAACACTAGCACTGGCCAAGGCCCCGACGAAGTTTATGCTTTAGCCCTTTGTAGAGGAGACCTTGCCTCGGGGAGTTGTTTTGATTGCATCAACTCCTCCAGTGAAGGTATTAAAAAGCAGTGTCCGAATCAGAAAGAAGCCATTTTTTGGGGTCCTGGTATATCATCATCTGTATGCATGTTAAGGTATTCAAACCGCAATATTTTCTCCGCTATGGAAGTAACTCCTTCCATTCCGGTGACTAATCCGAATGACATCTCAGCAAACCTGGAGCAATTCAATGAGACGCTTCATAAGTTAATGGGAGTTCTCCTGACAGAAGCTTCCTCTGGTTCAACTTCAAAGTTTGCTGCTGGAGACATGAACTTCACAAGCTCAGAAAAAATATATGGATTAGTGCAATGTACCCCAGATATTTCAAAGAGTGATTGCAGAATTTGCTTGCAAGGGGCGATAGGCGAGCTTTCAGAATGCTGTGGCAGAAAGCAAGGAGGGAGAATTCTTAGGCCTAGCTGCATTGCTTGGTTTGAGTTGAATTTATTTTATGATTCTAATACAATTGACGCTCCATCTCTATCCCCACCTGGTCCATCAACATCAGTTGATATTGTCCCTCCTGTAATTACAAATAATAGAGGTCTGTGTATATTTTTGCTATGTTCCATGATCGTTAGTTTTCATTGTCTTGGATAGGAATTACAGGAAAGGATAGTAGGATATCTCATTTATTCATTGCTATGAAGCAGCTATGAGGCATGATGGCTGTGTGAAATTGGGACAATTCCCTCCTCAGGGAGATGTCAACTGCACGTTGGATTGATTCAAAATACTGCATTTAATTTCTATTTATCCTGAAACAGTTTTGCTTTGCAGAAAGTAGCAGGACTACATCTCGAACCACTATAATCATTGTTGTGTCTGTTGTCATTTTACTGGCACTGGCTGTCATAGTCTCCATTTTATGTTGCATTTTGTACAAGTGGAAAGCAAAGTTGAATCGAGATGGTAAGGGAAGTGTGTTTTAGCTTTATTCTTATTCCTGACATTGGTTTAGCTCTCTAGTATGGCTTTTACCCAGTCTTGAGATGTTATCAGTTAATTGTTGCTCTCTATCGGTTTTCAGTTTTGCTGCTCTAGTTGGGCAGTTTTGTTCTTATGCTAGGTTAATTCTTGCTTTTCCGATAACTGCAAATTTCAATTTTCGACAAAAGGAAAATCGGTTCCTGGTATGAAGAACAATGGTTTTTGTTTGGCTCTATAAACTATATTAAGTGTCCAGTTTCTTATAAGTCTGATTTAACTGGAACGATTGGATTTCATAGTTATGGTATTAATTTCATAGAAGCCTGATTTCCCTTACATGAACTCCAACTTAAGCTGTTTTGGAATACAAACTGGAAAGAAATCAGGACTTCGGCCCTTTTTTCCCCGGTAAAAACAAAAAGGAATAAATTAGGATTGATGCATTTGGAGAACTAGATAGCATAATTAATCTAGTTCAACTCAGGGAAGTATTTGGCTATGATCTTTTTGTTGATTCATAATCTTATATAAATTTCTTGCTTTTGGTGCAGATGACAGTGCAATCAGAAGATTGGAATCCTTGCAGTTCAGCTTAACTGCAGTAAAAACAGCAACAAATGACTTCCATGACGCCAATAGGCTAGGCCAAGGTGGATTTGGTTCAGTTTACAAGGTAACCAGAGGCATTTTGATCATTATATATATTTGTATAATCAGGTGTTATTGTAATGAAATTGCATATACCCGTAATGCAAATTGCAGTTTGTTTATTTGCAAAGCTATGACAGGTTTCTGATCAACTTGGCAGTTTCTATAAGTAAACATGTTGAGAAATAGTTAACAAATTGTCTTATCTTAACCCTTTGTAAAACAGAAGGAACTTATTTACGTCAAACATTTGAGAATCAAGATGCTTTCTTCATATCATGCTGTCCTGATCTACATTTACTACGTTACGCCTGCAGGGAATGCTGCAAAATGGACAAGAAATTGCTGTCAAGAGACTATCTAGGCATTCTTCTCAAGGCGAACTTGAATTCAAGAATGAGATTTTGCTGGTAGCTAAGCTTCAACACAGGAATCTTGTTCGCCTAATGGGTTTTTGCTTGGAAGGGACTGAAAGGATCCTTGTTTATGAGTTTGTTAGCAATGGGAGCCTGGATCAATACATATTTGGTACAGCTTTATACCACATGCATTCGTACTGAAAACTTTATCAGAATCGACATCTTGGTTGTTTGTGCAGATTCAATTAAGCGTGGCCAATTAAATTGGGAAATGTGTTACAAAATCATATGTGCAATTGCTCGAGGGATTCTTTATCTTCATGAAGATTCTTGCCTCAGGATTATCCATCGTGATCTGAAAGCAAGCAACGTCTTGCTAGATGAAGAAATGAATCCTAAAATTTCAGATTTTGGCATGGCAAGACTTTTTGCTGTGAATCAGATTCAAGGCAATACCGCTAGAACTGTGGGAACTTAGTAAGTACAACTATCACATTATTGGTTATACTTGATGCCACTGGAGTACTTAATACAGTTTACTAACAAGAGTGAAAATTGACAGTTTGCACACTAGAAAGTTAAATCTGTTAGCAATCAATTGAATTTGTTCTTTCTGATCATCTAGTGGCTATATGGCTCCGGAGTATGCATTACATGGTCAATTCTCTGTTAAGTCGGATGTCTTCAGTTTTGGTATTCTACTTCTGGAGATTGTGAGTGGCAAGAAAAACAGTTGGATGAACGATTCAGGGGAGCTAGAGCACCTTCCAAGCTATGTATGTTTGTTCCTCACTCCCTCCTGATAAGTTCTGGCTTCCTTTCTAACTGACATATTTTAATGCTCAATTCATCAAATTGCAGGCATGGAAAAATTGGAGAGAAGGAACAGCTGAAAATCTGATTGACCCAACACTTGGGAGCAGCTCAAAAAGCATAATAATGAGATGCATCCATGTAGGGTTATTATGTATTCAGGAACATGCAGCCAAAAGACCTACCATGGCTTCAGTTGTTTTAATGCTTAATAGCAACTCCTTGAGTCTCCCACCGCCCATGCAACCTGCATTTCTTATGTATGGTAGCATGGAGACTAGCCTGCCTTCATCACAGCAGAGTTCAGGGTCCAGTCAGTCAGGACAATCCACAGACAGAGATGCCACACCATATTTCCCATTAAACTAAACTTTCTTTTATGACAAGGAACTACCTAAGTCTAAGCAAACACAAGAAAAGAAATTTTGTAACTTGAAGATTATATTTTTCAGTTTGAAGATCAGGTTTTTTATTGCTATCAATGAGAACATAGCAAGTCCTAAAGTTCAGCCTGTTTGTCTTCTTTGGATTTGTTTATTTTCAGTTTGCTTTGAATATTATCTCCACTCACAACATAAAAATGAATTTATGAGTGATCAGGGTTATCTGCAATTTTCACTGGAACAATTGTCTTGACACTCATTAACTGGGATATCTTGGCCATGAATCCGTTCTATCAGAAAATAGCCTTTACTATCTGATTCAAATAATTGGATTCTAAGTCACTTTGAATTGAGAGCACAATGACTTTATCTGATAGATAAGACTACATACTGTAACTACAAAGTAAATAGCAGAAGATCCCTCCCAAGATTTTTGTACAGAACCACTAGATGGAATCAGATTCTGGGGGTTGGAATGATTTCAATATAAAAACTTGATGAACAAAATGGGCTTACACTTTGACCCTGGCTAATTTCTAATACTCTAATCGAAACACTTTGAATCTTGCCGAAAGTTTTTAACCTAAGCTGCGAAGTGACAGCTTTTCACCATGAAAATGGTTTGAGTATTATGACATGGTAATCAAAAGAGTACCTAAAATTCCACGCTATCTAAATTCTCAGAATCTCTGATTGATCGAAACAAGTAAAAATCAACAAGTTGCAGGACGTCAACACTAACATGAATGGAAAGGAAGATTAAATCATATTCAGCATAAGATTCCCGAACTAAGGTTAATGTCAAGAACTCAGTCATTTCACCCAAATAATCATTAGTCGGTTTCATCTTATCGTATCTTAAGAGAATTTATCTAATCTTCATCTTTTTACTCGTCCCGCCGGCTATTTGAGTATTTTGTTAGGCCCTTCTCTCTGGTTTTTCCTTTTGGATTTATGTTATCTGACATTCTTTTACTGTTCTTGACTTGCTTCCAATATAAAAGTAAAATGTTCTCTAAAGGTGGACCTGAAGACATTTGCTTTTAATGGTTAAATTTTCATGGTTGCATCAGAATAGCATCTGGTCTTCCTTTCGATGTTTTAAACTTAATGATCAGATGTGATGTGAGAAAAGAGCAGACTTGAGAATTTTCAAGCATTTCATATGGAACCTTTGAATGTTATATGATTATCTGCTAGCAAAGGTCCTGCAGAAATATATTCCAACTATAACTTGCATTATCTCATGTAGGAAAAGAGCCACCAAGTCTCTAACTTTGAACTTTGCAATCGACCACAGGCAGGAAAACGGTGAAGGGGGCATGTATGGATGATGGAGCAGTGATCAGTTGCAATGGGAAAGCATCTACAAAGAAAGAAAGCAACATTTGTTTTTCCTTTGCGTGCAAAACATGTTTTCTCATCCTAGCATTTTCATTTATTTGACATTGGTAGGCTAAGGGGGGTGGACCGACAGAGAATTATAGAGCTATATTCAGCTTAAACAGAAAAATTTTAATTAAATAAATTATTATTATTATTTTCACTAGGATGATCAATCAGATTATACTTGATAGCTAGGGATCATCAGCAATGCCCACAATTAAAATGCTGCAAGTGCTATTGCATAATCATTCTGCTGCCAAGTGCATTATGACAAGCTTGCCTATGCACAAATAAAGCCTGGCTTGTATGGCAATGGAATTTAGTGGCAGACAAAATTTGCTTTCAGTCCAGGTAGAAAACATGTCCAATTCACTTATGGCCCACATCACAAATTTTCTTTTGTAATTCCCACTGTTTTTGGTTAGCTTTTTCTTTCTCCAAATATTTCTATAATTCAATCCAATTTTAGTCCTTGAGTTCTGTAAGTTGCTTGATCGTTTGTAGGAAAAGGCCTGAACTCCTAAAATGAAGGCACAGAGTTGGACCACTGAATTCTACATCCAACATCCTCATGCAATGCAGATATGCTTCCTGGTGGGTTATTTACAGAACAGACATGTTAAACCCTGGAGTTGAGTTTGGTTGCCAAATCTTAATCTGCCTTTTGTTTGGATAATAAAAGATGATTAAACGGGAATATTCTTTCCTAATTTCAGGTAGTGTGAAGTTGGCCATTTTGCATCGTGGGGCTGCAGGGAATCTCTTGTATAAACCATGAATGAGGCATTTTCTCCACTTTCAGACCTTTCCTTTTCAAATTTTAATTGCAAAATGATACAAACAATGCTTAAAAAACATTGTACAGGAACCGCCCCTTGGAAGCTATAAAGCTCCCTCTACTTAACCATAAGACGCATTAAAGAAGTGGAGCAAGCATGGGAGAAGAGAAAGAGAATGCAGAAGAGAGGGTGGTTGACATTAGTCTGAAGGATCTTTCCAAAAGGCTTGAGGAATTTGCCAGGGCCAGAGACTGGGAGAAGTACCACAGTCCTAGGAATCTACTTCTTGCTATGGTAATCATCATTACCACTCAAATTTCATTTAGCAGACACCAGCTAAAAACAATGTTAACCCTATTTCATACATGAATTAGTACCCCATGTCTGTCTTTGCATAATGCTTGACTATCTTTCAATCTTCTGGGATCATGGTTAATGAGTATAGTTACAAACAAAAAGTGGACTGGACCAGACCACTATATTTACTGTGAAAATCTTCCTTTCTGCTATTTTTGCTCCCTTTTCCTACCCCAAAAGGTTGTTCTGATAAAGGTTAAAGGTATCAAAATTATCTCTTTAAGAAGTTGAATTCTCTACATAAACCAGCAGCCTATCTCTTTTCTCTGGAAACATACTTGTCTAGTTATCTCATCTCTTACCTCTTAGGTTTGTATAAATACCTGTTCAGCTGCTGAATAATTTTGAAATTTTGATAAGTTCAACCTTTATCCTCAACAAAGGTACCCCTTTCTTCCCAATCTAGGTAGTCACGCATTAGGCCATGATCCAATGTCTCACTTTACTGCTATACATGAATGTAGCCAGATGTTCAAGCCTTCCCCGCACTTGAAATACCAGAACAACATTGTCACAGTTGTTTTATCTTGTCCATCACCGAGAAACAACTCAAAGCACATAGCATTTTATTATTGGTGACACCAGGAACATGTCTGGTTCTGGAATGGCTCATAACCACACCTTGTAGTAGAATGCTAACTTCTTCCAATTATGCAGTAACATTAATCATTTTTTCCATTTCCAACAAGTACAGATATGTACCAGCATGCTCATAAAATTCTCTTTAATCCATTTTTGCTAGTGAAAATTCTCAAATTATTCATACGAACCAGCCCTATGTGATGCCTTCTTTTTTAGAAAAGAAAAAAAAAAGTGAAGATGCTATATTGTCTTTTCCATGTTGAAATGTATAGTTGAAGATAATGACAATGATAATAAAATTTGCAGATGTCATAAGGTTCTACCATCTTCTTTTTTTTTAATTTCCTTTTCTTTCTCTCAATTATGGATGTGTAGGTTGGAGAAGTAGGAGAGCTATCAGAAATATTCCAGTGGAGAGGAGAGGTGGACAAAGGCTTGCCAAATTGGGAGGAATCAGATAAAGAGCATCTTGGAGAAGAACTTTCTGATGTGCTGTTATACCTCA
Organism: Theobroma umbraticum; assembly: GCF_002168275.2. Taxonomy (NCBI): domain Eukaryota; kingdom Viridiplantae; phylum Streptophyta; class Magnoliopsida; order Malvales; family Malvaceae; genus Theobroma; species Theobroma umbraticum. The sequence continues at coordinate 5,891,636 of NW_018397264.1, forward strand.
TTAGGTTGTCTGATATATGTGGCATTGATTTAGGTGATGCTGCTACCAAAAAACTTGTTAAAAATGGTATCAAATACCCAGCCAGGGTCTTGTGAGGCAACCCTTTTTTAGCCTGAAAAATTTTTGTTGTGTTCAGCTTTAAAAGGCAATCTGATGCCATCCTTAGCTTGAGAACTTAGAATAAACTGTCCTCTTTCCCCTGCGTCTCTTTAGGCCTTCGTCTGTTACTTACTGTACTACCTCATTTTCCTTGTCAATGGCTACTTTCAATGCTTTACATTTTTACTCCTATGGCTATGACAACAAACAAGGGTTCCAAAAGGTAAATTACTTGAAACAGTCAAATCAAAAGAATAATACTACTTAATATAAAATCATAATAATAAAAGATTTAATTTTCATGATAATTAAAAGGTTTAATTAATTTTATGGATGAGTTTGGATTGGTCTGGCCTAGTTCTTCAAGGGTTGGATAAAAAAGAGGCCCAACCTTAGCCAATCCAAGCCCAGGCTCAAGAATAGCTTTTGTTCATACTCGTAGCCGGACCATGTAAAAGTTCATGCCCCACCTGGACCATTACCAATGGGACCCAACCAAAAGGGCAAATCTATCAAAGTGGACAAAGCCACGTGTACACCCTGAAACGTGCAGATGTGCGCTAGCGGACCGACGTGTACAGCCCAGTTCAAGTTCGAGTCTTCAACTTAAATTCAGTTAAAAGGTTTAAAAAGAAAAATCAGCTGAACGCGTCTCTCTTCGTTATCTTAACAGAATCGGATTCTAAAGAAGAAAATTTTTTTCTTCAGGTTCGTTTTTATGTTTCTCATACTCGAATCAGAATCCAAAACCCACATTTTAAAATCTTTTACTTCTTCAGAATTCTCCATTTTTCTCTTGTTTTTTAGTGTCGAGAAAAAACGAAGGCTCATTGTATTATCTCTCTCTTTCACTGTTTTATGTTTTTTTTAATGGATCTGATCGAAATTCACTCTTTTTGATACGATCATTTGTATTATATATGTGATTTTGAACTTGGGTTTTTTATTTTTTGAGTCAAAAGGTTAAACTTTTAGTGATTTGAGTTCTAAAAGTGGCTTCTTTTTATTGGATCTTGAAGGAGTTGAATTCAGGGGGATGATCTTAATTGTTGGGATTTTAATTTGACCGTTTCAGTGATAAAAAGTGAAAGCTTTTGAGCAATGGAAGGAACAGTGTTTTCTCCTTCTTTGGAAGGAATGCAGCATATCAAATCTCCCCAAGGGGAAATGCTTACTAAGCCTTTCCTGGAGGTCTGCAAATTGATTTTGCCAGTCATAGGTTTGTTTTTTCTATACCTTTTGTTATGTTAAGGTTTTCTGATTATCGATCACTTTTTTATTTTAAAGTTGTTAGATTAGTTCACTTTTAGCGTCTAATTTAAGTTTAATCTTCGTGGAAATCTTTCTTCAAGTTCATTAGTGGACCACTTAACTTTCTGGCTGCGTCTTTGTGAGATTTGCAAAAGATTGTAAGATTGAAATGCTGATGGTTGTATCCAGGCTATGGATTTCGAAATGTTCTTTGATGATAAAAATTAAGCTTGTTTATTGTCATTGAAGTTGGACAACCATCTGCTAACAGACAAATGCTTGATAATTTAGCCCGCAAACTTTTGGTAGGAGTGTCTAAGATTGTATTTCAAAGCAGATCTGATTAACTTGTGTGCTTGTGTGATAGACGGTGACAGGCTGGGATTATTTGGATGCCTACAGTTTTTAAGGCCTGGCATTATGCAGGGCATTACTGGCTTTCTTTCTTGATGGGTACAGTGTTGATACTTGATAGATAGGGAAAATTTATATCCTATGTTGTTACTTTTGCAGATAAGTTTGGAGCTGCTATGACCCTTGTAAAGAGTGATATTGGCGGTAACATATCGGTAAGATGTTTATTATCGAGTAACTTTCATGTATGCTATATGATCATGTTTACTTAGTTTTCCTTGTCCTAGCAGATGCCTTATGTTAATTTCCTGCAATAATTGTGTATGAACTTTTGAGATGGTCATCATGAGCTAGTTTCCTTATTCTGCCCTTAAGGTTGAAGGCATTTGAACACCATGGAGATCTTTTTAATAAAAAAAATTGACCTTTTTAATGAAAATAAATTTCATACTTAAAAAGTTTTACTTTCAACTCTTAAATTACCGTGTTCTGTGGATTCTGTTTCCAGAGGTTGGAAAAAAAATACCAATCTGATACCACTAAATACAACTACTTGTACAATATGGTGAAAGAAGAGGTTGAATGTAAAACAGCAAAAGGATCATCTAGTTGCACCAATGGTCTTCTTTGGTTGACAAGGTAAAAATATTGCCAATAGGCAAATTGCAGCAAATCTCTCTCTTTCTCTCTCTGCGCATGTTTCATTGCCTGCTACTTGCAATTTTTAATTTTTACATTTGATTGTTTTCAGAGCAATGGATTTCCTTGTAGAATTGTTCCGCAACTTACTTGCACATCCAGATTGGGCAATGGCAGAAGCTTGTACAGACTCCTATGGCAAGACCCTGAAAAAATTTCATGGCTGGATTGCTAGTTCAAGTTTCACAGTAAACATTTTTATCCCCATTTGATTAAATTTTTATTGATTGCTATATCTCTTTCCTGATAATAATCCATGAACTGCAGATGTTAGACTTTGATGTTTTGAACTATAATATATTTGAACATTTCTTTATTTTATACCAGCATTCTCTAATCTGTTGTCCTTGATGCATCTTTCTTGTGCATGTATGAAGCCAAAGATTGAGAACATTTATTTAATTTTTCAACATAGTGATAGCGTAAGAGTTGTAATGAAGACATTGTGTCTTTCTAGAAACAATAGCACTGAGGAGTTTTAAATACCAAATATCGATTTCGTAGTCCTCTCTTTTATTCGAACAAAGTACCTTTTTATACTAAATGGGTTGACACATTTTATGTCTATTTTCCTTTTATGAGTGGAACTGGTTGTATGGTTATGGTACTTCTCAAGATTGTTTAACTGAAGGAATGTTGGATTACAGGTTGCTATGAAGCTGGCTCCAGATAGGAAGAAGTTCATGGAAGTGATAGCTGGCTCGGGAGAAGTTAATGCTGACATGGAGAAATTTTGTTCTTCTTTCTCTCCATTTCTTGAGGAGAATCACAAGTTTCTGGTAAGAAGCTTCCTAAGGGATGAATTCTTGGTTTCCTATGCCACCATTTATCTGTCTATATTTGGGGCCAGCTGTCGTTTGACCCTGAGAGTCATATCATATAGTGTGGATAAGGTTGAAGGGAGAAACTTTTCATGTTTTATTAGCAAATAATGACTTAAATAATCATATCTTACAGTTTTTACTGATTGTGGTTTGTTTTACCTCTGCTCTGTTGATAAAGTGTAAACTAGTCTTGCCACTTGTCCAATGTCTAGTGCAAAAAAACACCAAAACCAATTATAAAACAAATATATATATAAATACAGGAACCCAAAAATATTAAATTTGAGAACATTGGTAGTCTGTAGATAATGGCCTATAATGAGAGAGTCAAAGTTCATGCTGCTTAAGGAAAAAGTTTCCTTCCAACTTTGATTACCTTGACTTTAGCATGGTTATTTCCCTTTTTAAATATGATTTTTTTTGCTTTCTTTGTTACACAGCATAATCATTTCGCATTGTAAAAATTAACTAACCAAATTTATTCCGTTGATGCAGGCTAACTTTGGTTTGGATGATATGAAGGCTTGATGACCAAAGCAGTTTATTCACAAGTGGAGCAAAAGGCTTCTATTTACTCCTATCTCTTAACTTTTTCGATCTTGCGCTCAGCTCCTAAAGCTTCATATTATTTAAATAATTAACGACTTTAAACCTTTACCAGTTATTAGCCTTGTTTCAGTCTCTTTCAATCCAATACTACTTATTTTGTGGTTATTACTCCTGGTTTATTTAAATATATTTCAAAAAAATATTTCAAGACTTATATTTGTTTAGAAGATGAAAAATTTATTTCAAAGGTAAAATATCTGAGTGAGAGGCGTAAAACAGCTTTTAGAAAAAATAAAAAACTCTTATACTAAGTTTAAGAATATAAATTTAATGAATATTAATATTTAATTTGAAATATTAAAAAAATAAAAATATATTAATATTTAATTTAAATTTTTTTAATTTAAAAATACTAGTATTTTAAATTATTCAATACTATTAAAATTAAAAAATATTTTTTAATAAAATTATTTATTGTAATTAAATTTTTATTTTTAAATTGAATAAATTTTATTAATAACCATAATAAAAAAATATTTCAATGATCTTTATTTAACGAATATATATAATTATAGATTACAAAATTGATAAAAATTGATATTTTCATAATGAATATACATGTTTTGGATATTTTATATAATTGATAAATATTGATATTTTTATAATATTATGATAAAAAAAAGTGATAAAATAGATTTGCCTTCAAAATTAAAACTTGCTTTAATTATAAACTAGTGTTGTTTAAGAGTTAAAGGATTATATTACATTAATCATAAAAAAAATACTAAAATACAAGCATATATCTATAAACAGTCGTTAATTGGATTCAAATAACTTAATTACTATAAATTATTTTTCATCCAAAGGGAGATAATTTATCCCAGGAAAGTATCTATAAACCGTTATTAATCAAATCCAAACAACTTAATTGCTATAAATTGTTTTTCATCCAAAAGAAGATCATTTATCTATGGAAAGCATTGGGTTTAACGGCATTTACTACCAAGTTGGCAAGCCATGCCATCCATCCAGCTTCTACTATTTCAATCTTATGGGTCAACAACAATGAATAGCCGATTGCTTAAAGCATATAACTCAATAAAAAAAATTTGACTGAGGCAAAAATTAAGAATTCAATCCATAATTTGAAATCTCATAGTTAAAGATATGGTAACAAAATTGATAAAGAAATTGTGAGATAGAAGAACATATAAAAGGAAATGAAAAATGAAAAAATTAAAACAATCAAAAACACAATTTGGAAACTTCTAAACTCAACCAACTCACATATCAATCAATTAGAGCTCTACACGTCATAAAACTATCACTCCATATAGATGTAAAGATAAAATATTGACTTCTTTTTATATATAATTATAGATACATGATTAAAGTATTTAAAAAATATTATTATTGATTTTACTTATTTTCTTGTCCTTTTTATTTTGATCGTAAATTAATGAAAATCAAATGATACAATTATTTTGTAATCAACTCGTATTCAACAAAAAAAATATTAAATTTTTCTATAAAATATTTTATACCAAATTATTTTTCGATTATCAAATGAATCTTCATTATCAATGAGTTATTTTGTCCATTCTTAAATGCATGTGGTGAACTATCATTATAGTTCTCATCTGGGTGATTGCCACAACCTTTAAGCTGTTGTGTAAGAATGGAGCTGTGAGAAACAGATCCATTTCCTCATTAATGATCATTCTAGTTTTTATATATATTCTTTTATATATATATAAACAAATTTTTTTAAAAAAAAAGAAAAAGAAAAGGATGACAAAGAAGAGCGGTGCCATTGCCATTCATGGCTTAACCGCTTTTCCCTCGCATTCATTATTAAAAGACCGTTATAAAAGAGACAAAGCCAAAAATAGGCAATGCCCCGCTGGGGGAATGGTGGGATCTTGAGCTTAACCTCCCTGGATTTTCCATCTGAAAATTCGGTCAGCTACTGGTTCTCCATTGACCTCACAACGCGAAGCTTTACCCTGCCGCCAAACAAAACTTCTCCTTCCTTTCACTTCCATACTTTGGGACTTCCCCATTTCACTGTCTCCCTCTCTTTTTACTTGCTTGGGAAAAACTTTGCAACCACAATCAAGATTGAAGGAGCTAACCCCTCCTCTTTCTTTTTTTGGTTTTCGGATGTTTCTCAAGTAAAAGGGGATTCCATATTGTAAGAGCTTGGCACATACATGGCATCACTTTTGTTTTGATTTAGAGGTTTGCTTTTAAATTTGTCAATCGTTAATTTATTTTTAAATGTATAACAATATATGCATGTATGGATTAAAATATGATATTTGAATATGAAACTTCGAAAATTTTCGAATATAATATATAAATGTTAAAATGTATAAGATTTGAATCTGAAACTTTTCAGAATTTCATTTCTTACTTTCGTGGATGAAGGAATGTTTTGATGTGTATCACAGAAATTCAAGATATCTGAAGAGGATGACGAGTTCTTTCATCATCAGCTGATGCAGTTCTTCTTTTCTTTGTGAACAAGTATATGTCAACAATTTTTAGAACTAATTTTGTTTAACATGATTTCGTTATGTTCGTAATGTTTCATGGCGTGAAGGAAAATTTTGCTTTGCAAATTCACCTTCTCTTTCTTTTATGTACCCAAACAGATTGTGGATTCTATTCTTGCTTTCTTTTTACTTCACCTCTGCCAGAACAAGCATCTTCCACCTTGTGGGGGAAGATTTCATACGCACATTGCCAAACGATCCACCACTATTGCCAGCAAAAATGAAGGGTCTTCTAAGAGGTTTCAGATACATCTCCCACATGTTTGGTGAGTACCCTGTTTTTCCCTCTATGCATTTTTCTCAGGAAAATGATGTTTGATCTTGGACTGTTTAGTATAAGCTTTGGGAAACTACGAAGCATATGTTTTCAGCGTTACGGAAAGCCATTGACAATTTTGCAGATGAAAAAGAACCAGAAATGCAAATAGGGCTTCCCACAGATGTAAAGCATGTTGCTCATATTGGTATGGATGGTCCTTCTGCCAATAAGCCCAGCTGGGTATGATATGTCAAATTTTCTTTTCCTTTTGCATTACCATTACCGTGTTAATAGCCATGGATAGTTTTATTTGTTCTTCTTGTGTTGGCCAAGCTTGTTTAAGAACATCTTTAAGATATTGCACAAGAGGAAACCATAATCGGCAAGCATATATGTTTTATATGTATAGTCAGAGAATAAGACAATTAGCTGGTTTTTCCAAAACCATGCAGATGACAGAGTTCAATTCTGCGCCGGAGCTCTCAGCAGTGCCTATAAATACTAATCGACAAGTGAAGCCTTCGGACGCAGGTTTGTTCCTTTTCTGTTTTTCAGTAATCATGCTCTTACTACTCTGAAAATGGTGGATTTATAGCCTTCTGTATGGTTAATGAAAACCCAAGAAATTTGTTGTCAAGGATTTCGGCCTCCCGCCGAGGAGAAACCTAAATGAAATTCATCAGCAACAAAGTAGAGCAGTTTATTGTTATGGTTGCTGCTTTCCCTCCATAGATATAATGGTATGTCATTGTTCCTGCAGGAAATCATGACTCTTCATTGCCACCTCTTGGCAATGAGAAGCAAAAGAAGTCAAGGCGCAAACCATCAATAGGCAATGGCTCGCCTATAGGTTCTCCAAAAGCCAGCGAGAAGCATTCTAGGCGCCAGCGTTCGTCAAACCTTTCAATGGATTCCCCTGGTCGAGACTCACCTTGCCATGGAAGGCGGAACCAGAACTCAAGTCGTGACGTTGAATCATCTTCACAAGAGCAGACTGACATCCCAAAAAAATCTCGACGAAAGAAATCAAAGGGATCATTGGGTGGATCTTCAGGATCATCAAGATCAAAAGATCCAAATTCTTTGCCTGATATCGTTGAGCTTGGACCTTGAGGAGATGGAAGCCTAAGAGGAATAGAGTAATTTGTACATTAGAGGTTTAAGCGCTACCGCTGCATCGAAATGTGATTCCCATGGAATTTCTTCTTCGTCTATTGTTGTTCTCTCCAACATTTTTTCTTGTAGCTTTACGCTTGCATGGTTTTCATGGCTTCATAGCTCTTGCAGACCATGCCACATGCTCTGCAAGAGCTCAGAAAACACAGGAATAGAGTAATGAATTTGAATCTTGGGAAATTTTTATTATGATTACTTGAAAAATCAAAAAGATGCGTTTGGATGAAGTTTTAAATTTGTATTTCAAACGTACCAATGATGAAAGCCTATGCCATCATTGTCATTGCCAATCGTTAGAGCTGCATAACTTTGAAACTTCAAAGCAGCACTTCCCAAAAAATCCAACAAGAAAGAATATGAACTGCTAAGCTGATTCCATTCCATTCTTAGCGGCAGATAATGTTCTTGGATAGTGTTTTCTCTCAGAAGAAGTCAAGACAATGGAAATCTTCAGTCTTTTTAAACATGCAAAGGCAATGAGATTTCAGGATGTGGTTAATTTCTGCTTCTATTTCCTTTTTCAGATTATTTCATGTTGATTTCAGAAATTCAAATTTATGAGCACTATGCAATCAAAAAAGAAAAACATTTAGAACAATCAAGCCAACCATTCTAACTAGCTAATTTTGTTCAAGACTAAAGAATCAATAACAAATACCATCCACAAAGACAAAAGCAGACTTAGAACCTAAATTTTCACAATCAAATACCAGTCCGATATATTATGCTTTGGTCCAAATAACTAGATTCACATTTGCTTTCATGGTGTTCAATAGACAACAGCCAATGTGGCCTCCCTGCCAATCCCATAGTGTTCCAAAGAAAAGTCATCACGCAATGCTGCCTCTTTATACAGTACTTCCTTCACTCGAACTCCATTTTTCAATCGTATCATTTCCTTCACACTACGAATAGTGGTGAAGTGAGATATATAGCCACTAATTTCCCTTACTTTCATATGGACAATGGTTGATGAGGGGGCAAAAACCATACAGAGAGTGCAGTGCTTCTGGATGCTGTAACTGGCCAGATCACGTCCTTCTTCTAGCCGTTTTCCAGCAAATATAATACTCTGAAGATGAACAGGAATCTTCAGCTTCTGAAAAATCTTGTCCTTCACATCTTTGATGGTAGCACTCTGCTGTACATCAAGAGTTAAGGTTCTACCACTCCAGGTTCTAACAAAAATCTGAAATAGTGGATGCAACATCTCTAGGGTAGATTCCTCTTTGATGTCGTAACAAGCCAAGGTTTTGGAATCCTCAAGCTGCTGTCCTAAATAGAACAAAGTGCCATCTGAGGCACCCAACATGCTCCTGACTATTGCTTTGACATCAGCCACAGTAAATGTAACCTTAACTTTGAGTTTCACAACTTCTCCAGTTAGTGCTTTCACATAAATTGACAGCACATCCTTTTGGCAAAAAACAAGATGAAGGGTTGACTCATTCTTTACATTGAGATAGCTCAGAGTCCTATCTTCTTCAAGTAGTTTGCCTTCATGGACAAGCGAGAACCGATCCGATTCAATCCCCTCTGTCGCCTGGATCAGTGACTTGATACTTTGGACAGTTTCATTAGCCCTTGCTTCCACCAGAATGGTCCTCTGCTCTGATGGTATTTTGACAAATAATTTCACTCCGATAAAATTCTGGAGAACTAGATGGAGAGTGGAGTTCCTCATAATACCATGATCAACTAGCTTTTCACCATCCTTAAGCAGTTGACCAGCATAGAAAAGATCCTGAATATTGTCAGAAATGATTCCCTTCTCAAGTAATAATGCTTTGAAATTTTTTACAGTTTCAGTTGGTTTAACTTTGCAGGCCACTGTTTTCATGAGCTTCAAGTAAACAGTTATCTGTAAACAAAGACAACAAAAAATAAGCAACACTAAAGCATATATTGCTGGATAGACTCAACCTTGAGTATCCTTCTGTGAAAAGAGAAGAAACATTTTCTGCTACCTTTTCCACAAAGGAAATCTTCGGCTAGATTGGCACTTAAGCTGCAGTTAAAAGTATACCTCTATGGGACAGCGTTTGAGAAAAAAGTTTCATCTTGCACATATGCAGTGTATAGACAAGATTATATAACCAACTAGTATTAATGTACAAAATTTTCAAGGAGAGATAATGAAAGAACAACAAAGGAGCCCCCCTCCCCTAACAGATCCCACCAGAGTCACCCATTTTCCATTAGAAATGCCAAAATACTCTCTAGGGAACCAAAAAGAAAGCAAGTATCCCTTCAATAATTCCTTTCCAGGTTTTCAAAACAATTGTCTTTCTCATTCTCTCGTTCGCAGTTTCACCATGTCTATATCTTCCTCTAATACAAATGACTGTATGTCACCAATACAAACAATCATAAAACCCATCAACCAAAGGCACCTTAGCATAAACCATGGTATCATCTCATCTAAAACACTCAAAGATCAATACTTTCGTATACAGGTATTTCCATACCATTAAACTCACAATATACAGCCAGCACCAGATTATTCCAAAAAGAGAAACAGAAAAAGAAAAAGGTTTGCAGAACAAGATCAACCTTTTATATTTTCAGAGGAAAATTATACAACTAAATGAACTTCAATTGAACAAAACATACCCAGAACGGCTAAATTTAAATTGAGTCTTTCCATTCAATTCTCTTGTACAAGAAAATAAAAAAAAAAAACAAAAGATCGTTTCTCTTTTAAAAGAAGGAATAGAAAAAACACCTCTTCATCTGAGGACTCAAAGTGGGTTCTTCGAGCTCTTGATGATTCCATGGAGATTCACTGATCAAAACCCAACCTCTGATTCAGACTAAAAAACAAAATTTTAACAGAATTAAGAAAACAGAAGACAGAGAGAGTGGCTCTGAACTGCCGGCAGCGCAAGTCAACAAACATATAGAAGTAGGAACTCCTTGCGCTTTAAGGAAAGAGTTAAGGCAATCTTTTATTTATTTTTATTTATTTAAAGTCAGGAGTTAAACACTAAAAACTTTTTTAAAATGACCATTTTGTTCTACCAGATTATAGGTATTTACAAAAATTGTTTTATTATGTTAATAAAATTTTCAATAAATAAGAGAAATATTTAATAAGTTATTTATTTACATATAAATCCTATCAAAATTCAATTTCTATAAGAAAAATTCTAATTATTTAATTAGTTGCTGATTTGCATATTTAACTCCAAACCCATAAGCAAACAGAGTTGATTCTCTCTGAATATTGTTAAAAGCAAGTGTCTCACTATCCTTCAGAGGTTTCCCACCATAAGTAAAATACCTATAATTATAGGGTATATGAATCTTGTGTGAGATTCTGGTATTTACTCAGCAATGGTTTCAAATTGGTTCACATAAACAGTCACAGTTGTTCCACACCATGTCATTACAAATATCTGGTACTCGGCTGGCACCATCTTCAAGATAGCATCTTCCTCAATGTCATAATAGGCCAAGGTCCTGAAATTCTCCAGCCGGGATTCCTGAATGAATAAAATCCCAGTTTTCAACAGAGAAATCCACCATACCCTTAACTATTCTCTTCACATCGAGGACAGTATGCAGAAACTTGACTTCAAGTCAAGTTTTATTATATCTTTGCTTGGTGTCTCAAGGATAATGGAAGTACATTCGGAGGAGTAGAAACCATTTGGAGAGTCACTTTCCCAGGTATGTTGAGTGAGGATAAAGTCCTGTTATCTTCCAGGAGTTTACCTGCATGGTATAGAGAGTACTCCTTTCCCTGGATCCACTTTTTGGCAAGAACTACGGATTTGATCTTCTGAATTGTATCAGAACTCTTCACTTTCACGGCCATGATTTTATGATCTGAAGGTACTTTGACATATAACCGTATCTTAAACTGTGGGGAACAGAATGGACAGTAGAGTCCCTCTTAATGCCACAATTCATAGCAGTTCACCAGTGAAAAAGAATCCTTGATCATTCTCAAGGTTCCCTTCCTTCTTGCGTACCTTTGCTTTGAGATTTCCAATCGTTTCAGATATCTTCACCTGAATGGATGTTGGTTTCATTATCTTCAGGAAAATATTTATCTGATGGAGAAAATTGTTGGCGGTGTTTGACCCAGATAAAGTCTGAGGTAGGAGAAAAGGGTTTGGAGACTTGATTCAATCACTTGCATTCCAATTATCGATCCCAAGGGGTATTTATAAGTACAATAAGTGACTCTTAACATCTAGCTATATGAACCATAATTAATAAAAGATACATGAATCACACCAGTTCATGACCAATCATATGCTAAGTATCTACACACATAATGAATTTAGAAAAACCGAAAGATTAATGAACTTGAAATGTAGAAAAATTCAGATTACTTATTTCAACAGATAATGAAAGGGAAACACTGATGAGAGAAATGGAAGGAGAGGGAGAGACATTGGGAAACAGAAATCTTAGCAAACTTGAAATCTATTTGATTTATCTGTCTTATTTTTTAGATTTTATTGTTTTAAGTCATAATTCAGCAAGAGCAAAAATCTTTACTACTATCTTTTCACTCATTTTTATAAGCTCTGATTATCTTTTCTATTATTACTTTGTTATTAACATTTAAACAAATAAAAAGAGAATCTGAAGGTCCGTCTGACTTTTTTTCTTCAGCAAACAAACCGGAAGTAACACTTCATGATATTATACATATTTTGTTATACCTTCAGCAAACAAATCAGAAGAAACACTTGATGAATATTATACATATTTTGTTACAAAGGGTTCAAATATCAACATAACTAAAGATATCAGGAAGAGTACACATATGAATATATACTCGTTCAGCACTTCATTTGACATTTTTTTTTTCAACTGAACAGAAATATCCTAGTTTCTTCGAACAGTGATAAAGGGAGCGGAATTGAGGTGAGATGATAGCTTAGGTGATAAATCATCACCTTGGAGCGAGAAGCGATTGCTTGGGGTGAGTGGAAGCTTGTTTTCCAGGGGACTTAATGGGAGATGATTTATTATCTGGACTCCCTTTGCTGGACGTAAGCAAGCAAGATGACCATTGTTGCATATTGGCAGTTTGCTAGCCCTTACAGTCGCTTCATTCTCTTTTGCCACCGGTGCCCCAGTTGGATCCTGCACATGCCAAAATATGTGTAATTATATGTACTTAAGAAGTTCAAAGACAGTATTACGGTGTGATTTTTCACAATGACATACCCCAAGCACTAGAAAAGTGAAAGCTTGATTGTCTGCACCAAGATGGATGTCAATCAACTTCCGGAGATCAGCAAGTGTTGCATCCTTTACAACCTTCAATGCTGTGATAAACTTTCCAGGATTTTCCTTAGATGCCTCCCATTTTACAAAGACTTCAATCTGGGCATCAGTGCAGTCATTAGAGGGGTTTTGGTTCTCCTTCAAAGATGCTGCCATTAGAGAAGCTGGACTTTGCCGCACAACTTCCAAATATACATTCTGAACTGGTGAGTTTTCCTTGCTCAGTCTTTTCACAACAGCATCATCTGAAGCAATCATTACTGGGGACCAGTGAGGATCAATGTTTTCAGGCATTGCTTTGGCAGGTGTTGGAGTTTTCATTTGTTGAGAAAGCTCTCTTTGGTTCCCACAAAGAGTAAAAATGTTTTGGATCCTTAATCGTCTGGAAGAGGCTGTATCTTTTGATTCATTAGTCAATCCAGAGTCTGACCATTTAGGTGTTGATTCAAATTTCTGAGGAGATGATTCCAACGATAATGAATTGAAATCATCTCCAAGAGTACACCTATTAACTACCCCACTTGAGCAAACCCTCTTTTCTTCTACTATTACTTTCTCCACTACTTCATCTTCTATGTTCTCTTTGTGTTCCTCCTCTTCTTCTACTTCTTCTTCCTCATATACAGTGCTCAGACATGCTTTTGAACCAAACTGTGGTGCAAAATTATTATGATTTGCAGCCTGAGGATGATTCAGATACCCTTGAATGCTGCTACTTTCAGATTGATTGACAGTATATTTCACATCACGAATAAATGGTTCTGAATCACCCATGTCTAGGTCCATTGACTTTACCATCCCTGGGACCTCATCACCATAAATCCCAATTAGCCTTTTGGCAAAGCTGCTTCCCTCCAACTCCTTAGCCTCATTCTCCTCCAAATTTCCATCCCTTGAATGGCATAACTCAAACTCAATTTCCTGCAACCGCCTTCTAAGCATCTCAACTTCTTCTTGCTGTTGCAATATTCTTTCTTCCATTCTTCTCCTTTCCATTTCAACAAATTCCTCAGCCATTCGCCTGCATTCATCTAGTTTCTTCTCCAACTCAAGTTTTAGTATCTGTGTACGCTCGTTTACCTTTGAGTTGATTTCTTCTTCAGTTACCCCAGAACCCTTCCCTTCCAGAAGTGTTCGTAGTGCTGTGACTTCTTCTTCTTTTTTCAAGAGCTCTTTATGTGCCTCATTTCTCTCTCTCTCTCTGATCTTGTTCTCCATCTGTAGTTTATATATAAACTGGTCCATAGCTGCTAGCCTGGATCCTAAAATAACTGCAGATGAAGAATCTTCATTTTTGTCCTTGATCGGTGTATGAGGACCACGAACAATACATTTTGCTTTTGCTCCGTATTCAAGGGTACAAATTGTCTTGTGTATCTCCTTGGGATCTGGACTTGCACAAAGTATCATTAAAATCTTTGACTGATCATCCTCAAAAGAATCCTGGGGAAAAAAAACATGCGCATGCAGCCTATGAGACAAACTTTAAAAAACTTTGTGAACCACTATTAATGACAACAATGGGAATGGAACTTACCTGGAGCAACATTGTCAACTTACTATCTCTGAAGGGCACATGAGAATCTCCATTTGCAATGGATTCAACAACTCTCTTCAAAGCTATGTTTCCCTGGTTTATCTTTCCTGTCTGCAATTCTCAGTACATACACAGTAAATTAGAAACCTTTAATGGAAAATGACTAAGATATCCTGGATATTAGTTTATTAGGAAATAATCAAGAACAAAATGAACAACATATACTCAAAGAAACAAGAAAAGCCTGAGGGATTTACCTGCATTTTTGCCTCAATTCCTACTTGACCTGCTTGATCAATATTTTCAGAACCTGCCATGTCCACAAGCATCAGCCTTCCCCCGACCGTTGGAACATCAAGGATTATCTGTGCGGATTGAAACAGATGTTAATTTTTCAATTAGCAAGAAGATTTAAGACAGGTTACTTTAAAATTAAAGATGTAAAAAAATCATACCATGCAGTGACTTCGAGAACTTCTGTCATTGCAGAGAGTGCTTTTGACAATTCTTCTCTTTTCTACTTTCTGGATCTCTTTTGAAATCTTTCCAGCTTCACTTCCCGATATGAAAGTTGCATTCTTAGCTTTCTTTCCCATCACTTCTAGTTTCACCTGCAAACACAGAACAAAACAAAATTTAATAAGATGAAGATGGTGATGGTGAGAAGAAGGAAAAAGCAGCTCTCCAAGAATTATCATGGAATATTCTTAGCAAGAAAATTATTTGGCTCATATCATCCTAAAGTCATTTTTATTGCAAAATAAGCTAACTAAGCTGTGTGAATATTACTAGCAATAATTTGATAAATTAACAGATAATTTAACAATTTGTATAGCACAATCAAAATATTCAAACCCATTTTTCCAATTAAAATAAGAGTTAGTGTGGCAAAAAATAGTCGTCCTATGAAGTCAAATAATCTAACTACTGGCTTTAGCAGAATTACACAAATTCATTTGTGAGAAATGTATAAATAGAAAAATCACATCCCTACTTCTCAATGGACCATAAAAATCAAACAACAAGAACATTGAAAAGAATGTAAAAATCAAAAGTAAAAAAATCAACTTAAAGTCCTAAATGAGCCCTTCAAAAGTGAATGAAATCACCAATAACAACCATAAATTAAACACAAGAGTCATCAAGAAACCAAATCATAAGAAGGCTTTAACATAAGATTTACCTTAGATCCACTGCCACCTTTAGGCCATCCAATTCCAAAGCCACCTCCACCATTACTTGACAAAAGATCATAAATTTCCTCATTATAGATCTCCAAAACAGTAACTTGAACAAAAGTTCCAAATCCCAATCTTTCCCCATCCCTTCCACTCTCTTCCTCCCCATGCACTCCCAATATATCTTTCAATGACCTATAAACTATCCCAGGCTGCTTTGAACACCCAAACATAGTATGACTCTTCCCTGAACCGGTTGGTCCATACATCATAATAGTACACTTGGCTCCCATTTTCACCCCATTGATTCTTGACGCAATGAACTTTTTGTAAAAAGTATCAAGATCTTCTTCCTCAGAAGAAGAAATCCCATCCAGGGAAAAATCCCGGTAGCCGATATCAGCACGGACACGGAGGGTCTGGTTATCAGGGTTGATTTGGAGAAATGAGATGGGGTTTTTATCTTTCTGGTCACCAGGGTAGTTCCTTATTCTGCCGATGACTTCTACAGGGTGTTCCCCTGGTGGGTTTTCTTTGGCTAACGAGTTTGGGTTGGGTGATGGGTGTGGATTGGTTCTTGTTGATGAGAAGTTTAGACGGTGCTTCGATTGGGGTGTTCTCATCTGGGTTTGGCCTTGTTTCGAAGAAGAAGATGGGGTTGGAGCCATTTTTTCGGTTTCTTTTTCTTGGTTGAAGAAGAAGAAGAAGATTAAAGTTTTGATGTGACGAAGAAGAAAGTAAATGCAGAGAGAGAGAGAGAGAGAGATGATCTGAGGAGTTCTCGAGAAGGAAAGAAATTGAAAATGGAGGTTTTCCAGGGGTTTTGACTTTTGAAGTTTAAAATACAAATGTAGCCGTTACAGGTTCCAACGTCTCTTTTCTGGGATGGACGATGGATGGGACCTTTTGAGCGGAAGATTACGATTTTCATTTTCTCGTGATTTCAAATGGGTCAAAACTGGGCCTATAAAACAAATACGGTCCAATTTCAATATCATTTTGTCGTAGCCCAACCCAGTTCCATGTGTTCTGACTGATGGTGTTCAGTGTTCAGTGTTCACTTCACAGCCAAATTTGCTGCTGCTCAATCATCATTCGTAACAAGTCCATAAAGTTTTTCTCCTTGTCTACTGTTGTGAAAGGTGACAGAGTTTTATGTATAGATCGTTTGTAGGAAGGCCATTGTAACCTAATGCTTGTCTATCTTAGAATTTCCTGTCCTGGTTCCTCTTGGTCATGGAAAGCAAGCTTTATCTTTAAAACAAATGAGTATGTAGATCCTCAACTCTCTCAAAGATAAAAGTCAGGGCCTTATAGGAGTGGTTGCGGATTATACTTCAATCATAATTTCAGACCTCTCCTCTTTGGCTACCGTGTAACGACGCCATGCAAGCAATGAAATCAGCAGAATAGAACTTTACAGTTGTCAATGGTTAGTTTATTACTAGTTCAGTGTTTTTCGACCTTTGTAACAAAACAAGATAGCAGAAGATGTGGATACACAAGAGAAGCTTGATTTGAGATGACGACATGGGAAATGCAGATGGTGCTATAACTAATTATGAGATGACAAAAACCCTGAGCTCGCCTCTGTCTCCTCTGGTGATTCGCATATCGGCATCGACAAAGGTAACTTTGAATTCACCACTCCCTGTATTAGATGGAGGCCTCAAAGCATCCGGAATCCGAGGTAGTTCCAAGGGTGGGAGTTGTGATAAGGTGCCTTTCGTTTTCACACTAGTCTTTTCAAATGTTATTTTGATATTTGCAGATCCTATTCGCATCAGAGGAGAGGCTTTTTATCAGCATGTTTGTTATCTAAATCACAATTAAAGAGTAGCATGCAGCAAAAATAACAAAACCAAAAATAAGAGAAACAACCAATACCGAGTACCAACCTAGGAGTTCAAATTTGTGGGCTAAGGTGGCTGTCACTTCAAGTGGAGGTAGGGGCCATGGGGCTCCCAGTTCAAGTTCCACAATATTATCAAAATCTTTGCTTAAGACATCAATTCTCTGAAAGACCTGAATATAAAACAAATCTTGAATCTTTAGGCTATAAGCAGAATATATCTGTTTAACAGATTTCTTGAAGGATGTGAAAAAACTAATATCACCCAGTCTTAAAATTAGTGCTGCGGATTTTGTGGTTGGTCAGTTTATACATTACTGCCTTATTTTCTGGTAAAGTGCATGAGGACTGTGATGTGGTAGAGTCCCAAAGCAAAGCAACCATAACAAAATCAGAATTGTTGCACACCTGGCCAAGAGTTATGGGGAGTAGCCTTCCAGTGGGAGGTCCAGGACGACTCCCTCCTAGGGTCCGGGATGAGAATGCACTGCTATATATCAGTTTCCATCTCCCTTGCAGCTTATCAAGATCACTAGATAAGTCCACCGGTCCTGCAACTGCTTCAAGCTCCTTGGCAGCAGCATCTGCCTTTTGGATATCATCTTCACTTGCAGCAAGACCTCTATTCAGCCCAGAAACAATACTCTGCATCCAATCAGCCCATATGTATCAACATACTGCAATAACATATAATTAACTCTATTAGCCCCCTCCCTTCTCTCCTCCCCTGACAAAAAGAAAAGGCAAAAGAAAAGGAACAAAGAAACAAACAAAGAAAGAGATGTCTGCATACGTGCGTTCTTATCCCGATAGTATTTGAGATAGAAAATACTAGCGTTCACTTGGTCTGAACTTACTGGAAAACTGTGTCTATGTTTTCAGGAAAGATTTGGGTCAAAGACATCATATATTTAAGAGGAATGAGCTCATTAGCATCCCAGATCTCCTAGACAAACCAGATATCCTAAAGAATGACAGCATAGAAAAAACATTTTGCTCCACCTCCACCTCAATTTTATAAGTTTCATAATGAACCAATACATCTTACATGCAACAAGGAAATCAATCACATATGCATTCCAAATCCTCCCCTTTCTTTGGGTGCTATTTTATCCTTATCAGTAGACCAAAACAAACGCCATATCTTGAGGCATAATCATTTTGATTTATTCTTATGGTCTACATTTCTTATGGATACTTCTATATGCTGATGGCAACCTTGTCTGCCCTATCAGTATCTAAAAAGATTAGGGAACTTATGAATTACAGTATAAAAATCCCAAAATTCCGAATCCTCTTAATCTATCAATTGCAATGAATCAACACCTAATAAAAAATTCAAGCTTTCCCACCTTCCGGAAATTAAAAAAAAAAAGAAACACAGTATAGAAGCAAAGTTTTTTAATTCCATAGAATTTGTATATTAAACTGGAATTAATTTCATGTCCTACTTTCCAAGCATCCATTCTGGGAAAAAAAGAAAAAACAAAAAAAAAAGTAACAAATTCACAAATCCATTGGTATAATTCAATGAGTTAGCCTAGATTGAAGTTGAATTAAAAAAAATGAAACTTATAACTTTTTATATAAAAAGAAAATCAGGGAACGGCACACTTGGATGACCTCTTAAGTATAAGGGAGTTCCCACTTCACAAAATTATCAGCAAAAACACATAATTGAGCAAGAAAGAGCAAAATCCAGCAAAACCCCAGAAAGAGGTTCTGGAAATTATTACCAAACTTACCAGTAATTTAAGCTTCAAAGAAGCAATGAGTTCACTCTTAGCATCTTCACTGGGAGGAGGTGGCGGGTCAAGAACATTGACCTCATCAAGAGCTGACTTCAAAACAAAGCTTCTCTTCCTTTGAGGATGCCGGTCAACTTTAACGAGAAAAGGAAATCCTTTTTGTTGGAGATTAAGAGAGTTGCTAGTGGAGGAAGAAGAAAAGATAGAAGTCGGGGCTTGAAAGATAGAACTTAAAGAAGCCATGGCTTCTGGTTCTGCCTGCTTTGCCTCCCCTGTTTTAATGCTGTGCAAGAGAAAATTTGTTTCGTTCTGTTTTGTCCTGTAATTTTCAAGTTGTGAGAGAGTGTTGTTGTCGAATCTTCCTCTCCTGTTAGAGAATCCAAACTCAAAATCTATGGTTTGTATGGTTTGACAGGTGCATGGCCACTGGTAATTCGAAGTCGATCAAGCAAAAATAAAGACTTCTTATTTATAAAAAAAAAAGTAAATTTGTTCATGGGCTACGGCCCAGAGGGGAAGCTGAATTTACAAGAGACAAAAAATAGAGCAAGATCAAATGGCAAAGGTACCCTCCGATGGCCCAACCCTCCCAAAAATTTTCAAACTTTAAAATTCACGATCATTTCCCGCCCAAAACCCACACAATCTTTAAACTCAGAAACTTTGCTTCAATTCCCAAATTTCGCCGTTTCTATATTAACTTCTCGTTAATTTATTTAATCGCCAAAAAATGTCAGCGTCGTCTGTTCGCCGGCAGAGAGACTTAAATCACTTAACCACCGGCAATCAAAAACCGGCGAAAACCCTTACTCCAATCTCCAATCCGACCCTCAGAAAATCATCTTCCGGCAAAGAAAACCCAAGGCCCGGCAGTCTTTCTCGGGCTTCCGTGGTGGCCCAGAAGCCCTTGATCCGGCCAGTTCCACGTGTCGAGAAGTCGGCGGCCGTGCATGGTGGCTCTGACAGTGAAGGCCGGGTGCGGTGGTCTACATCATCGGCGCCAAGAGGTAGGAGTCAGAGCCCATCTGAATTTGTTAGGGTTTTTTCTGATTTGAAGAAAGACAAGATCTCAATGGATAGGGAAAAGAAGGGTTTTAGGGGTTTGAGTGTTAAAGGTTGCAAAGAAAATGGTGGGTTTAGGGAGAATTTGGTAATGAAAGTGAAGGAAAATGAGAAGAAATTAAACGGGGTTAGAGTTTTGGATGGAAATTGTAAAAAAGATGTTAAATTTAGCTCTGATTTGGGAAAACCAAATGGGGGTTTTGGGGCTTTAGTTGAAAAGGGTGTTTCAGATTTTGGTTCAGAACTTGAAGCTTGCGATAGGATTGATGAGAAATGTGACGCAAAGTTTCTAAAAGAGAAGTCTTTGAGTAGTGGAAAGAGTTTGGAGGTTCCGAAAGAGAAGGGCTTGAGTGTACAGGAGAGTGGATGCAGTGGGGTAGGTATTAAATACCCAAGCAAGCTTCATGAAAAGCTTGCTTTTCTAGAGGGGAAGGTGAAGAGAATTGCAACAGATATTAAGAGGACTAAGGAGATGCTTGACATGAATAATCCGGATGCATCAAAGCTGATACTTTCAGATATTCAGGACAAGATTTCAGGCATTGAAAAGGCTATGAGTCATGTTGTGACTGATTCGAATGGTAAAACCAGTGTTTCAAAAGGTTCTGGAGATGAAGATGTGAGTACGAAAGGAGTTGAGAGGAGTCAGAGTAAGCAGGTTGGTAACGTTAAAATTTTAGTTAAAGAATTGAATAGCGAGGAATTGGAGGCTAGATTGTTTCCTCATCACAAGTTGATTAGAAATCGTACATCATTGAAGGACTCATCAGGGAGCTCCCAAAGTCAGGAACCCTCTAATGCTTTAGACCCCAGTAGCGAATTAAAGGAGGAAAAGAAGTTATTGAGTCCGATTGAGGATAATCCAATAGCTCTGGAGTTCTTGGCTTCACTTAATAAGGAGCAAACTATAGTCACCACAAGGAATAAACAGGTTAGTTTGGAGAATTCTGATACTCAGGAGATGGATGGTGATGGTGCTTCAGGAGTACAAGGGTCTTTGAACATATTTAATGTGAAGCATGGAGTAGAGTTAAATCTTGAATCAGATGAAAGACTTGAGGAATTTGATGATCAGGAGAACAGGCCAACTGCTGTTACTGGTGAGGAGATTGAAGATACTAACATTTATCAGCTAAATGAAATTGGCCACAAGACTTCAACTGGAGGATGGTTTGTGTCAGAAGGAGAGGCAGTTCTTCTTGCTCATGATGATGGGTCATGCTCCTTTTATGACATTGCTAACTGTGAGGTATACTTTATTGTTCCTGTTTGAAGTTGTCTTTTTTTTCATATCCTTTAATCAACTAACAGACTTGTCTGATGTCTGTCTCTGTTGTTTCATGATAGTGATCCAAGTATCATTTTGTATTTTGTCATCTCTGTTTGATGATTTGCATTCCATTATGTCTTTTCAGTTGTGTTCTTTTCCAACTGAAATGTTGAAATAAAATAAGTTATACTTCTGATTATTTGAATGTCTCTATTGCTTGCTTTATTCTGTTTTCCAGAAAATTGGATGGATTTAACCTTGGAATTGAATAATTCTTGAGTTTGTTGAAGCATTGATTTGGAAATTATATGACCAAAATGTTCTCTTACAAAATCGTTGATTAATTTTTTTTTTCTTTTTCATCTCTATATCATGTGAGTATGTTGATGAATACATGGAGTCATAGACACACGACAGAACTTACAACATCTTAAAATGATTGTCCATTGTTAATTTCAGGAGAAGGCAGTATACAAGCCTCCAGCAGGTGTCCCACCTAACATATGGAGAGATTGTTGGATTATCCGTGCTCCTAGTGCAGATGGTTGCTCAGGGAGATATGTTGTGGCTGCATCTGCTGGGAATTCTTTAGAATCAGGATTCTGCTCATGGGATTTCTATACCAAAGATGTGCGAGCTTTCCACATTGACTGTGAGGAAACAGCTTCGAGAACGGTACTTGGTCCCTTACCAAATAACGCTTTGTATAGAAGAAACACATTTTGCAATAGTTTATCACCAGAAACTCAGCAGTGGTGGTATAAACCATGTGGCCCTCTTATCATCTCAACTGCAAGCTCTCAGAAGGTTGTCAAAGTATATGACGTCCGTGATGGTGAGGAAATAATGAAGTGGGAGGTGCAGAAGCCTGTATCAACAATGGATTATTCAAGTCCACTGCAGTGGAGAAACAGAGGAAAGGTAGTCATAGCAGAAGCCGAAATGATTTCTGTCTGGGATGTGAACTCTCTACATCCTCAGACATTACTATCAGTCTCTTCATCTGGTCGAAAAATATCGGCTCTTCATGTAAATAACACTGATGCTGAGATAGGTGGAGGAGTTAGGCAAAGGTCAGAACTTTATCCCATGTTTTTGTTTGATTATCTCAAATTATTTTTCCATTGGCTGTTTTCTAGTTTCTCAGCAGAATATTTCTTGTGGAACTATTTTTGCTTTTATTGATGTTAACAAATATAAGTTACCATTCACTATTTTACTATCTCACATAAATTTTGTTGCTTATAATTTGCAATTGCTTAATGTAATGTTGCCTTGCATATACCTGTTTTCATATCATGTAAGAAGAAAAGAAAGCACAGAAAAATTCCTATTTGGGTCCTAATGTTGACAAAATCTTTATTGCAGAGTAAGTTCCTCAGAAGCTGAAGGAAATGATGGTGTATTCTGCACTCCTGATTCTATTAATATCTTGGATTTTCGCCACCCATCTGGTATAGGTGCGAAAATAGCAAAAGGTGGTGTTAATGTGCAGTCAGTTTTCTCTCGAGGGAATTCGATCTTTCTTGGATGCACAAATGTGAGATCATCAGGAACAAAGGAGGTCTGTTCTCAAGTGCAACAGTTCTCATTGCGCAAACAAAGGCTGCTCAATACTTATTCTTTGCCTGAATCGAATGTTCACTCCCATTATTCAGCCATAACACAGGTTTGGGGAAATTCAAACCTTGTCATGGGTGTTTGTGGGCTGGGGCTTTTCGTCTTCGATGCTTTGAAGGATGACGGGCTGCAGTCTTTCATTTATGATTATGGCAATGCTCAAGATGTCAGAGAGATTGTTGGGCCAGATAACTTATATTCCCCTTCTTTTGACTACTTGGCATCTCGTGTTCTCTTGATATCCAGAGATCGCCCTGCACTATGGAGGCACTTGTCATAAATATGATAGATGCTGGAAAAATGTCACTGTAATTTATCAAGAAACCAGCAGCATAACTATGTTCTTGGTGTTTACGTTTGGCTTTTCGTGGCTTGTTATGTAGAACATATAAAAAGCTTATGTTACTTATTGATTGCAGAGGTGTTTCAGTTAGAAAACTGGGTGAGTGGTGTATTATGCAACTTTCCATGTTCTTATGTATTTGGAAGAGTTAAGAAGTTTGATCAATGTGAATATGTGATCATAAATGTTTTAAGAAAATAAAAATCTTTTGAGGATTTTGAAGTCCAAATGATATTGATGAAGTGTGAAGCATGATTTGCTTGAAAAAATCTTGCAAGGCTTAGAAAGTGTAAGACCAGAGGCTCTGATGATTCTAAATTATCCAAGTTTCTTGATTCTGGCCCCATGATAATGGAGGTTGATGCATCGGAACTTTATGAGGATTGAAAAAGACATTACTTAGCTACAATACCAAACATCCCTTTAGGTAAAACTGAAACCTTGACAATTGACAAAGTATTATAACAACCTTAGCTAAAAACTGAAACATACATTTAATCTGCTTGAAAGGAAGCATTAATCTTCCAGCTGCTTGAGAATCTTCAGCATTTGACAGATTCAGAAACTTCAGCTTCACAATCGTCATTAACTCAGCTAGCTGACAAACAGCAATGTTTGTTTAGACTAGAGCCACCCAAACTTGCACTGGCCATTTGATACCAAGGCAATGATGAGCAAACTATTTGATCTCCAGGTCCCATAGAGCACGTGGCTGTTGCTGAAGCAAACTACTTTTCAACTTATCCTTTTGGCCTAAATCCCCGTTCAAACGAATTCAGAAATGTTAGATTCTCGATATCTGTATATTCCACTTTCATCAATTTCCCCCTCTTTAGTTTGCTGGAGGCAGCAGCTAGCTCAGCTTTGCCAAGGTGTTAATGAATTATCCATAGCAAATTCAATGAGTATTAATTCTGTGTCTCTTAACTTAAATTTATTGTACTTTGAGGTTAACTCAGGTGACACCATATTCATAGGATGTGAGTTTTAGATAAAAATCCCGAAACACTAGGCTTTTTGCTGAATGCTGTTCAATAAGTGGTTCACAAAGGCTAAGATATAGGCAAGGAGAAGTTAAAAGAAGAGACTAATCTACTGTCCAGTCACTTCCAACCCTGTATATTCTCTCACCTCCATCACATGTTTATAACCATAACTAGTGCTTTAATGCTGTCAGCCTGGGATGATAGAACTGCAACACTATTCGGTTGGAGATTTATGTTCGACTAGGACAAGTAACCACTTCATCCTAAAATGCTCATCCTTATTCATGCCATTGCTATTGCATAATCCAATTATGGCTGTGCATAGGCAGCAATTGGATAAGTTGGATCCGCTTTGGGATTGGTCAGGTTGGGTTGTAAGCTTGAGTTAATCTGATTAGAATAACAAGTAAATTCGTATCTTATTTTGTACTCCAAACAAATTACGTTTTACTCATTTTCAAAGCAATTGAAGAATTACAAGTTTTTCGTTTAGATTCTAACACGTTCATCATGAAAGAAATTCAACAATGAAAAAACAAATATACAAATATTCGTTTTTAACAATTTAATCGATTTTTTTTTTAAATTTTCGATGTGGTCCACGTCATGGATGACATTAAATTTAAAAATATATATATAAGATAGGAATCCATTACTGCTTAATTTCTTTGATAAGTATTACGGTCACCAACCGGCATTTGTATCTCATCAAATTGATTGAATAAGATGTTTCATTATTTGATTTTTTCAATTCCTAACTTTAAAAAACACATTTTACACTATCAAAATATAAAATTTATAATACTAATTTTCAATAAAAATATATTAATACAGAATGTTTGTATTAATCAAGATTTTTGACGTCTGAATTTGTATATAAATAGATATCAGAGAGAAGGCTAATCGGTTGAAATAAATTAATGACAATACCATTTATCTACATTTCGAAAAACCCATTAAAGGTTACCTTTGAAAAAAATATATATATTATAAATTTGAATATATTTTGTAGTTTCTTCCAAATTTAATTAGCTGTATTTTTTTAATTGTAACAATGTATGGACCATAGCTTTTATGAGCAACGAATTGTAATTGATCAATTGGCTCTCAATATAATTATTAAGGAAGTTCTTAAAACGTCGGATCACATATTGTAATTAATATTATTTAAGATTTTAAAGTGATAGATCAAATTTTTTATATTGTATTTAATAATTAGCTCTTATGTAATAAAATATTATCAAAGTAGCACGTAAATACATATATTATAGAATTTTCTTCAATTTAATTTTTTTAACAAAAATTAGTTAATTTAGTTTTATATTCTGAAATTTTGTGCAATTGAGTCCTTCTATCTAATTAGCTAATTGAATTTTGATATTTCTATACTATGTAAAATAAATGAAAAAAAAAAGTTGCTCATATTCATACTATATAATAAATTTAAAATCAATTCAAATTAAAATCTTGATAAAGGAATTCGTTTTTATTGACACATAATTCGTGACATTCTATTCTAACACTCTCATTGCATTGACTATTTTACTCATAAAAAAAAAAAAAGAATTTACCTTAGTTTGACCTTACCTCAACTATGGCAT
Source organism: Theobroma umbraticum (assembly GCF_002168275.2). Classification (NCBI taxonomy): domain Eukaryota; kingdom Viridiplantae; phylum Streptophyta; class Magnoliopsida; order Malvales; family Malvaceae; genus Theobroma; species Theobroma umbraticum. The sequence goes on from NW_018397264.1 coordinate 5,917,852, forward strand.
TTTATTTAAGGGTTTCACATAAGTAAAAAGTTAAAAATAAGTTTCGATATTATATGTCATGAGTTCACAGTTTCAACCCTAAAAACATGTCTATCAATTTGAGAAAGACTCTTACTTTAAATTAAATACCCATTTTATCTCATATTGTTACGAAATTTATGATATTATTATCATTGAGATATAAGTTTTATAATATTAATTTAAAACAAAATCATGAATCAATATCTTTAGATCATATTTAATTATTAATTAAGTCTCAAGTATTAAAATATTATTATCAAAGAAGATCTTAAAACGATGAACCACACCTTCATATTGCATTTAACAATTAAATATTGAACATTAAAATATTTATTTTAGATAATATTCGACATTATGGATCCTTCTCTCTCCATCTTTGGCACAATTTTCCAACTGGAGAAGTGTCTCAAAGGGTTGCGGATGAGTATTAGATAGTTGCATAAATTAGTAAGACTTGGAGCTTAGATTATTGAAATGGATTAATCTAAGAGGTAATTAGGGTGTTTAATTATAACAAGATTAAAATTTATATGAAAATATTCCTTTAATATCTCCTCATCAATATTCTAGCATACATCTCTCTCTCACCATAGAGTCTTGTCCCTTTTCTGTATGGTTAGAGCAAGAAAACCTCATAAAATAAAGCTCACTGCTATGGAAAATGACGAGAACCACATGATCCACACCCCAAGACAATGGACGACAAAGGGCAAAATTTATATTTATATAAATATAATTCACGTTTTACTCTTTTTTTTTTGAAGAAAAGGAAATTTCAATTTTATTTTTGATTCTCAAGCAAGAAACTTTGGGGGTGTGAAACATTACTTCATTTAATTTGGC
>NW_018397264.1:5918815-5919407 GCF_002168275.2 Theobroma umbraticum
TAAATTCGAGTAATTATATGTTATATTTAACTAGATACAGAATTAAAATTTTGTGCATGACTTGTGAGGGTATAATCCACAACGAAATCCGATCTTAGGAAATGAGACATGGGTTAGAAGATATATTTTTTTCGTGGCTAAAGTTGAAGAAGTTCAGGTTAGATTGGCAAAAAATAAGAAACGCAATAAAGCAGACTATTGCAGACAATCAGACAAAATTTCCAAGCATTCCGAATACTGAGTTCTGGCAATGATTTCTGTGGACCATCGTCCATAAACTTACCAGAAAAGCAACATTTATTACTTCAGTTTGTTCATGTCTCTCGGACATTGGACATGTTGGTTCACCTACTTGGACCCACTGGAAAAAGTTTTCCATGCATTTCCAACGATCTTCTGACATTGACTGCTGCATTTCCACCGCAGTCAAAAATCGTAAGATCGAGTGCCCAATTGGGACCAAACACTGGTTCTATTATTAAATTTCTCTTGGTTTTATAATTTCTAGACTTTTGATGATTAAAGTTGGGAAAATTCGTTGCAATTCATCAGCTTTCCTACCTCCCTTTTTTTTTTTTTTTCAGGTTTATGT
>NW_018397264.1:5919677-5919892 GCF_002168275.2 Theobroma umbraticum
TCCTAGTTCACATTTCGGAGATATCAGGAAAGCAAAACAAACAAAGGAACTCTCTGACCTGAGAAATCAGAGTTGCCGGGAGAAGATGACCACGAACGTGAAATGATCCCTGCATTCTGCTTCCGCCTGCGGTCGGTGAGGATCTGCTTGAGGTCTAGCATGATTTGAAGTTGCTTGTTGAGAATCTCTCCTCTCTGAAGAAACTCACTCTCTTT
>NW_018397264.1:5919992-5925652 GCF_002168275.2 Theobroma umbraticum
AATATTTTAGGCCTGTACTTAATGTGGTAGGAATTAGGGTTTAGGCCTATAATTTATGCAATTACTTCTGCATATGCAAAGATAATTAAATAAATTATCAACAATTCACATTAATTAATTTATCTTGGGTCTAAATCCTACTCAATTGAAGTTCAAACATGTAATTTTTCACTTTCATTCTGGAGTACATAATCCAATTCAAAGATAGGAAGTAATGTTTAGTTATTGGTTGTGAAGGGTTTGTGTCAACAATCATCAAAATATGAAACAAAACAAGAAAGTAATTATGGAGTACAAGAAAGGATGGCATGAAAGCAGCAAAGCAGACCTTGACTAAGCTGATATTTGGGAATCTGTACACACATCATTTGCACATTGAATGTCTGACTAAATCCTACTTCTCATGTCAACCATTCTGATCTACAGGTAGGTGAAAATAATGATAACCCAGCTTGGGAAGCTATTGGGTATCAGGTAGACAATGTTGAGAACTCGAACCCAGTAAGCAAGGAGAGGCCTCTTCAGAAAGGAATGATTGAGACAATGCACGAAACGGACTCAACCCTTCTCCAATCCCTAATACAGAAAGGCCTCCAAGTTACCGAAGATACCGAAAGAAACGTCTACAAGATCAAATGTGATGCTGTGATAGTTGGCTCTGGATGTGGTGGTGGTGTTGCAGCCGCAATGCTGGCCAGTTCTGGCCTGAAAGTTGTCGTCCTAGAGAAGGGGAGCTATTTTGCTCCGTCAGATTATTCCCCCTTTGAAGGCCCCTCAATGGATCAATTATATGAATCAGGTGGAATCCTTCCAAGTATTGACGGACAGATGCTAATTCTTGCAGGCTCCACAGTGGGTGGTGGCTCAGCTGTCAACTGGTCAGCATGCATCAAAACACCAAAATCCGTACTTCAAGAATGGGCTGAGGACTGTCAAATCCCACTTTTTGGGAGTCCTGAATATCTTTCAGCCATGGACAATGTTTGCGAGAGAATTGGTGTCACAGAAAATTGTAAAGAGGAGGGATTTCAGAATCAAATACTTCGAAAAGGGTGCAAAAATCTTGGTCTTGAAGTGGGGAATGTGCCACGGAATTCCTCAGAGAGCCATTACTGTGGATCTTGTGGGTTTGGTTGCAGAAGAGGAGACAAGAAAGGGACTGATCGTACGTGGCTAGTAGATGCTGTTAGTAATGGTGCAGTGATTTTAACAGGATGCAAGGCCGAGAAATTCATATTAGAGAAAAACAAGATCGGCAGTAAAAAGAAATTGAAATGCTTGGGAGTAATTTCAAAAACTTCAAACAGGAATATCACCAAGAAACTGCATATAGAAGCCAAAGTAACAATATCAGCATGTGGTGCTCTTTTGACACCCCTTTTAATGCATTCTAGTGGGTTGAAGAATCGGAATATTGGTCGAAACCTTCATCTCCACCCCGTCCTAATGGCCTGGGGTTACTTTCCTGACTCAGATTCAGAGTTCAAGGGGAAAGTAAATGAGGGTGGAATAATCACTTCAGTGCACAAGGTGGTAGCAGAAGACAACAAAGTGCGAGCCATCATAGAAACCCCTTCACTAGGGCCAGCCCAGTATGCAGCTTTGTGCCCTTGGGAGTCCGGTATTGACATGAAAAGAAGGATGCTAAATTTTTCCAGAACAGCTCATATGATAACAATAATAAGGGATCAGGGATCTGGAAAAGTTCATGCAGGGGGACGGGTAACCTACAAGTTTGATGCATTGGACAGACAAAACATGCAAGCTGGTTTGAGACAGGCATTGAGGATTTTAGTAGCTGCTGGAGCAGTTGAGGTAGGCACCCATCGCAGTGATGGGCAGAGCATCAGATGTAAAGGGATAAGCAATAAGGAGTTAGAGGAGTTTCTAGAATCAGTTTCTCCAGTAGAAGGCCCAATGTTCCCTGCAGAAAAATGGGTCCCCCACACTAGTGCTCATCAGATGGGCAGCTGTAGGATGGGGATTAATGAAAAAGAAGGTGCAGTTGATGAGAATGGAGAGAGCTGGGAAGCAGAAGGATTATTTGTTTGCGATGCAAGTGTTCTTCCAGGTGCTGTTGGAGTGAATCCCATGATTACTGTCCAGTCCACTGCTTATTGCCTTTCAAAGAGAATAGCAGAGTCTTTAAGACAAAAACTAGCCTTCTGAAGTTTATAACTCCTTCATCAACAGCCTGAAGATTGACGATAAATGTATTTTATAAGTTTATATGCTTGCGTTTTACTGAAGAATAAGAAACAGAGAGGATGGTAAAGTCTGTAAAACTTGATCATATAGTGACAACAGAAAGGGATTTAATTTTCTTTTTACTTTCCACCATCTCATAGAATTACGGACTTTAGGTTTTCTAAGCTTTCAGTAACATAGTTTACAGCAAGATTCACGAATTGATATATTCACCTTTTATTTGTCAAAATGTTATAACAATTTAAAGCATCCAGAAAGAAGGCAAGGAAAAGTTTTTGGGGATGGAGGGAACAGCTCAGATGCATACAGAGAACATCAACGCTAGGTTGCAGCAGGCACCTGTTTTTTTTCCTTTTGCAATCAAAATAGGAGAGATAATTGCAACTCAACCATGGAGGATGGGGGTTGCAGCAGGCACCTATAAAAATAGTTACTTTCACCATAGTTGAGGTGCAAGCTGGCTGGAGTAAAGGGTAGAGAATCATGTAAATAAGGAGTTTATCACAAGGAATTCAAGGAGGTTTTCCATCTAGCCTCCAACAGGATGTCCAGGGATATAGCCTAACATAGAGAATGTTTCATTTAAGAACAAATAGCCTTTGACATTCTTGATAGCAATTACACTAACAAATCTAAACCCATAAACAATAAATTCTGCTATAGAAATTCCAGCTTTGAGGATCCTAAAGATCTTTACATACAGCCAGCATATAAATCAGAAGACAACAGTTAAAGTTTAACAATTCCACTAAATAAGATCCTCTAAATCACTGCAAATCTATGATAGCAAGATATAATTCTTGAACACCTACGAATAACACAATGGTTAAAATCTACGAATAATGTTTCCACCTTTTAATTCATGTAATTCACTCGCGGGAAACAAAACAAAGAAAATATTGAATTTAATTGAATCATATAGTAGGCAAGTACAAATCAAACAATTTCTTTGCAGGATGATAATAGAGAAAAACAGGGGGTGGGGGGATCTAAAAGGTTAAATTTTGGTGAGTCAGAATCGACTAGTATTTTCCACTGATTTTCCACGGTCACAGGGTTCCAACTCTAACCGCCGCATTTGGCGTCAGCTGGGCAGAGCTGAAAGCAGAGGAGCTCGACACGGGTTTTCCTTATATCTTTTTCAATTTTAAATTTTACTGAAACAGATTAGCCAGGCTGCATGAGATAAGGAGAGCTCAAGGTGGGTGTTAATTACCTTACTCTGTCAATACCCTGATGTTTACATCATCGAAACAACTATGCATGAAACTGCTCTTATTACTGCATATTTTTGTGCATTCATTAAGGAATGAGATAATTATTTGATTAACAATAATTTGGAAAGCTTTACAAATAGGTTCAGTTAGAAAATTTCTGGTGCTTGATGTTGGATTGGAGCACTTGCTTCATACATCAATCGTTCCCATCATTATACAGAGTGACTAATATACATTTCAAGCTTCAAAACAAATATTAAAAGTTCATTCTTCATTATCCAACAGAGAATAGAGGGGAAAAAGGCCTTTGGCTATTCACTAAGAGATCAGATTTATTCAGATATCAGCAAATCCAAGTTAGAATGCCATATTCAAAGTGGATGAGAGTAATTGCCATTTGATGCTGCTTTTCTTGCACTTGGAGCTCTGCGATTTGCAGTGGATTTGTGCTTGATGGTTGATGATGAGGGAGGAGATCTTCTAAACAAAATGTGGATCCCTGGAATCTTTAGTATATGGTGACACGAACAGCCGAAGGTATCAGTTGCCCTCTATGCCAGCTTGTCAGGGACTTCCTGAATTTAACGATCTGATCAGCCGTCAGAGTCTGTCTCACGGAATGGCAATGGAACAGCCTTTACTGCCCGGTACTTGCCAACATTGTTTAGATGTTCATTCTCCAACCTGATCAGTAACAGTGTCTCAAGTATTAGAAGACTTCATTTAAGAACATATAGCTTGTTTTTGAAAGTGGGATAGAAAATTACCTGTAAAAATTCCAATGCCCTCGTCGGATGACCTCTAGGGAAGCCAAGAAGAAGTCTAGCAAATGTGTCTGAACTGGATTGATGCGAAACCGCATGATGCTCTCTACCCAAGCAATTCTTAGAACAACATTCAAGGCCTACAATAAAAGATGTGTTATTAAGAACTTTTATGGAAAAAGATATTATGGAAAAGTAGTACCAAAAATGACTAGGTAAGGGATAACTCACAATGGACAGGTAGTAAATGCTCTTGTTCTTTAGAACTAGATCATCTCTAAGCCAAGGGTTTTTGGACTTAGGATTAAGTAGCCCCCAATCCTTAACGAAATCCCAATATAATTGGTAAACAGTGGCCACAACTGAAGTCACCAAGACTAGAGCAAACCAGAGGTGGTTGCTCTGTGTAACATATGTTAACCTGGCACCAGCTGCCACCATGGCCGAAACATACTTTCCCATGTTAGCCAAGTGGTTCAGGTCATATTCATCAAACCATCTTCTTGCACACTTGAAAGTAAATTGGAAAAAGGGGTGTAAGTTGGGCAAGAATAATTGAAAAAACTAAGAAACTGATGCCATGCAATGTGTTGACTACTAGTTGTGCAACTCCATGGAAATCAACAAATAAATGCAAGGGGTTCCTTGAAGTCTTACCTGCATGGCACGCCAATAATATGGCAAAAACGAGATGACATAAGCAAGCTGTCTGTACATCTTTCCGTTTTTGCATGTTGCATATTGGTGGGTTTTGAAACTTCCGGCAAGAAAATAGCAGGCTGTTGATTCCAAGTGTCTTAGCAGTGGAATCTGAAATACAAAAGAGATAATGGTTGATGATGAAATGAAATTGGTTAGAAGAGAATTTGAAACTGATAATTCTGTAATGACTGCTAAATCTGTTTTGTCTTAGTGTAAATTGATTGCCATCAAAATAGTTACCTGACTAGTAAGTTGGTCAGCCATGAAAAAGTCCACCATCAAGACCTGAATCCATGTAAAATAAGCCAAAGCAACAAAAGCTCAGTTGCGGTTTCTGAAACTTCATACAAATTAAACCAATTCTAATGGCTATAAGTATGCAATTATATGTACCTTATAAAATGGAGAGCATATTATGTTACGTATTATACGAAGGAAGCAGTAGCGAGTTGGCCTATAGCAGATGTCAAATGGGCATACCAGGAGGGCAATGAAAATCTGAAAATCAGCACAAAGTCATGCTTCAGTTTTCTTAACAAAATAATTATGAGGATCGAAAAGCAAATGGGGTTGCAGTTACTTACCAGGAGGAGAATTCCAGGAATAGTGTCAACATGAGTTGGAGAAAAGCCACCGGCCCTTAGTAGGAGGTGGATGACCATAGCCCCAACCACAGAAGTCATGAAAGTGGTACAAATGAGGAATGCATCTCTATATTTAAGGGCTGTGCTTGGTGCAAACTCAAAAATGAAGTTGTAGTTTATTCTTG
>NW_018397264.1:5925752-5925888 GCF_002168275.2 Theobroma umbraticum
CCTCCACATGAACAAGTTGCACCCATAACAAAACAAGTGCAAGCTTAGCAATGCAAATACACTGCACAAAAGTGAAAATTTCCAATTAATAATTACAACCAATCTTGATATCCCATTACTAATAATAGTAAAATCA
>NW_018397264.1:5925898-5926165 GCF_002168275.2 Theobroma umbraticum
TCATTTCAGTAGGCTTGGCTTTAGGGTCTGTTCTGTTGCGCAATCCCTTTTTGCATTTAATTTATGGTTAATCAATTGATTATATATATGTGGTAATTGAAACTTCATGAAAAGTTAAAATGGTAAAAATTATAGAGAGGCAAATGCAATAAGAGCACCTGAAAACAGGGTAGACAGTTTCCATGTAAGCTGTTCCTGTGCTAGGTGAGAATATACCGGACAAGTGTGCCAATATTATATACACACTAAACAGTGATACAAAACAAC
>NW_018397264.1:5926326-5927327 GCF_002168275.2 Theobroma umbraticum
TGACCAAATAAAAATTTCTTGAATGTCAGCCTCACTGCTTTTTGGGCCCCAGGCGCCTGTTATATTATTGATAAATCATATTACCGACCATCATTTAGTTCCATTTATAGGTTCTGTGACAGACAATTTTGTAATTGCTGGAGGATTAAAGTAATGGTTATCTTGGCCTGTTGGCCAACTGACTAATCACATAATGCAAGTTGAATTTTACAGTATAAAGTGATGATGTTATTTCATTAGGGAAAAAAAGCAATGATGCTCTTCATAGGATGTCAGTATTATAATTTATCAGTCATTGGACCAAAATGAGAGTGCTTATAGACTTTTGTCACCTTGAGTATTTTGCAGTTCATTGTTTTCCTGTGTTTAAGTGCATTAAGGCACTTGACAACCAACCATGCATAAAATGAATTTTTAAATTGGAAAATGCAGTGGTAAACCCATTTTTTTGATTTCATGGAGAGAGAAAAGAGAAGTTACCAACAAAAAAGGTGACCATGTGAGAATCTTTCTGCTGCTGTGGTCTCAAGAACTTCATTGCCTTTTTCCTGTCATTGCTGGCGAAGTGCTTTGTGAATATGGACTCCACTTCATCCATTAGTCTAACAACCTTACCACACCAAATATAAATTCATGATTATGACTTTTAGAAACCATATACATATATCTGATCTCATTCTCCAATAATCTCACAAAAAAGGTAAGAAATAGCGGTAAATGAGACTTCAATATCATTATCATAAGTAAAGTTTCTCACTAAATTAATAAAGCAATAACACGAGTGGTCTGATTACACAATCCATGGTCCAAACTTTTTTCTGCTCAAAATATTAGGTAGTGGAAACGGACGCATTTTCATGTTATGCACATTACCATATTATGACCAAGTGTTTCTTTTTGATTCACTCGATTGTCTTACTAAAGAAGGCATCTCCATCGTACCTTATCAGAGCTAATGAAATGGGATCTCTTCACTGCTTTCAAATAACTTGCTGATGCCT
>NW_018397264.1:5927337-5927675 GCF_002168275.2 Theobroma umbraticum
TACCTGTTCACATGAGAAATACACCATTTCACTTTCCTAGCTAACAGCACCAACTGAAAATACCTGCTATAGATGTTGGTGGGACCAGAGGATTAATGCAGCATTAAGTTATATTACCATAAGGTTGGTTTTCAACAATATGTCCTTCATTAATTTGTCTTGAATTCTCAGAAAGTTCATGATATTGAATGAACTTATATTGCTCATCAGAAGAATGACTTCCTTAATATATGAATATTTCTGTCATGGGTAATGAGGCAGATAGGTTACCGCTTTACCTTGTCAAACTTCTTGAGTATCTTAGTGAAAGCCACCATATTCAGTGAGCTGCCAAAAAT
>NW_018397264.1:5927775-5942700 GCF_002168275.2 Theobroma umbraticum
CCATTCTGGTATTAGTTGAGCTTCAAGCTCCTTTGAGAACTTCACCATTGTTTTTCTTCTACCTCTTCTCTTATTGTATCTTCTTCTTCTTTCTATAAGGAGAAAACCAAAAGTTGATGGAGGTGGGGAGTGGAAGAAAGAAAAGGAAACGAGAGAGAGCTTAGCGGGGTTTGGGAGGGATTAGTGAGGTTTATATATAGAGAAAAAGAGAGAGAAAAAGAGAAAGAAAGAGAGAGAGAGAGCCGTGTGGAGAAGTGCAGAGTTTGCTTGTTGTTAATGGAAATTAAAATCCTTTTTCTTACATAATACTTACACTATCAACAAAAAGGAGAAAAAAATGAAAGGAGATAGTACTAATGATAGAAATATATAATTGAAAATTTGGGTTTATAGAATTATCTTTTAGTGGCTAGCTGATTTTATGGGGTTATATCTTGAATGTTAATGTAATTGTATGAAAACCTGGGTTATGACCTGTGAACATAAGCAGGAAAAAAGCAAGGAAGACAGAAACTCCCCCACCCCCACAAAGTTTACAGACAGAAATTGGTTTTCTAGTCTCAAAAAGTAAAAAGAAAATTTCGGCATATTAAACACATATAAGAAAAAAGAAAAAGATTTTGTGGAGCACATTGTTTGTTGAAGAATTTAATAATGGACAGTGTTGAGATTGGGTAAAATCTCAGAATTACAATGGACATAGGTCAACATTGATGACACTGGCCATCTAGTTGCCACTAAGTTTTGTTTCTGTCATTCAAAACCTTTTTTATAGTCTCAACACATAATATTGTAATTTGCACAATTATATAATTTATATTTTATTTTAACATAATGTGGAATGTAAGAGAAAGAACTACACATTTCGATAGTTTACTTGTCAGATGATCACACAGGGACAACCTGTGCAAGTCATGCACCTTATAGCCTCGTAATAAAGGGCAACGCACAAGATAATAGCACATCAGTGGACCTCGACAAGGAGGCCTATATCATAAAAGACCTAGGACTCTTACGAAGTTAAAAGGCAATAGAGTCAAATTGTTCAAGTAATTAATTCAAACATTCAAGTTATTTGCTTAGGATCTTAGTTATTTGTTTTCTCTTTAGAATAATATAATTGTTTTTTCTCAAATTCTCTTTCTTCAAGTTTCAATTTCGCATTATTGAACAAATATTTAAAGATAGGCTTGCTTAGTACATAAGTCTAAGCACTGTACAGATCTTGACTAAAATTCCAAGCCAGTGACAAGTGGTATTAGAGCTAGACGGGGCTTGAGTGGTATTAAAACTAGATTAGGTAAAACAAGCCTCATTTTTTGAAGGGCAAGATAGTATCAAAGTTAGGTATTTTCAGAAGGAAGCTGGGTTAGTTAAGCTCAACTTTGTCTATAAAGCTAAGGTTGGCTAAGCCAACAATAAATTTAAAAAAGTCTCAAATTTTCAGATAAGTAGGTTTTAGAGTAAGATTCAGCAACTCTGAGGGTTAAGGAAAAGTAGAAATTTAATCCAAATAGAATCGTGAAATTTGAGAAAAAAAAGGAAAAGAATGGAAAGGAGAATAGCATCAAATAGTGACCAAATCACAATCTACTTGAACGCCTTAGTTCAAGATAGTGCGAACATTACAAACATGAAAATTGCAAGATAGTGCGAACATTACAAACATGAAAATTGCAAGCGCACATGTCGCAGAACATTACGAGTCTAAAGACATCTTGTAAGCACTGGATAACCATATATTTTGCCTTAAGATAAATATCAACAGAAAGATATGGAGTAACCTCGAATACTTCAAGGACAACATCGAGCAGTTGGGGTCTAAGAGCAATGAGCTTTACAAAGGATGACACAACACGATAGATTCATTAATTCGCCATGATGTAGGGCTAGATGAATTGATGGTAGTAATGTAGCAATAATAATAATTGACAAAGGTTTTTAGAGGTCTCTAACAGAGGATGATGTATTTAGTTAACAAATATTAAGAAGCTGCAAAATGTGACTTCTAGATTAGGCAATTTGACCAACAGAGCTTTGGTACTGGATTGACAATCGAGGTGTCAAGTTCAAACCCTTTGTGTCCTATCTGCGTTGCAAACAAAAATACCATGCACATAAAAGTTGTACATTTAAACTTTACACAGGCGCACCAAAAAGGATTCACAAGCCAACTATGAGCTAAACATTCGCATGAGAGGACACATCTTAACTTATAAGTGTTCCTGAAATAGCTAATAAGGAACTACTTCAATCGAGCCCACGAGTATCATGGGGAACTCGCTAAAGACTTGTGGCTGAGAGAAGCGACAAGGCGATGAAGGCATTGTCTATATCAAGTGGGAGAGAATGTCACAATCCACAAAACTATGACACACCCAACCCATTGGGATAGTCGGGTTAGCCGCACATTGTAATGCCACACAACCCCAAAATGACCATGCGAGTCAAAAGATGACATGGCTAAAAGGCTCATCTATTATGCTTGTTGAGTCATGGGCAATCGGGGGTTTCCAAACATCCTCAATATCCAAGTTGTCTAGCAACACCAACCCCTTGGGGATCAACAAGCTTGACCCACCAGCACAACGCGTCAAGCCCACGCACGAGCAGTAAAAGCGTAAGAAGATTGCACGACATAAGGATGCAACAACATGTAAGAAGTATGGGAGGGTCGCACACTTCGATAGCTCGCTCCCTGGATGATCATGCTGAGATAGCTCATGCAAATCGCACACCTCATGGCCCCATGATATGGGGCAGTGCATAAGATAATAACACGCCAATGGACTTCAACAGGGAGGCTCGCATTGTTGAAGACCTCTCATGCACAAGTTGCAATCAGAAAGCCTTGTGCATGAATGTCGCATAGCTGAGGGTCACAAGCCTCTTGAACGCACACCATCAAGGGTTAGAAATGCTGCACCAAGAAGTTGAACAAAAATTTAGGCCAGACACAAAAATGCCATTCAGACCAAGCCAACTTAAGAAAATGCACACTAGCCGCCCAACTACATAGGAAGTTTGCATGAAGAGCCCAAGTTCAAGTTTGACTACTCCCATAGTGTAGTTTTAGTAGAGTTAGAATTCTCTTTTATTTATTTTACTTGCAGTAAGACTTTAGGCTAATTATATTCTATTTAAGAATAAAACCCTACTTTATTTAAATCACTTGTTAACTACTTGTACTAAACAATTAGAAGCAAAGTTTAATTAGGCTTAAGGAAAAATTATATTATAAATAGCAAGTCAAAAGGTAATAAAGTCAAATTGCCCAAGTAGTCAATTCAAGCATTCAAGTTATTTTCTTAGGATTTTAAGTATTTTGTTTCTTTTTGGAATAATAGTATTATTTTTTCTTAAATTCTCTTTCTTCAAGTTTCATTTTCATATTATTGTGCAAATACTTAGGGTAGGTTTGCTTAATTTTCTTGCACGAGTTTAATATACAAGTTTAAGCGTCACAGGATCTTGATTAAAGTTTCAAGCTTGTAACAATTTGCTTGTTGTTAATGGAAATTAAAATCCTTTTTCTTACGTAATATTTGTACGATCAAAAAAAAGGACAAAAAACCGAAAAGAGATAGTACTAATAATAGAAATATATAATTGAAAATTTGTGTTTATAGAGTTATCTTTTAGTGGCTAGCTGATTTTATGGAGTTACTTCTTGAATGTTAATGTAATTGTATGAAACCTTGGGTTATGACCTGTGAAGATAAGCGCGAAAAAAGCAAGGAAGAAAGAAACTCCCCCAAATATAAGAATTTAATAATGGATAGTGTATTTAAGTATTTGGTTCATCAATTAATATATAATTTCTTGTTTTAAAAAAAATTCAAATATTCTTTCCTCAAATTTAAAAAAAAATTAATAATGAACATTGTTAAAATTGAATAAAATCTCAAAATTACAATGGACATAGGTCAACATTGATGAACCTGGATATCTAGCTGCCACTAAGCTTCGTTCTCGTTATTCAAAACCTTTTTTATAGTCTCAACACACAATATTGTAATTTGCACAACTATTATTTTAACATAATGTGGAATGCAAGAGAAAGGAGAGATAATTACCTTTATCCATATGATTCAACCAATGGAAAGTGCATGGTTTTTTTTTTTTTTTTGGTTTCTTGGGGAGGTAATTTTAAGCATACTACTGCAGAATGTGAATAACCAAAGTGTATAATGCAAATTGGACTTATGCCCATTTTAATGAGATTAAAATTTAATTAATGGGCACATTTATAGCTGAAAAATTGGAGATAATCCTGAGAAAACGACATAACCAGGTGGGACTGCTAGGTCCTTCTACACAAAAAGAAGTGTTACGTCCAAGGGCCTATGCTTCTAAGCCTGAACAATATTTTCCGTTTCATTAATTCTGCATTTAATACACAATTCTCTACGAATCTCGAATCATTAATTATTTCAAATTATGCTATATTGCATAACTATGATGTAAGCTTTTCATAAATATAACATATATAAATAATTTGTAATTGATTTACAAATGCAGGATTAAAATAAGAATTTTGTTAGCAAGTTACTATTGTAGAACATTTACTCCTTATGTTTTAAAATTTATCATATTAATTATCAATTATTATATTTAAAATTAAAATATTACTATGGTGCCACTGTAATCTTGAATGCCTTTGAGTTTTTTTATCAATATCGATATTAAGATGTAACTGTAATATCAATTTGAATCTATAATAAGTTTGTTTATGACAGTAAACTCGAATAGACATTCATATTACTATTAATAATTAATCATTTATTTTATTTTTAAAAAAAAATAAAAAAAATCCTTAGGATTTATATATTTGTATGAGATGCAAGGGATTTTGCTTCTAACGAAAACAAATCCAAATAATGGAAAATGTTATCCAGCGTAGACGTAACGAAATCCCATCAAATTAAAGCCTTTTTTTACTAGCATTAATTATTGGACTGAGACAATTTAAAAACAATCAAGCTACAATTATTTCCATAAAAAGAAAAGATATACACGAAACGGGAAATCACAAAGAGTTCTGTATCGAACAACTTCTGTCAAACTCAGGTGACAACAAAGAAATTAAAGGTGACCACTTTATTCATGAATCTTTTGGATTTTAATTATACTTTTTCTGACAAATTCTTTAACGGTTTGATCATTCATTACTGCCATCTTAGATTATTACTGGTTTAACCACTCTACATAAATGTATTAAAATAAATTTTATCAAACGGCAATAACATATTGAAAAGTGCATAAAGACACTGATTAGCAAAATATCATTTACTTTCCAATGATCATTTACCGTCCAATTAATTCCTTTACGGTAGATACGGAGGGAACACTGAATTGAATTCATAATTTTTGACGAAGGTATCATGATCCCATGCATTGCCAGTTCGAATATATGCAGTGTTTTGGTTGTCCAATTTTGTAGGTCACTGATTTGCTCTTCTTTTATGTGACAGTAAGTGCGCCAATACAGAAATTGGCCTCCGTGAAGATTCAAACCTTTCTCTGCCTCTTTGATATATTGTTTAACAACATAAAGATTTGTTTCATGGAGTTGGTTTCTGGATTTGGTTTGGCATAAATTTAGATAGGCAGTGCCTCCATGTTGCAAAGTGGAGTTCTCACATCAGAGTTTATCTGTAAGAGATTTTTAATTTCCCAAGGACTGATTCGGAGACAAAACTATAAAATGAAGAAGAAAGAAACTCTGGGTATGAAATGATTTTTACTTTGTTAACATACTTTCTAAAACAGGTAGCATGGCATCACCAATGGAATTGAGAGAAAAGTTACGGTTTTGCTTTTATATATATATATATATATATATATATATATATATATGTTTTCATTCCTCTTTTCCAATTAAAGTGATCGGTATTATCATCAAGATGACTAGATATTTCATATCGTACGCAGTACTTAGAATTAGAATATGATTAGGAGAAATTTTTTGTCAATTGATCTTAACATCCACACGTAGGAATATCAATTTCATAAACAGTTGGTCAGAATCTTAAAAAATATGGAGATTGTTTGAATGCATGAGATTACAAAGAAAAGGATGGTTACCTGTAAGAGCTGTTAGAATATTATTGATTCAGAGCTATAGCATTTTCAAGCTCTCCCACTGGGGATCCAAAAGGGATGATGCTTTAGTGTAAGGTATCTAAGCAGAGAATATTCCAAATAAAGAAAATGGGAATTAAGGGATTGATAAATGGGGCGGGGAAATCAACTTCTTAAAGTTGGGACCTCATGCCTTGCACGACTCCCCATTATCATTGCTTTGCCTTCTGCATTGCTAACTCATCTTCCACAACCCACAGCGGCCCCCAACATCACTCTGTTAATTAAGCTTCATCCTTGGGTATGCAGGTGGGTTCCCTTTTGTTACAGTTCTGCAGAAAAAGAATAAAAGTAGAGCTGGATATGTCATTCTTTGTTAGTTGGAAAGGTGGGGAGGAGAAAAGGGTTGAATTTTAAGCATTCTTCTTTACATCCAGGCCACACAATATTTCCTGCATCAAAGGGAGTATGTGCTTGTCCAATTTTAGGGTATATTTCTAAGTAGATCCAGCTCTGCTTCTAAAATGTAACAGTACTTTCTAATCAATTCAATTGACAAATTTGAATAAATAGTTATTTTTAATTATGCATAATTTGACATATCTTCTATCCAGGCATCATCACTTGGAATAAAAAAACACCCATATCTCGAAATTGGTACTCAAGTTCAAGCTCTAAAAGGATATGAAAATTTTCTATTAAGC
Organism: Theobroma umbraticum; assembly: GCF_002168275.2. Lineage (NCBI taxonomy): Eukaryota > Viridiplantae > Streptophyta > Magnoliopsida > Malvales > Malvaceae > Theobroma > Theobroma umbraticum. Next base: position 5,934,564 of record NW_018397264.1, read on the forward strand.
TTTTGTGAAACAAAAAGAATAAAAGAATGAAAACTAAAAAGAAAAAAAAAAGAGAAAATTATGAGAAATAACCTTCTTTGATAAGAGCATTTCAAAAATAACCATCAAAATAAATTTAACTGTTTTTTTTTATATTTAGCAATGAGTTGACAAAAATATCCTTAAAACTATTTTAAATAAATTAAACCATTTACCACAATATTTTCTATTTGTGCTTTTGATTTCTCTCTCTCACCATCCCACTCTCTCTAATTTTATCGATTTCTCTCTTCGACATTCGTCTACTATGCTCAGCTCTCGATTTCTCTCTCCCACATTTCATATTTCTCTTTCCTATATTTTCAAGACACCAAGTGATGGTTTTAACGTGCTTGAGTGGATAGTTATTTGAAAATTTTGATTTTAGGTATTTTGGATAAAATTAAAACTATAGAAATGATCATAGATATTTGAAATATCTTTTACTTGTATCAATTTGGGATGTAGACACCAATAAACTCAAGATTTTGAAACTTATAAACCTAGGTTTTCAAAGGAATTATTTTTAATTTTTAGTCAAAATATATGTTTTAGATAAAAAAATTTATGTTTTAATTTATGAAAACATGTTAGAAATACTCTAATCAGTGCCAAATTGTCAAAAAAAATAAAAAGAAATAAAGAGAGTTGAAAGGATTTGAAATTTTGACTTATAAGTAATAATAACATTTTAGGCATTAAAGTGTAAGAAAATGTTTTTGAATATAGCGTATAATAATATTTTCTCAACATGACGTATAACAATAATTTTTTTTTTCAATATGGCGTGTAACATTTTTTTAACTATGGTGTGTAGCATGTTTTTATGTATAGCATGTAACAACAGTATTTTTTTTCAACATGACGTTTAACAATCTAACCATGACATATAACATATTTTTGTCCATGACGTGTAATAACAGTATTTTTTTTCAACATGACGTTTAACAATCTAACCATGACATATAACATATTTTTGTCCATGACGTATAACAACAATATTTTTTTTCAACATGACATGTAACATGTTTTTGTACATGATATGCACCATCATGGTGTGTAATTTTATTAAGGGTAATTTTATCTAATTTGGTTAAAAATAATTAAAATTATCTTAAAGGGTATTTTTGAAAATATCTTATTTCTAAAGGTTAGTTTAAAAAATGCCCAAAAAAAATTCAACCAGATACTTTGCCTTGACGGGAGCAGATGCCACCAACATATGATTATGATGTGTGATTTGAACTAATAAATTCATGAAAAACCCAATGAAAGTCAAGAAAATTGGCATCCACGTGGAGTTAATTACAAAGATCAATAACTAATTGGATCTTCTCACTGTTAAATACACTAAAATTCACAATTTGATGTAATGGCAAGTAGAAAATAACTAGAAAATATATAAAAGTAGTGGGAGGCCTCGATATCCCTTTCTTTGGGTGCCTTCCAAACACGTGTATAGATTCTTTGCCAGAATATACACTTCCTCTCCAACTGATCCAACCAAGGAACCTCTAGAGAGGATCTGCTACCTGCATAAATAAGAACTGTTTGTACAATAAACAGAAAGGGAGGGGAAGTCAAATAAGTGGGATTCGCCGATGATGAATTATTGTGGGAGCCAAATTTACCAACACTTTTTCCTTTTGAGTGTTGCATGACGTATGAAGCAATATTCCCTTTTTGTGTTCCCCCACTAAGACAAAGTCACAACCCAACAAATAAAAGATTATTAGCTTAATGGGATTTGTGAATTGGACCTCCCCTTTAGTTTTAGTTTTAATTAAGCTTTTAGTTTTTTGCCCATCATTGGAGTGTATCACAGAGATCTCACTAATGGGGATATAGTGCTAGGATCTGCCTTTCAAGTTCAGAAGTCATTGTTTGGGACATTTTTTCTTAACCTTTTTACTTACACCAAGGTTGGATAAGGAAGGAATCTAATGGGGGTGCTGTACTTTGGGTACCATGTGGATTAAGAGCAATTAGCTTTGATGCTAAAAAGTGTCCCTAAGTTTGAAAGGAATTATAAGACTCCTTGTCCCCCCAGGAGAAGTTCCAACAAGGGCAGCACGGGGGTCAATTATATATAATTAAAGGGGTGCCCTTCCAACTGGGGATATAAGATCTTACATTATAAATATTTATGGCCCTATTCATGCTTTAAGAGTCAGAAGGGTGAGAAGGGTTGTAGTTAACACCTTGCACCAAATATAACCTAAAGAGCTAAGGAACAAAAACCAAAATCAATTTTTTCTGTTTTGCTCTGCAGGGGTACTCTTAACAATGTGCTCACTTTCCACCCAGGGATGAGGAAAGAAGGATTTGAACATTATTTTGAATGAGAAGAAAGGACTGTCTAGGTCATATTTCCATTGAAGTGAACTTTATTTTTTTTTCACCAAGAAAAAAAAAAGAAATTAATGGTTATCCCACTAATGCTCTTATCTGACTTTTCTTTTATATTCTTTTCTTATCATGGTGGTGCCTTGTGCTATTTTAACTTCTTCTTTCATCTACTCTTTTATGGGTAGCCACGTTTAATTTATACTTAAAACAAGGATGGTTTAGCCCCAAAAAGGAAAAAAAAATAGTGCAAACAATGGTGGTGTAATCCACTATTGCTTCTAGGGAAGGGCTGCCTCTTTCCTCTCTTTACTTTTTCTCTTCTGGTTGACAACCAAATCCCACGTCCTCGTGCTTAATTTTGGATAAGAAATTGGTTAGATAGGGCAGCATTTGATTCCTTGACAAAAGATACAAAGATTTAGAACCTAGATATATATGGTCTTTTAGAAGTAATTTTGTCCAATTTATAAATATGTCAATTCCACCTCATGGGGAATATTGTCTATAGAGAAGCATGTGTGTGTGTGTGTATTTAGAATCTATCCATGCACAATGAAGTTCCTTTATAAATTAAAATAATAATTGAAGTCTTATATTATATAATGAATGAATATCCCATGCCTTTTTTGTGTTTATTAGGCTCAATTTTTTAAACCAATTTTATTACATTAAGAAATTTGAAGTTTAGCCAAGCAGAGATTCATCTTGGGAAGCATTTTTGTATGTTTGCAAAAGTAGAAAAATGAATATTTTAGATATTACAAGATTGTGAATTTTTTAATTAAGAAATCTCATGGGTGTGTGTATACACAAATCAATCCAGTAATCATAATATTATGTTCTTAATATATTTGGTAAAATAAAATAAAGATTTTGATCAATTTTTAATTAACCATGCATGAATGTAAAGGTAGATGATAGTTTGATAAAATTTATATGCAATGAAATTCCCTTCCTGATTTTCAAAAGGAAAAAAGGATGGCTACATACACATGAAACAAAGTGAACCAAATTAATTTGATGAGGTGAGGCATGACATCAAGCTAGGTTTAATTCAACAAAAGTAAAGTATATATGGGGGGCTGGATAGATAGATATTATCTCTTCATATATTCATCAATATGACTCTTCAAATCGGTGCCTTATATAATTAACAGAACTAATTTGACCTTAAGCTGAATTAGCTATCAAAGTTAATCTCGTTCATTAATTAGGTAACTTCCCATTTGCTTCATGCATGTTTCCATCGCCTAATCCGTCACTTCAATTTCTTTATATTAAGATATAAAATAATTAATCATTCATCACTCACTATCTAACAAGCGCATTAAGCTGCTACCAATGGCAATGCCTTACAATGATTCTGTGACATTTAAATGGTGCTCCACATTACATTAATGTGTTTTAATTTACGGCTGCCATAGGGACTTCGTGCACCTATCCTATATGATCAATAGCTGTTACCCAACTTTGATTTGTGCAAGATTCCGGCAACAATATGTATACTCTTTATCTTTATAATTCCCCTACACCCCCTCCTTCTCCCAAAGTAAAATCAAATGGCTATTATTTTAACAAGTAAAATCAATCAAGGAGTTGTTTGTATTCTTTTATAATATCTAATAAAAAGTTATTCAATTCGGTTTTATTAAGAAACAAGAGAATTTTAACTGTTCACTTTCGTACGTTTTTTGTAGCAAAATCAATTAATCTTAATGAATTTTGAATATCTTAATCTCGTGGTATTATTAGATATTTCTATGTTAAAAACGTGTTTTATAAGGTTGATTTCATATGATTCCCCGACGTGGAATTGTGCAGTAATTCAAAGAAAAAATACGCCCTATATTTGTTGTAGTTTCCTGGCAGATAAGAAATAGAGGCAGAGGTGACAAGAGAAATGAATTCTTAGAACTTAAATTAATTTAAACAAAATATATACTATACAACATGATTAACACATGAACAATGCTTGAAGCTCCAGATTTTTCAATGCTGATGGATACCGACTTGCCGACCAGCTAAGAGGGGTGAGGAAGGGGCTGAGACAAAGAGTCATTTGCTTCACATTTAATGTTGTTTTGCTTTCATTTTCTCCATATGCATTAAAAGCTTGGAAGCAAGGACAAAATCCTTTCTCAAAAACCCTGACCACTGAATTCAGAAGAAAAAAAAAATATGCAAGAATGATCTATGAAAGTTATTTTTGATGATGATATCATATAGTATATGCATTTTTTACTATATAAAGGTAAATTACAAGAGTATTAAAAAATTATATCATGATGTTAATTGTGATTTTTCTTATAATTACGTTACATTGTAAGATACATAATGTTAATGTTTCGAATAATCAATACCTTTTTCATATTTTTTTTTAGAGAGGAATTAAGAATGTAATTACATTCTTTTAGATCATTCTTGGAAACAAAACCATGAAGGCCCCAATTCACCTCCTTTATCTTTGCAAAAGGTAACAAAGAAATCTTTGTATGAGTCTAGGGGTTCTGATTTAATTAATGAGAAGAGGAAATAGAAGCAGCTCATAGGGGGAAAGTAAAAGAGAAAACTTTAAAAAGAAAAAAAAAACAAAAAGTGGATTCCTTGTCCTAGAGGGTGCTAAGGGAATTGGGCGAGAGGGGGCTTGGTACTTGGGAAAGAGTTTTGAAAGGAAGCCTCTATACATATTGAAGAAGAACCAAATTCATATTTTTCCTTTTTGGGTGCTTAAGAGCTATTGCCAACAAGTGTCATATCTTCTTTTCAATTGATTAAGACCATTGCTATTACTTGCACCATTACAGTTCCCCCATTGAGATCTCTAGCCTTTGATAGCAGTACTTGAACGCCATAAATTCATTCATTCTTGATCAGTCAACTTGTCCAATTGTCATGGAGAACAACTTTATGTAATCAAGATCTATGTCAAACAACTGTTGGCACATGGATCTATCATCCTTTTCTCTTTCCTTTTCTTTCTCCCATTAATTTTATACTCGTTCCAGTTGCAGTTGCATTTATGACCTCTAAGTGGGACAAAGGCAACAAAATCTTGCCAGAGAGTACTAGAACCTTGCCCAAAGTTAAGACTTCTATTTTGATCTTTACACATTACACTGATTTTTTTAAAAATTTTATTTATCAAATCAATTGTACAATAAAAGATAATTAATCATCCAATATCCTTTCTTAATTTGATATTAATTCAAAGTTGAATAAAAAAATACAATCAAATTATAAGAATATGGGTTAAACTATTCATTACAGATCGTGTGAAGTCATGAAAAGTAATTGACAGGCAAAATAAATGGACTCAGGATCATTTTAGTATAAGACATGGAGGACTATATGTCCATCATCATTCATCATCACCATGGAGGAATTCGTTTTTCCCAAAGACAAGGACAAGAAGTAGAAGGAAAAGGCAAAGAAAACAAATATAGGCCTCACCTTTGAGTGGGGAACATTGAAATTCATTAACGTTTTACAAATAATAAGGAAACGCCGAGACCACTGGGGGGTATATCAGTGGAGGCTTTTGATAAAATTTTGATGGGGACTTAGCCACTAAATCAGGCATGCAGAAGAAAGAAAGAAAGAAGAAGAAAAAAAAAATAGTGGGTGTAATACACAGATCTTTGGCCGTTGCTTTTGGTGGGTCTATCTGCACACTAACCCCTTCAAATAAGACCCCTACCTAACCTCAGGTTCTAGCTAATCGATCCAACCATTGCCACGCTTCCAAGGTTATTAAAATATATGCATCACCAAATTTGACTAGGACCTTAACATTAGTCCATGGATTTGGAAATGTTTCAGCCAATAATTTCATGTGAAATTTGAGTGTGCAAATGTCACACGAAAGTTTATGGATAAATCATTTTTGCTTTTCATTAACTCCATGATTGAATTGTGTGTAACACAACAGATATTCCATTAGCAACTGCACACTGCTTCACCAGTTTTGAGCACTAAAACAATGAGGTCATAACTAAAATGCAAGGGTTTTGAATCTTTCACACATGGTTTTTTCTTTTTTTCTAAAATAATTGGAGAGATTTGCCTGGAGGGTGTATAAGATAAGTGCCATGAATTTTAGCTTCATGTTCATGTGATTATGGTATATGCCAATAATGTATTAAATTGACATGATTAATTCATGATCATGACGTTATCATCTTCGAACTGATGCAGGGACGGACTGCTAGAGAGCAAAAAATTTGAACCTCTTTTATCTCATGAATGGTGAAGAGGGCGGCGGCGAGGGGTTGGAATTGCTGTGTGTGGGTCGGTAAGAATGTTGAAAGAATGTAAGAAGCAACAAACCCGCTTTTTTTATATATCAAAGAACACAAATTCTCAAGAGTAGTTATGGAAGAGCGACAAAAATTTTTGGCAGACAGTCACTATGCCACTTTGCTTGAAACAAAGATTTTCAGCTGAACTATACGTACATTTGCATACACATGGGATGTCGTAGCAGCAAGAACTGACACCCTGGACAACAGTATTAGGCCTGAAAAGAAGATTGCAGATATCCCTTGAAAGTCTATTGTTATTCATTATCACATCGAAGATGTGCTTCAGAAGAAGTCAATCAGACGTCTTCACATTTCAATTCAAGTTCGCACATGTGATCAACTCAGCCACCATTTACTAGCATGGGAAACAGGGGGACAGATTCATTCGGAACTTCATGTTCTCTGGGCTCGGTAAATAAGTATAATCTTTTTGCTTAAATTAAGTGGTTAAAATTTTCGATTGCAATAACCCTTTTCAGCTTTCCGGCCATAATCTTGATATAATGTTTGCAAGTGGCTGACAATCCAAGGTGTACAATGAAAGTTACCCAATATTATATATACCTACACGCATTACAATGAAACCTGATCAGATACAGGCCTATAGCCTATAGGCAGTTGGCCCATTGAAAGTAATTAGCTTTAAGATATAATCTAGTAGCATGGATGCCGCCAAGGTAGACTGAGATTCCAACGGGTTAGACCAGCTTGACAAATTATCCGCAAAAGATTGTATCAGAAATCCCCATAACAGCTAAAATGTCTTAATTGTTTAATTCCATAAAAGGATACTACAATACTTAACAAAGGAAAAGTCATGTGATTTACATGGTACGTACTTGGACTGTATGTTTCTTTCTTATCAGTAATTTTCTTTTACGATGTTATCTCCTTCATTTTCTATAAATGAACAACTCCGGAGAATATTCTCCAAAAAGGGAGGACTCCGGAGAATGAGTTCGTGTCTTCACATGCTACGAAAACAACCATTGACGAAACTACATTTATCCTATTGCAAGTGGCATACTATAAAATATAAATTCATTGAATTGGAACGGAGGAATTAGACAGTGGAAGCATTACTTTCCTATTAATAAATCAGCAACTTGTAGTTGTAGGTCTTCATCTAGGTTAAGCACGAGGGGCAATAGGAGTTAATCCATACACTTGGCTGTACACCAGGGCGGAAAAGCTTTCTCTGGGCCTAAGGCGGTACTGCAGAAGGCCTTAAAGGGAATACAAACAGGTGTTAACTATACTTGGTTATCAATAGCCATCTTTATTCGATTTGTTTGAGCGACAAAAGAGGCCTATGTAACAGCATGTTCCGGATGGACTTGTGGCATGAGATGTAATTAGACAAGTTGTTAGTTTGAGAATGTCATGAACACGAGAATGGATGTCTAAATGAACGTCATGCAACTGTTAGGAATACCATTACTATTTTAAATTCAAATGCATGAATGCTG
>NW_018397264.1:5942800-5943974 GCF_002168275.2 Theobroma umbraticum
TATGAGCTAAATATATTCTTCTTTCTTTTAGTGTATGATTTGTATTTCATATATTTTTTTTCGAAAAGCGACCAACTACAAAGAAAAAGGGTTCTTCTTAAGAATGTGAATTTTGTACGTAACTTACTCTATCGGGTAGGGCAATTGTATTATTGAGACCAAAAACCTTTATAGTCTCATAGACAGCATCAACATTTATGGATCCCACTGCTTATGCTAATCTTTTTTGCATACACTATTTATAGGTCCCACTGCTTTCTATTTTGTTTTGTTTGGCTAGAGTTAATTAATGTAAGATTCAGGACTTGATTAAAGCAAGGCAGGCACATGACAAGTTGATTCACAATTTATTTACAATTAGTCTCATGCCACTTCAGTTATATGACTTAAGTTAAACTCATTATACAAATGCTTGAGTTAAATTCGAGTAATTATATGTTATATTTAACTAGATACAGAATTAAAATTTTGTACATGACTTGTGAGGATATAATCGACAACGAAATCCGATCCTAGGAAATGAGACATGGATTAATAGATATATTTTTTTCGTGGCTAAAGTTGAAGAAGTTCAGGTAAGATAGGCGAAAAATAAGATACGCAACAAGGCAGACTATTGGAGACAATCAGACAAATTTTCCAAGCATTCCCATTACTGAGTTCTGGAAATGATTTCTGTGGACCATCGTCCATAAATTTAGCAGAAAAGCAATATTTATTGCTTCAGTTTGTCCATATCTCTCGCACATTGGACATGTTGGTTTACCTTCTTGGACCCCCTGGAAAAAGTTTTCCATGCATTTCCAACGATCTTCTGACATTGACTGTTGCATATCCACCGCAGTCAAAAATCGCAAGATCAAGTACCCAACTGGGACCAAACAATGATTCTATTATTAAATTTCTCTTGGTTTTATAATTTCTAGATGTTTGATAATTAATGCTGGGAAAATTCGTTGCAATTCATCAGCTTTCCAATTTTTTTTTTCAGGTTTATGTTATAAAATTGAGCTAGGCAATTGAGAAGGGACTTGCCAATTTGCCAGAACCAACCAAGCTCCAAACTAGTGCAAGAAGCAACCATATCATGCCACGTTAGACCAATGTTCTATAAACAAAATAATATTATTATATTGCCCTTGAGCTCACAAAATTGAAAACGACTTGTTAACAT
>NW_018397264.1:5944074-5963355 GCF_002168275.2 Theobroma umbraticum
TATATATATATATATATCTGTCTGTGATTTTCATGAAGGGCTTTGACTGGGGATATAAAATGGCTCTCAAGTCCCAAGTATGACCATATCTCTCTTTGGAGAGGATTCTCTAACTAAGATTGAAACTATTCTTGCACTTCCATATCCAAAATTTCTTTCCATAAGTGTTTTCTTCTTTTTTTTTTCCCTCTAAGCAAAAGCTTCAAAGTTATTCCCAACCTTACTGCATCAAGGAGTTTCTCTATTCTAAATTATAGATGGAGCTATTATTAAACTCTGGCTAAATAGAAGATACATATGATGAAATTTGCTGCTCAGTTAATGTCCTTATAGCTAAAGCAGACCAGCCAGAACCCCAATGCAAATCATGATTTAGATTGATGAGGATGAAAGCTTCCCAAATTTGCCTGCTGCAACTTGTACGACCTTGCAGCCAGTTCCTCATGATTGAGAAAACACGTTGAATCACATCATTATCAGCATTAAAGCAGAGATGCAGTTCACTTATTCAGGGCTGCTTAATAAGATAATGAATTTGTCCGCACTTCCAATCCTGACATCAGACTCTCAAGCCTCATCTACCAACCATATGAAACCAATGTTGGAATATTCAACTTGTTGGTCTAATCATTCTGTAGCCTAAGATAGCACAGCGCAGTACCTAATGACTTAAGTATTGCCACTGCTAGTGGGAGAGGGTGACATCGTCAATCATCCATGCCTATCTCTTTCTTTCAAGATCTTTCAGATATTTTAGATCTCCCATTAAAAATTAGTTCTCTAACTGCTGCGATTTCAAAGCTTCCAGTGCAAACTGCCGCATACCAAGGTACCAACTCTGAAGGCAGAAAAGTTGTAGTATAATATAGCATATATTTTTAATGCTTCTAAACCATAAATTCTGCAACATAGTATTGAAATTAAATGTACCACGATTAAAGTGTGAGACACATTGATATGCCAGTACAGCCCAAATCACAGTGTTGAGCACTATTGCTACAATGAGATCATACAATTGAAAATTTTCAAGTGTCCCAAGGCAAATTCGAAGAGCCAAAGCTACTTAGTATATGTTTTCTTATCACTTTCAGCTTTAATGAAAGTGTAATACATCATAAGACAAAGTGAAGTGCAATTTTTTTCTGCAAAAACAACTGGACTATGAAACTTTCTTCCTGCAACTGACCACTCTTCTCTTCTAGAAGTGGCTTGGTTAGTACCATGGAAACATAAAGCAGACCCACTAACAAGCCTCCTTTCAAACGTTTCAAAGGTGGCTAGGTTGCTTCTTTTTCTGCCAATTTTCTTCTTGTTAGGCTAGTTACAGAATTCATTGGAATTGAGGTGTATAAAAAAGCTTTTCTAAAGGTGATAGTACATCAACTATTAGTATTAAATTTAGTTGAAAAATACATGTGAAAAAGAATGTCAGAATAATTGAAGAATACGCCCATACTCGTATATTAAAAGTAATTGGTTTTGATTGACTTCAGAAGCAAATCTAATCAGAACTTGGCAACAATTCATTGCCCCAAGCCCAAGTAGATTACTCTGTTAAACCCACCAGTGCTAGGCTCAATTGTCAAGCTCTCCCAAATATCCAAGCCAAGAGCCAACTATAACCTGCAGCCTGCAACCTTCCTTTTTTTCTTTTTTTTTTTATTATGACTTAATAAAGATTCTGATTTTTTATTTCTTAATAATAATAATATTAAGCTTTCTGAAATAATATAATAATAACCAAAATATTAAATTTTAGAAACCATTAATAAAAAATAATAAATAAATTTATTATTATTATTAATATTATCTTAATACTAAAAAAAATCAATAATAAATAAAACAAACACCTTGATAACATCTCCAACCATAAACTAAGACAATAACCACTGTCCAAAAATATAGTCGATTGTTCTTAACTTCCAAGAACATTCAAACTATAAATTTAAACTGTATTTTTAAGTATATTGTCCTATTGTTAGCCGATAATGAAGAATAATATGCCAATAATTAAAATAATATTATTCTTACTCTACTACGATGGCAGAAGGTGAGACGGCAGATAATCTGGCTTTGCACAACATCCTTGCATACGAGAAAGGGTCTTAAGATCTTGGCAGCCGGAGATGGAAATCGAGATATATTTATGCTATAAAATAAGTTCAACAGGCAATTAAAAAATTAATTTGGAAGGTGTCAATTGCCATTGCCATTGCCAATGCCGCCCTGTACTATAAATGGATGGATCATTGGCATTCCTAAACTTATACCAGGCGATCACCATCTTTGCATTTGATCAGGAAACATGAACATTTTTCATCGTCTCCAGCCTCCAGAATGGTCTGCTTCCCTCTGCGACTGTGGAGACGTTGGCACTTGTAAGTTATTAGCACGCACGTATATACACACATGTAACACAATTAATTACGTCTATCACTCGGTATGTCATCGAGCTCATTTCGATGCTTTGAAAACTGGTGTTTTAAGTTGATGTTGCTTTTCAACTACTTGCTATATGCAGGCTGCATAACATGCTGGCTCCCATGCATCACCTTCGGCCAAATTGCAGAAATTGTGGATCAAGGACAGAGCTGTAAGAATTCAATCCAAAGTCAAAACTATTTCTTTTGGTTCCTGATCTTGCCATTGTTGTTTCTGATGTTATATTTTCGTACAGCTTGCATTAAACAAGGTTGTGTATACGGCCTGTTGATGTTGTGTTCGTGTCACTGCCTGCTCTCCTGTGTGTATAGGGAGAAATTGCGAGCCAAATTCGGGTTGCCTCCCGAGCCTTGCAACGACTGCTGTGTTCATTTTTGGTGTGAGGCATGTGCCCTTTGCCAAGAGCATGCAGAGCTCAAAAATAGAGGCTTTGATCCATCCAGAGGTATATAAAATCCTGGATTGATCCAACCCATTTGTAATATACCTTTGGTGTCAAGATTTGATGAAATTATTATATTTGTTTACTACAGGTTGGATTGGACCCCCTAATGCTCCACCTCCAAGCATGCCTCCTACCATGCGGCGATGAGCACCAATTTCTGAAAGGATATTAAACCGATTGCTTACATGTTTATTGTAAAAGATTTATCTTTGATGAATAAAAGGACTTATCTTTCTAAGCTAAAATGGTTCAAATCAAAATTTAAAAACTGGATCTGAAAAACTCAATTTTTATATTTTTTTATATATGTGTTGTAAACTCGAACTCAACTCTTTTAAATTAAATATAACTTATTCATCATTAAACCAAAATTTTTAAATACCCTAATCACAATATTTATAATCCATACCAATTTATTCGATAAATACTTAAGTATTTTTATTATAATATATAATAATAATTATAATAATTATCACGGTTAAGTGTATTACCTTTCCATTATAGATTATTATGGAAAAATTTTAAACTAACAAAATATTTGATAAACTCAAATATTTAAATTATTAAAAACTCATCCATAATCAGGATTAAATCTTTCCCATATATAATCTATGATATCATATAAATATTATTATACATAATTATTATATGTAAGAAAGACTTGGTCAACCTAGGAAGTGGAGAGACTTGTGGTGACTTCCACCGTTATCTATATACAAAGAAACAATAGACTAAAGTATATAGCAACATAAATCTAGAATATTTTATCTAAACTTTCACTTTTAACAAAAAAGAAAAAAACTTTAAAATTGATTGGTGGGTTGGAGGAAAGAGGATTCAATGCGCAGCTACGTAATTACTTTAAAATGGTTTTTCAATAAAAAAAAAGGAAAATGAGAGGAACTTTCTTTAAACAATGAAGAAAATACGTGTCCTAAGACTTTGACCAGGAGAACCGGAAGCTCGCGCATGTGTAACTCAAGTACGCAACCACCAAACGCAAAGTTGTCATTGTAGAACAGATCCCCTTCAGTTCTCGTACGCTGTCCTGTGTCCTAACAATTTTAAAAACCCCAATCAAACTCCATCAACGGAGGAGAAAATCAAACTCTTGTTACCCTCAGAAACAAAGAAAAAAATACGAAAGAGTTTTTGAGGGTTGTTCACTTTCTTTACCATGTCAGATATTGCCCAAGAAGCATGGAGAAAGTATCTTATTCAACTCCAAGCTCACCCTCTTAGAACCAAGGTAGGAACATATTTTTCTCTGCTTGACTAACACCCATGTTTTGAAAATGATTACTTTGTTAAATTCTTGCTTCAATTTTGATTCTTTTTCTTTTAGTTTTTGCTGCTTCATTGGCCTTGTTAAAGGGTTGTTTGTTAAGTTCAGCTGTTTGAGTTTTTTTTTTTTTTTGTTGATTTTGATGTTGGGTTGCAGGCAATTACAGCTGGGATTTTAGCTGGTTGCAGTGACTTGATTGCTCAAAAGATATCTGGGGTCAAAAGGCTTCAGTTGAGAAGATTGCTTCTTATCATGGTATGTTGACCTTTTTCTTGCTTCTTTTCCTTTTTGTTTTTTTTTTTCGTTTTTCTATGTGTGGTTGGATATCACTCCCAAGTTTCCCGTTAGGATGCCAAGAAATTGGGAGGAAATGAACCTTAAGTTAGTTTAAGGCACGTATGTTTGTCTGCATTTTTGAAGTGGTGAAATCACCTGATAATAAGTTTAACCCATTTCTTGCTTTTTCATATTCTTTTTAGCAACCAAATGAGGAGTCATTTGATTTTTATGAAATTAAAATTAAATTCTCTTGCAGCTCTACGGCTTTGCCTATTCAGGACCATTTGGACACTTCCTTCACAAACTGATGGACATCATTTTCAGGGGAAAGAAAGGCAGTAAAACTGTTGCAAAGAAGGTAAACATGTTCATATGGCTTGACTTCATTAGCTAATTGTGTAACTTTTTACAGTTTAATTCTTGTGATTTCAAGTTTTCTTTTTATTTATTTATTTATTTACCAACAAGTTTTATGCTAGTCTCTGTAGGGTTAGACTGCTAATAGCCTCTGTCCCAAATTTAGTTGAGGATTAGTGGAGGAATTTATTACTGCTTAATTGCTTGTTACAGGTGTTGTTGGAACAATTGACTTCTTCTCCTTGGAACAACTTTTTCTTTATGATGTACTACGGATTGGTGGTTGAAGGTATGTGCATCTTCAAAATATGTTATTCAAGTCCTAACCACCCTCACGTGAATCATATAGGCCTTTTCCGATTTATGATTTCTGTTGATTCTCACTCTGATATTTGCAATTGTTGTTTCCAAAAAAAGGCAAAAGATATACCTATAATGGTTTCATTACTATGTGAGCTTTATTTGGGTAGAGTTGCTGTAGGTGTAACTTTTCAATTTGTGATCCTAGAACATTTCAAGTTGTGCTATTATTGGCATTACTATTATCATTCCTGTTCTTGTTGGTGCTGGTCTTCTAGTTGCTATCTTTCTTTTACATATCAGTAATGTCAAAATTGTTTGTGTCTGACCTTTGATCCAATTGTAAAGTTGGATCATAGTGACCTGGCAGTTCAACCTTGTTAAAGTGAAATAGGTTGATCTTCTATAGCTTGATTCTTACTGGAGAAATATGTCCTGCTTCCCATGGCTTGCTGCAAAATCCTGGATCAATTTTATATTGCTTGCTTACATCATTGTGTATTAGCCTGACCAACATAATCATACCTCTCTTTCTGTAACTCCTTGTATGCAAAACTACAAAAGCTAGTTGATATTACTTTCTCCATAACTTGGATTGACAACTGGTTCAAAACTAATGGGTGAATTTTCCTAGTTCCAAGTTCAAGATACTACCAATTTTAATGGTATGCTGTTGCTAAGCTTGTGCCAAAATACTTGGGTCCCAGTTCTATGTACTTTAACCTGTTCTATAGGCAATAAATGCCCCTCTAATTTCTTCCCAATTTCAGTGTAGGTCCTTATCATAGGAACCCAAACTTAAGTGATGTCTCTTGTCAGAGCGGGTTGCAATAGTATGCTGTGTAAAGAGCATTTTACATTGTTCATCGTCTGCCATTTTGTTTATAAATTAATGCTCTATTATAATATTTGCAGGAAGACCATGGGGTTTAGTCAGAGGTAAAGTTAGAAAGGATTACCCTACTGTTCAGTTGACTGCATGGAAGGTATGGGAAAAGAAACCATCTTTGTCATACCAAGCAACTCATTAACTGTATGGTTTAGTTAACACTGCAGATATGATGTTATTACTTGCAGTTTTGGCCGATAGTTGGCTGGATAAATTACCAGTATATGCCTCTGCAGTTCCGAGTTTTGTTTCATAGCTTTGTTGCCTCCTGCTGGTGAGCTCTTGAATCCTTCAGCTCAGCATTTTCTCCCGCACTATCAGTCTACTAGTTATTTTTCACTTGTGCAATTTTCTCATCTGTAGAAAGAGCTTGTCATTACTAAATCACCAATGCAAAAAGAAAACAGTTTATAAGTCCATCCCTATGAAAACTTATCATCTCTCAACCCATGCATTGACTTTATAAGTCTAGGGAAATGGAATGTGAATATATGACTGGTCATAAAAGCAAAACGAATATTGGCAAATTTATTGCAGATGTTGCAAGCATACCATTTTCTGGGAATCAGGAACATGTTATTTATGTGAATATATCGATGAATCTTCTCCTTTTTCTTTCATTGATTGACTTGGTTTCACCTTGCTTAAGGTATGATGGTTCCAACATATTTATTCCATGCTAATCTAACTTTGTTGTGTGCTCCGCTTGTTAACTTCAGGGCTATCTTCCTCAACCTGAAAGCAAGATCTGTTGCAATTAAGAAGGCGTAGTAGAATGGCAGAGATGTTCTCTTTTCTCTTAATAAATCGTATTTCTCTATCTGTAGAACTATATCTTATTTGGGGCACTGCTTAGGATTACTTCCCATCAGTATGATTGGCTTGCATTTTAGTGCTAAAAAGGTTCCTAATGTACTAGGATTCTGAAGTAGGTTTGATCAAGTGGTTGCCATAGAGTATTCAATATATAACTAGACGATGCAGGTTTCAGTTTTTGGTCTGTTTTTTACACAATTCATTCCATTCTGGCAAAACAAGAAACAATTCATTCCAGGAAACGGATTGAACAAGACAATTTTATTTATGTCAACTTACATCGGGTTAAGGGATAGCATTTTATTGTTACTTTGACGAGAACAATACTTCATAGGTCAACTACATACAGTTAATTTTTTTCGCCATATTGGAAATGACAATCATCAGAAACCATGGACTATGTACAGTATTGTTCCTAGGAAAATTTTATTGTCAACGATCAGCTGCTATACAGGGACCAAAAGGAATCAAAGCGTGGGGAGAAAACTAAGCCCTGGAAAATGGTTTGGCTTATCAGTGTACGTTCTGACCCCTTCCTCGCCTTGACTTCATCGGTCATGGAGGCGTTGTCAATGTGGGGACTTAGGACTAGGAAAAGGAATGAAACATCGTATAATGGAAAATGGCTTTGGTTTCTTTCGATGACTCCGGAAACTACAATCCAAACTCCTTGT
This sequence comes from Theobroma umbraticum, assembly GCF_002168275.2. Classification (NCBI taxonomy): domain Eukaryota; kingdom Viridiplantae; phylum Streptophyta; class Magnoliopsida; order Malvales; family Malvaceae; genus Theobroma; species Theobroma umbraticum. Next base: position 5,951,562 of record NW_018397264.1, read on the forward strand.
AAAAGAAGCTTAAACCTAACTACCTACTTAGCAATTTCGTAAGTGGGGGGCTGGAGACAAAGAAATGACCAGGAAAATGAAAAAAGGAAGCTGCAGTCCAAACACACGATCACCAATAATGACTCAAAACAATGTGATACACACGCATGGATTATGCAAAACGACACCATGTGAGTCAGTAGGAAAGCCCCCCCACTCCCTCCCCCTTCATAAGCATAATCCTTGGGAAATGATTCAAGTTATGATCAACTAGTACTCGAAAAGGACCCCCTCTTTTCTGTCTTATTTAAAACTTCTATCACACCATTTTTGCTTAGAGAGCAAGGGGGTGGGTGTTTCTTGCAAACTTGAAAAGACAGTTTCCTTGAATATAAAGTCTCACTACAGCTAAACCCCAATTATTGTTAAACTTTATGTTTAATCAGTTGGTTTAAGGAGAAAAATGTATCCTTTAGGGTCATCTCCCTCACCTAAATCTCTCTTTCAACGTTTCAAATTAATAAATTACTTTTATACTTTTATCTATCTATTAGTTATTCATAATTAATATGAATTATTGACAAAAATTTATAAAAACTAGAATTTATAATTTATAATTTATATCCAAATTTGGGTTAGTGGCATAGAGTGTTCTTGCGTAAATCAATGACTAACAGTATATAATTACAAAAATTTCATTTAATTTATTTATGGTCTAACCCTAACTAATTACCCGTGTAAAAATCTAACTAGCAAATCAATAATATTATGTAGTAATTATATCCATGAATTATTAATCTTTAACAATTAATATAAATTCAAACATCTAAAAGAAAATCAATGACTAAGCAATATATATAGAATAATTCAGGAAAATCAAGGCCTAGCCAAGATTTTCCGCTAGAGCAAGAGGCACGTGAACCAGACATTCAAAGTTCATGCAAAAGATGCGGTCAAGAACACTTGGGTATATATAAAAGCACAGTCAAATATATGCTATAATTAACTATTTGTTGCCCATGGTATAGTCAGTCCACCTTCATAAAATTCATCCCATGCATATTTCAGTAAACTTTGTAATTTCTTTCATGATTTAATATATACATTAAATTAACGCAAAATCAACATCAAAGTTCGAAATAAAAACAAAACAAAAGTTAAAAAAAAAATCAGGCATAAATTAACTAACATTAAAAGGAAAAATGGGTTCGCCTCTCTTGTCTTCAGCCTTCAGGGGCTTTCGACGATTCAATGAGACCGGGCCACACCAACTCGAAAGTGGTCGGAGAGAGAGGGTGCTCCGTTCGATTGCGTTGGATGTGAATTTTCAGCCAGTCATATCGTGCCACGTTATCATCCCATTTTACGGAGTTTTTCACATCTGGATCCACCTTGCCAGTTGGGTAGGATTAACAATCCCCGGGATGTGGGTCCCGTCGTTCTTCAAAATGCTTGCCACCTCAGCATAGCCTTGGCTCTCTTTTTTAACAGTCTGTTCGGTTTCCTTCTTAGCCTTTCTCGGTTCGGCAAATGAGCCGATTATTGGAATCGCCTCTGCTCGAGCCTGATCAAATTTTTTACCGAACAATGTTCCCCTGGTCAAGAACTCATGCGCCATGTAGCCAGCTAAAAGCCGGTTCGAACAATTTGGCGAGGGAGGGGATTTTGGACCGGTATAAAGCGGGGATTGAACCGGAGTGGACGGTTTAAAGGAATAAAACGCTTCTCTCTCTTTACGCTTTCTTGAGATTCCAGGTGTCAAAATCCTACACGGGTGATGACTCATTTTCGTTTTAAAAAAAAATAGCACTCAAATCATGCCACGTAAGCAGTTGTCAAGCCGTTAAATCGCCGTTAAGGGTAAAAACGTCAAATGGAAATTGCTTTGGGTAGAAGTGTCAAATTATCTTTATTGATAAGCGAGCGAAGACGTCCACAGGGGGAAATAACTCAAAACAGCCCAACTTAAAAAACATTTAACAATAAAACCAGGAGATCAGTCATTTACATTTTCAAAACAGAACCCATAAAATAAAAACATTTCGTTCAATTAAATTTTAAATAAAAATGGAAAAGAAAAACAATCAAAAATAGAGAGAATTTGGAGATGGAAAATCAGAGGTGACAGGGAACCCAAAGAGACAGTTTTGGATCTGAGCGTACGTACGCCGTTGTATGCGGTGGAGCCGCCGGTAGATGGCGGAGGAAAGAAGTTGCAAAGCGAAGTATGAGAAACAGCAAAGACAGGCCAGAGAAAGAGAGGAAAAGAACTGAGAGAAAAATAAGAGTTACCGAAGCGGCGAGTACTCAATACATATATATGATAGGGGTCCTTTAAAACTGACCCTTGCTGTTGGAGGAAATACCGGGATGCCATTGTTGGCTTTCAGAATGACGAAAATGTCCTTTGCCAGTTTAACGTTTGAGGTCATGTTTAGTTGGAGGAATGGAGTTACAAAATTTTATCCCTTTGTTTGATTTGTATTTGAGGAAGGAATACTCATTTCAAAAGGAATGGCTATTCTTTAAAATTTGATAAAAGCTTAGAATAGTTAATATACCTTCCTTATGTAGTGGCTATTCCACACCCATGAGAATAAAATTTAAATATTTTAAATTAAAATGTTCTTATTTATTTTTAAAAATTATAAATTTAAAATTATACAATTAATATTTTAAATTAAAATTAAAAAATATTAATATTTTCATATTTTAATTATAATATATTTATATTGTAAATAAAAATTAATATTTTAAAATATTAATTTTTAAATTGCTAAGTGAAATTTAAATTAAAAAATGAAAAATGCAAATACAAAAAAAATAAATCTTATTATAACGAAAAGATTAAGTTATTAATTATATATTATAAAATATTTTGAATTTAAAAATTAATTAAAAGTATTAATATTTTAATCATAATAATATTTAAATTATCAATTTAATTATCAATTATTAATATTTTAAATCAATTATAAATTACTAATATTTAAAAAATAAAATAAAAACAAATAATCATAATAATATTTAAATTATAAATAAAATACTAATATTTCAAAAAATAATAATTAATTTAAAATAAAATATTAATATTTAAATGATAAATTATTAATGTTATAAATAAGATATAAATTATTAATATTTAAAAAATAAAATAAAATAAAATAAATATTCATAATAACATTTAAATTATAAATTCAATATTATTATTTTTAATATTAATTATTAAAATATAAATAAAATATTAATATTTAAACTATCAATTTTAAATTTTTAAAATAAATTATACATTATTAATATTTAAAATCATAATAACATTTAAATTATAAATAAAATATTAATATTTTATAATGTTAATGATTAGATTATAAATAAAATATTAAAAATAAATAAAATAAATAATCACATATATAATCAAAGGTAATTTTATCTTTTTATTTTCTAATTTTTAATTATTATTACCAACCAAATACTACAATAAGTCATAATCATTATTCTTACTTTATTTCATTTGTCATACCAAATTAAGTAATAACTATTATGTTCTATTCTCACGTAATAGCTATTTTATTGTATTCTTGTTTATTCTGGGAACCAAACGTGTTATATGCTCATCCGTCTTTCACCGATGCTTATTATGGTATCACTGTCATATATTTATATTTTTAATTTAAAATCTATATTTATTAAACGAAAAGAGATTTGACATTTTTCTTATTTAATTGTACAACATTGTCATTGTATTAACTCTTTCACTTTTACAAAAGATAAACTCATCTTAATTCGAGTTTATTTCAATATTGATATCTTTAATTAAAACTCTTATATTAATAAAGAATTTGATAAACTCTAATATAACTTATCATTTATCCATATTTTTAATCTAAACAAAAAAATCTTTATTTATAAATCTAAAACCCAATCTTATTGTTTACTAATACAAAATTCGTGACTCATTACATTAGTCATTAAACATAAAAGCCCCAAATTCGTAAAAAGATTCAACATTTCTTTCATAAAGTTTTTAAGTATATGGAAAAGTTAATTAAGTTTTACTTGGCTCAACTGATGGAGACATTCATGCAGCTCTATTCAATTATTTGGGTAATTTCTATTCCACGTGTGACAATGCCTAAGGAAGCTCAATTCATGCTTATCAAATTTTGTGAGAACCATCTCTTTATTATCCTTCTCTCTTTCCTTTTGGTAGGATTTATTATCCTTCTCTCATTGCACAAAACGACTGCGTTTTTTCTGGCTTTTTGCATGTAAATTAGTGGCACTGAAAGGGACAAAAAGAAAATGCCATCCTCGTGTTGCATGCAATTTTTTTTTTTCTATGTATTATCTCTAAGAAAAAGTTGAAGTTCTGCCAATGGAGATGGAACCATTTGAACTCAAGAACTCCCACCATGACATTATGCTAAATTACAAAATTGGTTACCATCAAATCAAATAAACAAAATGTTTAACATAACGCATATCCTTTTTAGTGATTACATTTATGAATAAAAATTTACAATTATAACTAATTAACCTCCAACAAATATGAACATAGCTTTTTCATCTAATATAAGAAAATTAGTGAATAAAATCAATGTAAGATTAAATTAAATCAAATCCATGCATTGTAATCTTTAAACATTGATCTAAGAGTATAAAACTTTGCTTTTATTGAGATAAAATTTTTTGGATTACGTAAAGCAAATAAACACACCTTAATTATGCTTCACTTTGTCATTGAGATAAAAATCTTATCGGTTATGTAATACATATGAACATTTCGCAATTTGTCCCTATGTGTATAACTTATTAAGTTTTACCAACTTTGTAAGTATGCAAATATGCAAAGTGAAAATGGTGAAGATAAATTTTGTCTTAACTCATTTTCCATACGAGACAATCAAAGGTATCATTATTCTCACTAATTATATTTAATTTCCCATACATATATTTAATAACAAAAATATATTGAGAGATTTGACGAAAAATTTGAGAATTGGAAACAAAATGAATCTTGTAAATATATTTGTTAAATGGATAAAAACGTGAATTCAATTATTTTTAAAATTTAATAAGATAATTTTGGATAAAACGTCATGTTTTGATTTATTAAGTTTATATTTATATAAATTTATTTTTTTGGGTGCCCATTCCACTTTTTCATCCTATAAGCTATATGTGAAAGTCAAGAAAACTTGGGGGTTATTAATTATCTTGCAAAATAGAATTCTCAAACCCGAGTGAATTTGTAAAAACAAAGCAAAAGGGAGGAGAAAATGGTCATTACATGGAATGATGCAATTGGGTAATTATTCATTAGAGAGAATTCTGGGACGGTGCTCTGTGACCGGCTGACGCACAATATCACGATCACCCGTCTTTTTCGACGCCTTCCGCATCTTACATCTGTTAAAATCTCAGCCTTACACCTGTCATCAACTTACCTGATTCTACGTGTTAACTTCTTCGTACCGCCGTCACACGATTTCTCCTTTTGAGTAGGATTCGCTTGAAGCCCTACCCACACTTTTTGTATAATTTACATCAATATTTAAAGTTGCTTAAATTTGGTCCTCTCAGATAAAATTTTAAATTTTAAAAATAATATTTAAATAAATTTATAAATCATGAATTATATTTAAAAAGAAAAAAATATTCGAGAGGTGATAAAAAATTTATGTATATGTATTCAAAACTCACTCCATCTCTCATTAATTTTTTTTAATTATACACTTGTTGTGTCTTAATAAAAAAGAAAGACTCTTACATTAATTTTGATTTATTTCAACTCTTGTATCTCTTATGAAGTTAAAGATTCGAGTTTGTTTTGATATCATATATCACGAATCAAAGTTTAAGTAAACTTATAAATTACGAGTCTATATTTCAATTCAAAAAGTATGTCAGACAAATACGAGAAAATTTATCCTTATACACTTAAGATCCACTTATCTCTTATTAATATAAAATTTATTTTATATTAATGTGAGATCTGTGATATTAAGAGTCAAGTGACATTAATTTGTATAATAAAATTAATTTTAATTAAACAAATAATATAAAAAACACTGTATTAATTATTCAACTTCTTAAATACATAATTTTTAATTTATTTTTATTTATATATTCTTATAATATGACATAAAATTCCAATTGTCAATGCCAATAAAAGAAGTAAAAGAAAATGTAATTAATTTGAAGAAAAAAAAAGGAAAGATAGAGAATTGATTTAAACCTTGAAGCCCAAGCCATGGAATGGAATCATATCTAATTAAATCAAATATAAATAATTAAAATTCATATTTACACTTTAAAAACAAACAAGCAAACAACTAATAATACCTCTTAATTGTACTAAATTCAAAGTACGATGAGATGAGAGTCACCTTACTCGTTTTATGGACATATAGGGGTTGGTATTGTTAGAAAAATGACGAATTATTTTGGTCACAACTTGATTCGAATATCACTTTATTAATAACTATTTTAAATTTTTTATGTCTTCATATTATAATTATTTTGTATATTATTTCACAAATTAATATATGGAGAATGGTACCTATTTGTATTCTTTTTTCATCAAAATATAAAAAAAGGGGCATAGTTTAAAACAAATTAGACTTTTTATAAAAAGGATTCCTTATGTCTAAAAGGATAAATTCTCCAACAAGACCAAGATATGCAGAATTTTTCTCATTCATAACCCATGTGCAGTATATACTAAGTCCAACCCCTTTCTTTTATCATTTAATTTATAATTAACATGATTTGATATTTGGGATATTGAGCATCATTATTTCTATATCATAGCAATATTAAATTAATTTCCTTTGTGGGCATAGATTAGGAAAACTTTTTGGCAATTTAGGCAATTGTTTCCTTTGGGGAGAAATCGAAAAAGCAAATAGGACAATGGGACCTCTAGGTTTGATTATATAATTCAAAATTATATCTAAAAACTTTATTGATTCTCGAATTAAGGAAGATTGATTTTCAAAAAGAAATCTTCAAATTGACATTTTAGAATTATTATATTTCAAATTGTGTATGCGATTATCATTAATATCAATAAGAGAGATTATCATAAAATTTAAAATTAAAAATGATCGATTGTCGATTTGTACTTTTAATTTAGGGTTATTTTAGGGTTTGAATTTGATAAGCAACTCGCAAATTTTTGTTGGTTATCCATCGTGATCAAAAAAGGGATGCCCAATGGCTATCAACCCGCAAAAGTTATGTACAGTTAGGTTAATCTCAATTGTCTCGTTCAATTTAAGTGCTCTCTCTCCTCTAATGGATAGAATATGTGAAGATGATGCACAAAGACTGGTTAGGCAATCAACATCAGTTGCCAAGATTAGACATATCCAGTCCCGCACGATACGTATAGACAGTTGACTTTGAGCACAAAACCCTTGTGGAACCAATTATGCTGCTCCACAACCAATAAGAATGAAATGTCATTTACTGTGATGGTTCAAAGTGAGTTATAATAACCATTGATAGCCTAATTTTTTTCCTCCCTTAAAGCTATTCGATTTTTTATAATTGGGTTAAAGTTCCTTGATTGATTCTGAATGCTGTTGTTCTTTCTTGGGGGAGAGAGGAAGCGAACACCTGGAATCTGTTGTTGGGTAACATGGAAAGGTCCTGAAAAGTTCACGGCCCTATCAACATAGCCAAATAAATACTAGCTAGTATTAATCCTGATGGAGCTTTTATGCTCTTTGCCACCAATTCCACGTTCATGTCTTTTGCTTTTTGGACTATTTATTTTATAAGTCAACCAAGTAAGGTAGTGGCCTTCGAACCCATTTCCAAAAACAAGCAATTTGGGGGAGAAAAGCAAAAGAAGGAAAAGAGAACAAGGTGCATGAGTTAGTAAGAAGAACGCAGCAATTGTCTGCTTCCAACTATTCTAGAGAAATACGTGTAATATGAAATTATATTTCCAAGCTGTTCACTTTTAAATTCAGATTTTCTAACTCTTTAACCCTCTTATCCATTTGTGCACATTGTAGTCCTGGTAATAGTTTGTTGAGCTTGATGAAGCCATGAAAGATGGGGCAGGCTCAACCCAGTCTCCATAAAAGGAAAGCCACCAGCCCGCGCACACCATAGCCTGAAATTGCTTGACCATGAAAGATGAGGCAGGCTCAACCCAGTCTCCATGGAAAGGTCATTTCCATAAGGCTTGGATCAAAGTCCATAGTCCAATGAAAGTACCTAGTTTCGGGTATGGGGATTTGTGGGCTTCTTTGCCCAAAGTTGCTTTTCCAAAAGTCAATAACCGATACATGACCCCTTTACTCAAAGGAAGAGGGAAGGGAGAGGGATCGAGACATCTGCTTAATTAAATGATTCCTCACCACTACAAGCAGATAACACTCAAATAGATCCAAAATTAATTGAGCCGGTTGAGTGTGAAAAGCCATAGGCATCAAACCCATGCCGACTGAAGGGAGAGGACTTTGGACTTTGGAGCATGGGCTTGCAGTCAAGTGGGGGCATTCAAAGTAGTTAAACGTCATAGGCAAATGGCTGGGGAGATAGTGAAATGAAGTTAGCATTAAAATACTAGCTAGTACTGTTAATAAGAATGAGAAAAATGTTTATCCATTAACATGGTCTATCCTCCTCATACAACTAATCAAATGGCCTCCCGATATATACTTTCCTTTTGCAAAGTCATCCATGGATAAAGCTTTTTTGTTCCTTTTTCCTTCTCTAAAAATCTCAGTGGTCTTTGAATGCACCCAATCCTTTTGTTTTTCTTTTCTTGTGGTTACTTAGCTACACAATCACATTAATTTGATAACCAAAGGTCAATTAATATGTGTTATATTTGAATGTCAGCATGCTGTCATTGCAGTTACTGATCACAATCCATTTTTCAGCTGTCATTGTTGCAGCACTCTTGTTCACAAAATAGAATCGCAATCTTCTGATCGGGAATGCATGAAAATATATGTAGAGGCTTATTCACAAATATATCATTGAAGAGAGAAAAAATAAAGGTTCAAATTCCAGAGGGATTGATTCAAAACATGCATTGGGTATAAAGCCAAATGATTCTGTGTTGCACATCTAAATAATGTTTCTTGATTTCATGGACAAAAAGAATATTTTTCCACTGCCAATTTCCCTTAATTTTCTGTTTATGTAGATAAACATGTAATGGTTTCAAGTACGAAATGCTATTACGAGTCTTTAATCTTGGATAGGCAGAAGACTTGTGACAACCAAATGGTATACAATAGAGGATTACATAACCCCTGTTTGCAACCCCTATTCGTCTGGGCTTCAAGAGAATCGCTGTGCTGTTCCTACCCCCGATACTAAAACATAGACCAGTTCATCAACCATCCTGGCTGTTTCAATTTTTTGCATATATCTAAAGTCTTGGTATCATAGTTTCTTTAATAAATCTGTTCAACAATTCATATGAAAAAGTTTCTTTGTGAGCCTGTCATTCACATAATCACAGTTCACTCATATAAAGTTATGTAAAATGAAGCAATTGAATGAAACAAATGAGACAATAAGGCAAATATCATTATCTTTTTATTAAATATCAATTAATGGGATGGTTCATCCACCAGCTCTTTTGACAAAAACCCTTTGCATTTATCTGTCGGTGATGGCCTTGGGACACAAGTTGAAAAAATATCAAATAATCCCCAAGAGAGAACATGGCATGTTTCCTATGTTACATGAAAAGAAAGAAGTTTCAGATACCAATCATTTACCTATGTATCTTTTTCCTTTGAAGAAGCCGATCAGATATCAGGCCATGTCTATCAAAGAAATCTTCTTAATTTTCTTCCCTTTTGACACGCAATAAATTCTCTATCTACCATGCACATGGATGGTGCATACACATTGAGCAACTAAAGTACTTGGCTTTGAAATCTTTCTGAAAATTAAAGATTAGTACCATCATTTTCACTTTCTTTCTTTTCAAGAGTTGGTTGAGCTTGGACCCCCATGTGTATACTGCATGCAATTTTGTTCCCATTGGATCTAGACCAGAAGGTTAATCAATATATGGCTATGTACTGTCGAAGTCAACACTCATGAATTTTTTTTCCAAAGAGAATTTAATGTGGTACTGTTTTTCAAGGTTGAAAAGCTTTTTTTTCTTTTTTTCTTTTCTGTGTATGGTTAAATACGTCCATAGGTTGCTAGCTGTTGATGGACCGGCATGGAATAAGCTCCCACCATACCTTATTGTTGGACTCGGTGATTTGTATAATATTTCTGATTTTGATCAAAAGGGTCATCGCATTCAGAGATATAATGTGACTAGTTGTTCGCTGCAGACAACTTGAAACATAGGTCAAAGCTCCACCGTCTAGTTTTCCTTTAAACATATATAGAAGCTTTCAGATTCAGCTGAGAGCCTAAGACTTTCTTTAATTATGAACACGAATATCTTGTGATATATATATGTACTAGTCGTATAGGACACTTGAAAAGTACGAATATTAACTAAAAGGGAAACTGATGTAAGATCTTGTAATATGAAGTAAATTAACTATTAATCTCTCTCTTGAGGAAATATGATAGCATTAACCTTGGATAGTTGAGAGATAGAGGTTGAGAATTTATTAAATATAACCACTTAATTTGGGACCTAAACAATGATAATTGAGAGTAAATTTCATATGTGTTGATTAAAATTATGGTATTGGGAATAAACTTCCAGATATTGCAGCTGTTGGATCTTCATCTGTTGAAGATTTATAATCATATTCCCCTCCAATACCAGCAATTAATAATGCTTAGACTCTGCTCAAAGATTAGACGGCCAACGGGCAGTGATTCTTAGCAGGTAGCCCTCTAATTTACAGTCAAGATAAGGCAGGCATTAAGGCATGGATATGATACATGTCACTGAGTCAAAGGTCTGCATTGCTTCTTCTTTTTCTTCTGCTCTCCATAGGGAATAGCAGAAAATCTGACATTGTGGTGCTCTCATCATAATATATCAATCTGCATAAATATAACTAGTCAATGGGAAAAAGGAACTACGCTAATTTTCAAGCTATCCTTGCCATTTTGCTAAACACAGAACCTTCTAAATTAACTCCCTACTCCCTCCACTTATTCTAGTCTCCCTTGCTTATCTGATAAAGAAAAAGGGTCTCTCGTACGTTGAAGGTCGGCCTGATGGGGTAAGCATGGGAACAAAAGTTAAAAAATTCAGTGATGCTTGCCATGCCTGGCATAAACACTATCTAGTAATTGTCGTTGAAATGAATTTAGGGTTCAGTATGTAAGAAGAAGGTGAATCTTACATGAGCAATTTAAAACCTAAGCGTGTGAGCTGGCTGCCAATTGGTCTAAGATAAGATAGATAAAGCAACTGTAACACATTTTTTTTCGAATATAGAATCAAAACAAAATAACCCAAAATATTGCATATAATTTGATAATTGTAGGTAGGATTGTTCGGGAATTAAATGCGGCGAACGGTTAGTCGTTGAGATTACTTAATGTAATCCAATTTGGCCTTATAAATAACACTTGAGTTGAGCTTAGCTCTCATTGAACGAAGCTCGTCACTCCAACAAAATGGTAAGGTTTACTAAAAGAGTTGTCCTGTTATCTTTGCTTTGCCTTAATGTGCTTGTAGTAAATGTGGCTGCTAGAAATGTAGTAAGTACGAAAGAGAACGAGGAAGAGAAGTTCCTAAGTAGCCAAAAGGGAGGTGCCTTTGGTGCCGGAGGTGGGTCTGGTTTTGGTGGTGGAGCTGGTGGAGGTGGTGGTTTTGGTGGTGGAGCTGGTGGAGGTGGTGGTTTTGGTG
>NW_018397264.1:5963455-5963701 GCF_002168275.2 Theobroma umbraticum
GGCATTAAAAGTATTGGAATTAATAGGGTGGTTATGATGGGTAATGGTTAGCAAAGATTTGTATTGATTTATTTTATACATTTTTGATGTAGTGGAGCATTCTTAATGTGGTTCTCGAAAGGGGCACGTAGGCTAACGTTTTAATGCTTTGCCACACGCAAAATGGTCTGGTTCTATTTTATAAAAGAACTCTCATTGTCATCCTACAGTTAAGCTCTTCTCTTTGAAATTATACATCCGCAGACT
>NW_018397264.1:5964044-5964343 GCF_002168275.2 Theobroma umbraticum
AAACCAGCCAAGCAAGGCTGTGCAGTCCTTCCTGGAAGCTTCAGCCTCTGAGTCCCCAATTCCAGATGAGGTAAAAGGACATTCGTTGTGCTCCTTAGCCCTCGTTTTTAACCGTACTCATGCCACATGCACAGGCATGTATACGTACACTCACCTGGATAAACATGTGAATATGCATATGGCTTGTTCTGGTTTTTGCGTCGGTTCGATTCGTCACCGCAAATTATGATTAGTAGAGTTGGACAAATTCAATTGTTTGGTCTCAAGAAGTCAAAACTATGCTTTTTATGCAATTCTCT
>NW_018397264.1:5964353-5964484 GCF_002168275.2 Theobroma umbraticum
CATGTTGCTAAAAAACAGATATAGGGTAGTGTTTATGTGTATAGTTTTATATATGGTTTCTCAAGTTTCAAAACAATTTTACTGAAGTGATGTTGATAGTAATTTAGACAATACAAAGCTATTCCATTAGT
>NW_018397264.1:5964584-6006598 GCF_002168275.2 Theobroma umbraticum
GTGGAGGTGCAGGTGGAGGTGGGGGTGGTGGATTTGGAGGTGGCGGTGGTTTTGGAGGTGGACACCACTAAAGCTAAGCTTCACGTCGCATGCATGCATGCATGGATCAAATTTCTCTTATTAGTCCAATATGAACGCATGCTTAATTAAATGTTGTTATTTATCTTTCTCGTGCAATCATATGAACGATTTTGTTGAAATACTATATATAAATAATAACAATAATAAATTAATAATCTCTTTTCCAAATCCCATGCACCCTCCTTTTGTTATGTCTCCCCTTACTTCTTTCTATAGGACGAAGCTTTTCTGATCAGTCAGGTTAACCAATTGTTGTTAAAATGAAAATCAAAAGCATTAAAATATCAATAATATTTCTGAACTTTTAATTCAATGACTAATGCATCATCTCTCTTCTTTCCGCAATTAGTTTTTTACTATCAGCAATGGTAATGTAATTTGCAAACCAACCATATTTAACAAATCAATGAATTGCCATAATCTAATAGATTGCTTAAACTTTGATCTTATATTTGTAATGCAAGCCAGATGAGAAGAAGACAATAATGGTCAAAACAATAGCAAAAGTAACATTTAATGGTAGTTGCCTTTCTGCAGACCAGTTGTGGGCATTGAATGGTTGTTAGTCGACAGTAATCATTAAATTTGGCAGAAGCCAAATTATAGCCTGCACTTTTATCACATACCCAATGTTGGAATTAATTGGAAGTATTGTCACAGCTTTGAGCCATCGGCTACCACAGGCATGATTTGTCGGTGAAGAGGAAAGCTAAGAACAAAAAACTTGTACCATTTTTTTTAACTAATGATGGAAAAACAGCTCTTAATGCCTGGTTCAATATATATGATGTGACTTAATATCATGTTAATCCACACAGTAAATCTTGGTTGAGCCTTATAACTAGGTTTCAATGTTGATATCAGAAAATTTGTGGCTAAACATTATTGCTCCAAACCCTTAATTTTGAGTCCTGTTTAGCTCTTTGCAATTGTGGAAGTCAGCTGGTTTGCAAATAGATTACACAATTTACAATCCAGAAAGGTAGCCTCTACTAGCAGTTGCAGACTTACAGGGCATATATACTTCTCTTGTGCTGGAAAGCCTGGAATGTGGCATCTGACTCATCACATATTCACATTTACCACTTCTTGCCTAAAATTTTTCCCCATTCTGTAGTTCTGATCAACATGGAAAAGGAAAATCTCAGAGTGTTATCCAGCAGAATCTGGGTTCATGCCAAAAACAGCCAAAAGTATATATATATACACTTTTTCCTTATGGGGTTTGAGTTGAAGGGGAAAGGCATAAAGGAAGTTTCTTTCTTTTCTTTCCTTGGGCAAGGAGATCCTTGTGGTGGAAGGGAGTTTGGACCACATTTGAATTTTGATGGTCTAAATTCCTAATCCGAAGACTAAAGAGAGTAAGCTGCAGCCAGGTTGGAGCTTACCATATCATTTGCTGGGAACACGTTCTTCACTTTTGAGTAAACTACGAAAAAGAATGCTACACTAGATTTGACTTTTGTCTTACTCTATCTCTTCTGCAAAAGCAATGGTTGGAACTTGGATTGAAACCAAAGCAACAGAACAACATCCATAACAAGTTTTTTCTTGATAATTTGTTTTGTCAGGTAATAAGCTAAGCTCTGTCTTACCAAAGACATGGTTTATTTATGTTTAAAAAGAAAAGAGCATTGGCGGTCAGCTAGAGAGAGAGAGAGAGAGAGAGCCTGCATGGACTATGGAGCCAGCAACTGACCAAGGTGAGGAGAAGATTTCAAACTGGGCCAGGGACATCCCTTTCAAGAAACCGACTTTTTTATATTTTAATTTAAAATGAAATTCTTGAATGGTACATTCATTATTACTCTCAGCAATGAAAACCTTCCTTTTCCTTCACATCTTTAAGACAAGAACCAGCTGGTACAGTGTTAGATTTCGTAATTTATTACACTCATGCCTTCGCTATAAGAACTCCAAAACTAAAACATAACATAGAAGTTCAGCACTAAGGTAAACAGGAGAGGGAAAAAGGTTGATAGACTTGGCTTTGGATTCTTGCAGTGCGAGTGAAAAATTAAGGACACTTTCGTTGTTTGGGTGAATTGTGGAGATGCACGGTGATGTGGGTGTCTGGTGGGCTCGGTCAATATTTTTTGGCTATGAAAAGGTACTTTTTTTTAGTTATTTTTAACCCCATCTGGTCTCTTTTTTTTCTTTTGTATGATGATGTAATGGGTGATTATTTTCACTAGTATTTTACCACCAACTGTACCTTTCAAATCATGGTCTTCCATTTCTTTTTTTTGTGGTGTGGATTGCTATGAATCATCATGTTTCAGTTGAGTTTTCTGGGTTTTTTTGTTATTTTGCTGCACTCTTTATCTTCGATGAGAAAATTTGCTGTTTAAGCCCAGTAACTGGGTGGTTATGATGGTTTTCTCAACCTGGGTTGCAGGAAAATAGGTGGGTTTTTCTTGTTTCAACATATGATTTTGACTTGGGATTCTGGGTTCATAATTTTAGAGCTCAAGTGCTTCTAGTATTTAGAAAATTGTTAAAATTTGGTTTAAATCTCTTGTCAAGAGTTTCATCTATGGTTCTTTAGCATACGAAGGATAATTTGCTTTCCTTTTAGGGTAGATGATCGAGCATTTCTGTCTCCTGAGTTTCCTGGACAGTTTAATTTGTATTCACAAGCTGAAAATACATCAGAGGTGCTAATGCTTACATTTTATGATATGTTTATGTTCTTGGAATGCTCCTAATTGTGGATGGTTGGCTATGTTGATGCTATTGTTGAAGGATTTCAAGTGTAACAAAACGGTATGGCAATTAAGGATTGGATAAATAAGCGGGGATTCAGTGTTCGAGGGAGGTTTCAGAAGATGATGAAGTGCATCTGGTCAGGACAGCAGATAAGAGTTGATGATACTATTGCTTCTTCTGAGTCCCTAGCGACTCGGGATTATTCAGTGAGTGGTTACTCGTCTAGACCTGGTGAGATGGTGGAAACAAAGGTTGACAACAGCAATATTGAAGAAGCAGAGTCATCTCTTCGGGAGAGTGGTTATCTAAACTACGAGGTTGGTTACATCTAAATTTCGCTTCTTTGTTGGCTTTCACCTTTTCTGTCTTCTTGGCTTTAGCTCTCTTTCCTTTTATACTCTCTCAATCTTTGACATTTAAAGGAATTCCTTCACAATGATATGGGAGAATGGGTAATTATCAGGCAATATCCATGGTATACTAATTTGCAGTGCTTAGATTTAGCTAAGAGATTATTTTAATTTATAGGAAGCAAGGGCATTGTTAGGAAGGCTTGAGTATCAAAAAGGAAATGTAGAAGCGGCACTCCATGTATTTGAAGGAATAGATGTTGCTGCTGTGACTTCCAAGATGAAAGTCTCCCTTGCCAGAAGATGTGAACAAAATCGGCGCCGCTCACAAAGTGATGCTGCTCCAGCCATGTCTATGCATGCTATTAGCTTACTTCTTGAAGCTATATTTCTGAAGGCAAAATCATTGCAGCATATTGGAAGGTTTGGAGGTATGCCCTTTAACTTCTTTTCACATGTTGAAGCTAAAAGAATAACTGCATAGTCATCTTTTTATATGTTTTTTCCTGATATTTTTACAGAAGCTGCTCATTCATGCAAAGTTATTTTGGACACTGTTGAATCTGCATTGCCAGAGGGCCTTTCCGACAACTACTCTACAGATTGTAAATTACAGGAAATTCTTAACAAAGCTGTTGAATTGCTTCCGGAGCTGTGGAAACTTGCAGGGGATCCCCAAGAAGCTATCTTGTCATACCGGCGGGCTCTCCTCTACTACTGGAATCTTGATATGGGAACCAAATCAAAACTAGAAAAGGAATTTGCATTGTTGCTTTTATACAGTGGTGCCGATGCAAGCCCTCCAAACCTCCGTTCGCAGATGGAAGGTTCCTTTGTGCCAAGAAACAACATAGAAGAGGCTATTCTTTTATTACTACTTCTGCTGAGAAAATTTGTTCTCAAAAGGATTGGATGGGATCCATCAATCTTGGATCATCTTGCTTTTGCTTTATCTGTTTCAGGGGAACTAAGAGCCATAGCTCATCAGGTTGAAGAGTTGCATCCAGAGATCATGCAAAGAAAAGAAAGATATTCTACTTTGGCTCTCTGCTACTATGGGGAGGGTGAAGACATAGTTGCATTGAATCTTTTGCGGAATCTTTTGAATAGCAGAGACAATCCAGACTGCATTCTGGAATTGTTGCTAGCCTCGAAAATTTGTGGGGAGAATATGAGTTGTATTGAAGAAGGAACAAGTTGGGCTTGCAAAGCACTTTCTGGATTGAATGGGAGATGTGGGCAGATGATGAGCAAAGCTAACTGCTTACTGGGAGTTTTATTGTCAGCTCAGTCTAGGTTGGTTTCTTCTGATTCTGAGAGGATTTTGAAGCAGTCTGAAACAATTGAGGTGCTGGAAACTGCAGAAAAGATGATGACAGAAAGGGATCCCTACATTGTATTCCATCTTTGTCTAGAAAATGCTGAGCAGAGGAAGTTGGATGTTGCACTTTATTATGCAAAGCAGCTGTTGAAACTTGAAGCAGGGTCTAGTGTTAAAGGATATGTCCTTTTGGCTCGGATATTGTCTGCTCAAAAACGGTTCGTCGATGCAGAGACAGTAATTAACGCTGCACTTGACCAAAGTGGGAAGTGGGACCAAGGAGAACTGTTGAGAACCAAAGCTAAACTTCAGATTGCACAGAACCAGTTAAAAAATGCGGTTGAGACATACACTCATCTTCTTGCTGTTCTCCAAGTTCAGTATAAAAGCTCAGGTGGTGGGAAGAAACTTCTAAAGGTAGGTTGCACATACCATGCTGTTAAGTTTATTCTTTTGAAGTTGAATTTTGCCAATAAGGATAAACTTGAATCTGGTTGAAATTTTTGGGAAGTGAAAAATCAATAATTTGACTTTCCTCTGCAACTGATAGAACAACTTGACACTTTGAGATAAGTACCTAAATTTCTCATCAATTTTTATAGTAATCTTAAGTGTCTATTGGTTAGTACTATCACCAATCAAGTAGTAAAGAGATTATTGAGCATCTTTCACTTTTTTCCTTCCAGCATGTTAGTTCTGAAACAAACAAGTGGCCTACTGTGCCATAGATCCTCCTGAAATTTAGATCCATGCAAAACATCAGACTAAGTAGAGTAAAAAATATTTGAAACCTTATGCTTGTTTTCAGTGTGAGTGTGAGAAAGTTGCATGTTAATCTGAGCCACTTAAAATCTGCAAGGGGTTCCGTTTGTGTTGAATGGATTGTAGCATAAAACTGGGGTACTTTTTGATATGATAATTATGATTCAATAGGAATGACAATGTGTTATAGGTTCTGATCCTCAGGCATACTGGTGTAGAAATGATATTAACCACATCATCCATGTGTTTTGTGTAACCATGGAAAGCTTTCATAATATTGGGAGAGAGATATTCACTAGCATGTAACTGATAGAACCAGAAGTCCGTTAAATGATTCTTGGATAAATTGCTCTTATTCCACACAGACCAAGGGAAACTGGGATAGAAGCTTGGAAATGGAAACATGGCATGATCTAGCTAACGTGTACACCAGCTTGTCACAATGGAGGGATGCTGAGGTCTGTCTGTCAAAATCTAAAGCTATCAGTCCTTTTTCCGCTTCTAGATGGTACTCTACAGGTATCTCTTATTGGTGAATCTGGTTCTTGATCGTTTGATTAATAATGTTTATTACATGATATATTTGCTGGCAGTTGTTGTTCTTAAACCTCTTGCTTCTTTATGGAATTGATGAATCTAATGGGTTCATTCTGTTCTTAAAGCATGTTAAGAGTTCTTCTTCACAGAAATATTGGGAAGACAAAATTGCTTGGAATTATTTAAGTCTCATCTCTTCATCTTGTATTAGTATAAACTTTGGTTTCTCCTGTGAATTCATTTTGAGACATGCCAGTCCACCTTATGATGGCTAAAACTTCGTGATTTTGTTAGGTCTACTTAATGAAGCTAAGGGGTTCCACCAAGAAGCTCTGAGATCATACAGGAAGGCATTAGATGTTGAACCCACACATGTTCCAAGCTTAATATCTACTGCCTGCATCCTCAGACAGCTTGGTGGCCAATCAATGCCCATAGTTAGAAGCTTTCTGACCGATGCACTTCGACTTGACAGAACAAACCCTGCTGCCTGGTACAATCTGGGGTTGCTCTACAAGGCTGATGCTAGTGCATCAGCCCTAGAGGCTGCTGAATGCTTTGAGGCTGCTGCTCTTCTTGAAGAATCTGCTCCAATTGAACCCTTTAGATAAGCAGCTTTACGGTCATATTTTTTTTCACTGTTAGCCATGTCTGAATTGTTGTATGTAAATTAGATATTGGACATGTGATTTTGTACATCTTAGGTTATTTAGCATAGATTTGGAAAAAGTTAAAAAAATGAAAGGAAAATGGCATATTTTTGTGATTTAACATTTAGATATCCATTCCTGATCAATGCAGGTTGTTTTGATACATAAGTGTAGTTATATTTGGGGAAACACATACCAAGTTTATGTTTTACATATTGACATAGTTAAAACTATTAGGGAAAGTATCAAAGCAAGGTTTAAATTAGTTTTAGTATAAGAATCAACCTTTTTCTCATCACTGATTACTTGACGAGGGGAAAAGATAAAAAAAATTGCCCTTTATAGTTGGTTACACACAAAGATGAGTTGGCCTGCATGGTTCCTGTTGGAAGTTGATGGCATTTCTCCGTTGGCTTAACTGCCTATCTAGTTGTAATCATGCATGAAAGGATATAGAGTTTTGCAACTGGAATTTCAACTATGAAATTGTATCTATTCATAAGCAATTATCTCAAGTCTCAATGTTCAACCAAGCATAACCCTCTCAGCTTAGTTATGTCTGAATCTGTGACATATGCCTCATCCTTCAAGCAATGAAGAAAAATAACACAGATTCCTCTTTGACACACATGGTAATTGAGCACTTATAGTATGCAATCCAGTGCAAGATGGAAGCAGAAAACAGAAGGATCAAATTATCTTCTAAACTAAACTAACTTCGGCCTTCTTCTCACAAACATATCTACTGGTCACAATCATGATACTTGCATTTGAACGAAAGGATTCAACTTATCAGGCTAGAAAAAATTACATAGAAGAGGAAATGAGAATAAAGGGAAAAGAATAGAAATTTGCCAGTGCTTTATCAACAATTTTTTGTTTTCTTGAAGATAATTCTCCAACTACCACTGGAATCTAAAAATTTGGTCATTATCATTCCTTGCGAAGATCTATCCCAGCCTTCTTAGCAACAGCATCCAGTCCGTTCTTCTCAATGGTCTTCAATGCCTTTGTCGACAAACGCAATTTTACATAGCGCTTACCCGCTTCCCACCAAACCTTCTTGTATTGGAGGTTGACAAACTGCAATTTCTTTGTCTTGTGGTTCGAGAAAGAGACTTTGTTAGCTTTGTTTGCTTTCTTTCCAGTGAAAGGGCATACTCTGCCTGCAAAGATTGATCAAGCTATGAATCACTTTTCACTTTCTACCAATCAATTAAATGGAACTAATCCAAATCAACATAATAATGCTTGAGGATGGCCATATTTACAGAAAAGGCTACATTCTCAACACTAATACCAAATGAAATAGCCATCACATTTTCATCTTCGATTGGTTCTAAATTCCACAGGGAAAGTCATAATCAACATTCTACACTACATAGCCATAAATTTCCCTTTAGGTCGGTAACACTTAACCAATCACCAGCACTCAATTCTACCTGCTCTTCAAACCAAATATAACAACAAAAGCAAAGTTCGCCTACTCAAAATTCATCCGAAAACAATACATTAAACAACTCACACAGAAGGAAATGCATCCAACTCTCTCAAACTCTAATCTATCACCGATTCCAACTTGGAATTACCATGCTATGTGTAATGAAGTTCACATTTTCATTTAAACATTGCATCCAAGCCCACAAACCCAGATATTCTTTTTTGAAAATTTCACTACCCATCTCCTAAAAACACCCACTTGCATAACAAAATTGATAACTTTCAATCAACAATGAAATTTCACATAATGGAACTAAAAACAAAGGGCACAATTGAAACCAACCCAGAAATTTAATCATAAAACTGAAATAATATAAACAAAAATTCTGAGTAAAAAGCAAAGAGGCAGAGGATTTACGAGCAAGAGGCCGGACAGCAGGAGTGAAAGGTGCGGATATGGGTTTTATAGGTGCCACGTCCGGGATGTCGTAGGAGATTTTGACTCCACTGAGTTGGGAAGTAACAAAGCCTAGGAGTTGTGAAGATGGCCTTGTCTTTGGAGGCACTGGTTTTTGAAATCGAAGAACTGAAATACTTCCCAAAGTAGCCAACGTTGCCATTGTTGCTTTGGCTGTGTTTAAGTTTTACTGTATATCTGTCTTGTTTTTGTGACGGAAAAAGAAAAGAGTGTGTGGCTAATGATTTTTGCTTTCCTTCTTTTATTTGGGCTGTGGCCTTTAGATACAAGAGTCACAACCCAAGCACACCAAGCCTAGCTGATGGTAACCTTCTCCACATCCAACAATAAAAATAAATATTTCCAAAAAAAGATAAAATATTTTTTCTTTTTTCTAATTTTATGGATAAGAATACTAAAAACAGAAATATAAAATTGATTTATATGAAATAATTATACTCGAATCTGATATTTTTATTGTATATACAAAATTCTAAACCAGGATTGCCATTTTCCATTGATCGGAAGTGTGATGTCTAACAATATAATCTGCAATGTAATCAAAGATATCATGGATTAACCCTGTATTAATGGTGATGAAAGGAATAAAGACTCAGAAGCCCTATCCTTACGAGACTATAAAGGTGCTAGTGTTTAATACACAAACGTCCAAGCATCAGTAGTATATCTACTTTTACAATGATAATGTCAAATAAAAGTACATGGAGAAGTTTTGGGTCCACAGAGAGTTGGTATATGCAGCAAACACCATGAAGCTGGTCGGATAGATCTATCCGGTCCCTTAAATACAAAGGGTCCTTTCCTACACAGACACGCACTAAAGAGTTCGGACAAGTCGTAGCCAATCTACCTCTGAAAAAAATTCTAAGCCAAGCTAGTCAAAGTAAGATTCTCTAGTGTCATATGGCCACGGCCTACTGTAGTGATATGCAAAATTCCAATGTAGCATGATGATGCTGATGAACATACTACAAAAATAGGGACGCATGGAGTTTTAAAGGTCATGTGAAGCAATTGTGTATCTCCAATTGCAATGATCCATTTCATTTTGGAAATTTCACCCCGTAAAGGTCTGGATCAATGTACTCCACTGTCACAATCCGGTCATCAAATAACCGTCCATGTATACAGTGAGCAGCCATGCATGATGCTTCTATTCTCCTATACTCAACAAACACACAGCCAGGCTCAAACATTTGTTGCAAATTGTTCTCCCTATTTTCATCCTTCTCAATAGTATCTGATTCTATTCTCACACTACCAGCAGAAACATCAACAGCTTCTGGAAACTTTCCATCAACTTCCTTCAGCTCCAGATCTTCTTTGGGCACCAATTTCTTTTCCACATTTATGACTTCAATTTGAATATTATCAGCAACCTTGTCACATTGAGAGTCTTGCTCCTCTTTTGGGGTTTTTGGCATCCTAGGGATCTCCTGAGAAATTGAAATTAGCACACTCTTAGATGCAGGATCTTCAACAGCCACCTCAGTATTAGGACATCCTTCTGGTAACTTTCCATCAACTTCCTCCAGATTTGATTCTTTAGCTGCTAATATCTCGTCAACATTGATGGCTTCACTTTTAATATTCTCAGCATTCCTGCCAGAATAATAATCTGATTCCTCTTTTGAGGCATTCATCAGCTTCTGAACCTCTTGAGAAACTGTCATGGCTACAGTCTCCGAGGCCAGATCTTCAACAGCCATTTCAGTATCAACGTGAGCTCCAGCAGCAATGTTGCTGTCAAGCCCCCTAGGCAGACATGGCTCAGTATCCAAGCTCTCATGGCTTAGGTCTTCCTTATTGATATTACCTTCAAACTCACCTTGTCGACATGACTCATTGTCCACAAGTTTGCACAGAGGTTTCTCATCATTAATGCTGTCGCCAGCCTTTTCCTCTTGAGCATCACTTGGAAATTTTACCCGAGCAGTTCCTCCAGACTTTCCATCAGCAACTTCTTCCATTGTCTCTGTTTGAACATTTATTTCATCATTTTCTAGGTTCAGCCTGGCCCCAGTTTCCCTTGTATTATCATTTATTTCATTATCTCCGGTGGCAATGATAGTGTTGGCATGCTTGACAATATTAACAGATTTAATAGTACCAAACCTGCAGGATTGATGGTTCAACATATATATTTCAGATCAACCCAATAAATAAGTATGATCATGAGAAAGAGATAACAATCAAATGGGGCGTGTTTCATCAGACCTAGCACACTCTAACCGTACATCTTCTAGTACTTCTTCTACCTCTGCTTCAGATAGTAATGAAAAGTCTTCTGGGAACTAAGCCACAAAAACAAGGACAAGGATTATGACAAGGAACACATTTTCCTTTCAGATAAAACATTAGTGAGTGGACCAGAAATAAACTTGTCCAGCATACATATTCAGAATTCAAAACATGAGATTGCTACCAACATAACTACAAATGCATCTAAGTTGTCTACTTTACCAGATTTTTAAGCTTAAGGACTTGAGTAGGCTTCTGAAGAAGTGGCCTAGCAAGCTGAGGGATAACACAGGATTGTCGGTCTCCGCCATTTCCCTAGGACATGTTTCTTCTAGTTAGTACAAATCTCCACATAACATTAAGGCTAATGAGAAAAAATTACAGCTTTGAAGCTTTTTTTTTTTTAAAAAAAAAAAAAACAGTTCTAAAGTAGTACCAAGGATGAGCCATTGGGAACAGCCTGAACTGCAGTGATTACTTGCCCTCCCAACTTCATTCCATTCAGACCAGCACAGGCTTTGAGAGTAACAGATTGGTCTACATACTGATGTATTAAGTTAACAGATATTCAAGTTAAAAAGGGCAGATTCATTTATACACATACAAGAAAAGAATTGAAAATATGAGCAAGGAAAGAACAGAAGTAAATAAGAAAAAGAGTAGGGAGAACAGCTACACTGGTTTGATACTTATTTTCACAAAAACAAGCATTTAATAGAAGTGAATACATTTCATGTTACCTCCAGAATAGCATATTGTTCACCAAGATCCTCGTTGATCTCAAAGTGATATGCCTTCAAAGGACCAAAGGCATTAGCAATCTCCACAAGCTGAAAAAAGCATACAAATCCTAGTCAGTTTAAAAGAGAGATAAGCTAGAAATGAAAATGAGAAAGAGATAAAGGGTCAGAAGAGTAAAGGAAAATCAGTAGAGAGGAGGAAGACGAAGAAGGAACACAAGAGCTCTAAATCTAATTTCTGGGCAGGATTGAGAATTTTAAAATCATATTACCATCTCAGATGAAAGAGCCTTTGAAATCCCACCAATGAAGATCTGCACCAAGCTCACAGGAAAAAGAAATAATAAATAAAGATTCTCACAAAAACCAGAGTTTGCAGTAAGTTAAATGCCATCAAACAGAGGTGCAGGGTGGTAACATAACACCCAAAAAAAAAAGGCAGCAAGACAGCTATAAATAAAGATAAAAACGAATTAGACAAAGACTTGTAATACTTCAATACTAATACAATACAAGTCATTTTACTGCCAAGTATAGTGGAGGTTTCAACTATTGATGCATACCTTGTGATGTGAATCCTTCACAAAATCACTGACTTTAGTGACTGCTTCCGACTTCTCCAGTTCACCAGTCTGCATGAAAATAGCAACTGTCTGAAAACCTGCTACGATGGTAACCACAATATACCTCAGACACAGCCAAGCAGTAGAAATGTACTAGCTTTTTTTGGCTGAACAGAAAGCACTAATTGAATTAAAATGATTCTATCTATGACAAGATAAATGCAGGCAAAGCATATAAAAATCATCCAGATTTATTGATGATTGAAAGTGCAACAAAATTCTGAATTGCAAACAAGCACCCTGATGTACAGAAACATTGAAAATGAAACTGTTTTAATCTCCCTTCATCAGTTTAAAAATAATATAGGCAAATGAGCGGAAATGGCTATGTAAACAAGACCATGTACGATCTCCAAATTTTGTGCTAGTTGTAGCTAGCCTCTTAACTCTCAGCTCCTTGTAATGGAATAATATAATGAAGTTAATACCCTTCCATTGTAATAGTGTGCTATAATGCAAAGTGTTTAGCTTATGGATATAAAGAGGGTAAAACTAAAGCTAAGTAAAATCATTGTAAAAACCAATCAAATTAAGGTACATTTTAACGATTTCACACTTAACTGTAAGAAAAGGAAAATCATAATTACTTCTGCAGAAGAAAGATAAAAGAATTGAAAACATTGCAAACTTCTAATCAATACGATCCAAGTACCGTACCAAATAATAAATACATAAAATTGCTCACAACTCAATTAGTGCATTCAGATGACATTCTCCGTCGGTCAATATGTCAACAACAATAATTACAAAAACAGATTACTTAACAAATGTCTAGTCATCTAACCTCAGTTTAATAAGAATATACCTTTTAGTTTTTGAGCCAACCATTTTCCATGTTAACAATATCATCAATTCCACAAAAGAGATTTCCAAAGATAGTTCATAAATAAATCAAATATAAACAAAAAAGAAATTTATAAAACTGTTTAATCCGGAAAAAAAAATGTCCACAAAGATTGATAATTAAATAAATAGAGTTTCAATTTGTACTACCACTTCTACAAAGTCTTTAGGCCGTCTGATTTTGAGAATGGAACCAGAGAAGATACTGCCATCAAAAGAAAGAGCTGCAGAAGCATCCTCTGGTGTAAGGAATTCAACAAGAGCTTGGCCCTTTCCTTTGTGTATCTGCAGTTAAGATTTGTAAGGCGTAACATCTTCCTATGTTGCATTCATATGTATAACAAAAGTAAAATGTACACCATTCAACAATAAATCAGAGACTTACAATGCAGCTAATACATGGTTGGGCTCCTGGAACATGATTAATGCCAGATGAGAGCAAAAAATTATTCAAGGAGTCCATAATAGCTTTCTCAGAGGCTGAAGCTGGCAAATTTTCTACATAAAGCCTTCTCATAGGCCTGGTAGCTTCTGTTAGCTGAACTGAGTCGACGGAGACATTCTGCTTTGATGATAAAGAGTTTGTCAAAGACACAACATAAGGCTTCCCTGTAGTTGAAACACTAGGAACAGCACTGACTACTGCATGCATATTTAAGGAAACTGTTTGGCTTGATGCCTGTAAATTGGAAGAAACTGAACCAGAAACAATCTTTTCTGCTTCTGCAGGCACAAGATCCCACTTAGCTGTTCTCTTCTCTGTCGAACGATAAGCTGGGGAGGGTGTCCTAACAGCAGCTTCAGTCTTTCTCTTCCTTGGAGAGTAGCCACCAAGACCACTTGTGGAGCCACCATGTCGCCTATGGTGACCACTTGAACCATTACTGGTCATTCTGCTCCTGTCATCAAAATTCTGTCTTCCAGACCTCTCTTTAGGGCCATGTGAGAACGGTTCATGCTTTGAGACATGATAAGATGCACGCTTGTGTGCTTGTGGAGATAGTGAAATAGATCTTCTATGCCTGTGCTCACGCTCTCGACTGTGTGACCGCCTCCTTTTATGGTGTGATTCCTCATAATGAGATCTCGATGATTCTTTCTTCTCCTTTCTCTCAATAGTTTCTGAAGCATGCCCCTTCTGCATATCATGTTTCTTTGCAGTATTCCTTTCTCTATTTCCTTCATCATCTCTAGTTTGATGTTTTCTCTTGCTATCTCTCTCATATTTTCCCTCCATTCTGCCTGCATGTCTATCCCTCTCCACTAAATCTCTTGAATGCTTCTTAGCATCTATAGTTTCAAAACCACCAGCTGGTCGCTCATTTTTTCTCTTCACATGGATTTGTTTCTCATATTTGCCTTCATCCTTAACACCTATATCTTTTGTCACTTCAGACTTCAATTTTTTTTCCGACGCAAGGTTCTCCCTATTTTTCTGGTTAGGCAGGCTATCTTTTCTCCTAGATGCATTCTCTCCTTTCTTGTGGGAATTTCTCTTCTCCAATTCCTCTGGTAAACGCTTTCCATCACCAGGAGAAAAATCTTTACCATGTCTGTGTCCTCCTTCAGAATTGTTAACATTAGAATCATTCTGGATTACACTGACCTTTGCTATCTTCCCTACTTCTGTATTTCCTTCTTTGACACTTTCAGCATTTTCATTAAGCTTTCTATTATTCCTCTTAAACATAATCTCATCATAGCTGAAAGGCCTTGTCCGGGCAGAAGTTCCTTCATGGGAATCATGTTGTGGGAGCTCACCACCTTTTTCATGTTTTTCTTTACGCCGACTCCATCTGCCCATCTTACCAAGTATTCTAACTATACTTCTTATTTGTCAATCCACCAAAAGAACACAGCATTCAGCCCTATACCAAGATGAATAGCACAACAAAGCTTCAATGCCAAAATCTGATAAAAGCATTCAAAATTTCTCTGTTCACCGCACCATAAAATAAAATAAGAACCCCTTGTTTATACAGAATTCTGAGGAAATCACAATCTGTCTCTAAAGAAGTTGAGACTTTTCATAACATTCTCATTGGTACAACAATTACATAACAACCCAAGCAAAGTTTTACAGCAAAGAGAGAGAAAAAAAACTCCCAAGCATTTTTTAACTTTTAAGACCCAAGTAACCATTTTCTTGAACACACAAAATAATACATAAAAAAACCCAGTAATTCGACTCTATAAAGTTTTTTTTCTAATACAGAAATGAAATTATGATAAAGACCCAGAAGAAAGAAATGAAGCAAGCCAAATAAAATTCAAAACTTTCTCCCAAAGTTCCATCCTTTCAAAAAACAAAAATTTGCTAAGAGACCAGATGGAAAATAGAGAAAGAAAGAAAAGTAAAAGGTTGTACCTTGAGAAAGGGAGGAGTTGGGCTAGAAACGGAGGTGGGTAGAGGCTGAGACAAGACGAGTAGGGTGGTAGAGCTGGCCTTGCCCCCGGTCGAAAACCTAGAAACTAACTATTAATATAGTTATCCGTAAAAAATGGCAGGAATGGAAAGCTCTTTTTGTCCCCCTTTTTTTTTCTTTTTCTTTTTTGCTTTGGTAATTTTGTTTAATTTAAATTTGCCGTAAATTGTTTTTCTTTGTTTGCATTTTTATGAAAATTCAATTGCATTTTTGTAAGGGAAAGTTTGATGAGGGAGTTATATTGCTTTTGTCAGTTGGACTGTAGGCAAGGTGAATTCATTTATAAAGAAAAAAAATTATAAAAATTAAAATTATCATATTCATCTTATAAATTTAATTTTATCCATTCTCTAGTGTTAATATATTGTCAACGTGAAATGATCAATATTTGCAATTCATTTAAAAGAAAAAAAACATCTTTTTTCTTTCCCCTTTTTCTTTCGTCTTACGTAACAAGAGTATTAAACCATTTATGATACGGGAGATATATCAAGACCACAAGACTACTCCGGGCCACCTTTGCCATCAATCGTGCCAGTGAAACATAGAGGGAAACATGAAGGAAATAAAAAACTTGAGTTCTACACTGAGCATGATTTCATGCAGCAACAATAATAAAGTTCAGAACTCTAGCATAGAACATCTTAGTTCAGTAAAATAACTGCTACAAATGCTGATACATTCTTTATCACAAGACTTCGATATGTCCAGCAACACATCACACCATATGTCCAGCAACACATCACAAAAGTTAACCACTTCTAACATTTCTATACAAAATCTTTCCTTTTCAATCAACTGTTTCACCGCATGTTCTCTCTACGGCGCACGTAACGAGTCCTGTCGTTGTACCTTGGCCTGTCTTGGGCTCTCTGGGGCTGTGGTTCCACCCTCCTCTGTCTTTCAGGTGGTCTCTGAACAATCTCACCATTAACAAACAATTCAGCTGCAACATCAAACACCATCCGTAGTCATTAGTCATTAATCAATATGATGAGAAAAGAAGAAAGGCAGGAAACTCTCATAAGGAAATCATCACATTCGTTTTTTCAAATGTTGTAACAGAAACTCAATAACTGAAATGAACCCAAATATGAAACATGAAGCACGACAATAATGAATGCAGAAGATTAGCATTCAAATGTTTCATTTCCACTGATCGAGCTCCATGTAGCATGCCATGAAAGAGGCATTTCATGTAAGTCCATTAGCATTCAAAACGAAACTTTGCCTATAAGACATTTTAGCTTTGCCAAGATGGACTACATGCCTAAGCAAAACACTCCAAGCAAGAACTTGGCCCACTTTTATTGGTGCAAACCATATACTAATTTCTCCTCCCCACTGATCTGAGCTCCTCGTAGAATAAGAAGCACAAAGCTGTGAGAGAGACATTTAATGTAAGTGCACTAGCATTCAAAACTAAACATTGCCTAAAAAACATTTTAGCTTTGCCAAGATGGACTAAATGCCTAAGTAAAATACTCCAAACAAGAACTTGGCCCACTTTATTGGTGCAAACCATATACTAACGTCTCCTCCCCACTGATTTGAACTCCTAGTAGAATAAGAAGCACAAAGCGTGAGAGAGACATTTGATGTAAGTCCATTAGCATTCAAAACTAAACATTGCATAAAAGACGTTACAGCTTTGCCAAGATGGACTAAATGCCCAAGTAAAATACTGCAAACAATAACTTGGCCGACTTTTATTGGTGCAAGCCATATACTAATGTCTCCTCCCCACTGATCTGAGCTCCTACTACAATAAGAAGCCCAAAGCCGTGAGAGAGAAATTTGATATAAGTCCATTAGCATTCAAAACTAATCATTGCATATAAGGCTTTTAGCTTTGCCAAGATGGACTAGCATGTTCTCTATAATATGGAACCAGGCATTCCCTATAACGCTCTTGCTAAATATTTGGCATGCTAAGTATCTTGCTGAGGTCAATTCAACATATAGAACAATCCCATGCATAATTTATCTTTCACATCTACTGATAGGCAATTACAGATCTTAAGAAACTACATAAACAAGCAAGTGAAAATATACAAATGCAATTGCATAATCAGAATAAGCAGAAAAGCCAGCATGAGAACTGCACTTAAGCAGGTGGCGAAGCTTTATATACCTATAAGATCAATAGATATTGTCATATAACCTCAGAAGGAAAGATAAGTGAAGGGAAAATGTCAAAATGGACGCACATGTCCTCAGGTAATCAGCATTTTATGCAAATACTAGCAAAGTTTTCACAAAACTACTTAAGCCAGAAAGGCTTACCCCCATAGTCCTTGTATTCAGGGTCAACATAAGAATCCGGAAGCACAAAGAGAACCCCAGGCAATCCTGTTGACACAAAAAGAACAAATTTATGTATTAGAGAACATCAACTTCCATCAGGAAAAGAAAAGAAAGAACAATCAATCCACCAACAGAAGGAAAATTAAAAACAAGACCTTCTAGCTTCTGTGAGGTCTCCTCATCAATCTCACAGCCGAATGCAAGGTACCTCTCACAGGAAACGTTGTAGATCCTCTTAATGGCTTCTTCCTTGCTAACACAGAGTAATAACAAATAACTCAAACACGATAATCTTAAAAAACAGCTATGTCAAAATAGTCTAAGCAGCACCAAAGAACATCAAATACAGAAATAAAATATATTTATACGCCCAATCCAACTAAATAATCAATGTTTAAGAAAACAAAACCGCACCCCAGAAAAATAACTAACTTAAAAACCCAAGATACTATCTTCCTTTCCAACCTTTACCCATAATTTTCCTCCCATTTTCCCACACTTTCTCAGCACCCAAACACCCAAAAATCCACCAAAAAATCAATAAAAAAATACCTGCCAACGACTTTAGCAAGGGTTTCAATATAACAATCAATCATTTGCTGCTTAGTTGCTCCTTCCCCACCAGGCTTATCCATTACAATAAGCCAATGCTGATAATCACACCCCGGAAAAAGCGGGGCCATCTCGGTAGGTGGCCGGTCACTGAAGTTCGACCCGGAGTTCAGCGGGGAGTAGGAGTTTCCGGAGCGGTTGACGCGGCATCGGATGGCGGTGAAGCGCGTGGGGACGAGAGGGAGAGCTTGGACGGCTTGGGAAAGAGGGGTAAGAGGGCGACGGGAGAAGAGGAGGGAAGGGATGGGAGGAGGGTGGGTGATGGAGGTGGTGGAGAGGAGGCGTTTGGGGATGAGTGCGGAGATAGTAAGGTAGCGCGTGACGGTGGAGGTGGCGGCACGTGTTAGGGTTTGTGCCATGGTCAGAGATTAGCTTGAGAGCTAGGAGGGTGTGAGGGTTTTTGGATTGGGAGAGGGCTTAGACATTCCTGGGGATAAGGGAGGTATTTATGCTGATATTTTCACTCTCTACCTCTTTAACATTTGTGGGCTTTGGATTTGTTGTTAGATTGTGGGCTTTGGAGTAGGCCCAATATCCGAAATGTTTCTTCTCTCTTACCTGAGTATTGAAATATCCATCAAGATTCCAATATGTTCTCTCTCACTACGATGACTGCATTGGCAAAGCTTGCCTATTGATTTGTTTCTTTGGTCATTTTACTTGAATGTCAATTCAAAACAAGCTGGTAACATTCCTAGACAGTTACATGCAACAATCAATAGAGCTAAGCTTGAAGTTTTACATGAGCGATAAGCTGTGGAAGATACAACATCCAACTCAAGACCAGTGACCAATTTGTCATACCAAACTTGAGTTGAATCAAGTAGGGAAGTACATTTAAATGTGCATTTCTCAAAAGTGAAAACTGTAAAGAAAATATTGAAAGGTTTGCAATTGTTGGTGTTCCATTATTATGAATTATTGATATAACTGATGAGGAATTCAAATTTATGAGTACACAAGCGAAGTTTGTTGTTTTTCACAAGTAGCTCTTAAGTCTTTAAACAGGACACAACTATACACCACATCAAAGACTTATTTCTGTAGGAAGATAACACAAGAGTTTTTGAGGGATCGGCATCACTGCTTCAGTTGACTGTTATTTAGCTTCCTCATCATCTGACCGTTATTTAGCTTCATTGCATCCGTAGTCTTGAAACCATATGCTCTGTCTTCTGCCATGAGAAAGGAAGTTTAAGTAAGTGTATGTCAGTTCACATGCATAAAGCAAAGGTTTATTAATCAGACAAGTTAAATTATAGACTGGGATAATCCCAGCAGAATTTCCACTAATGGTGAAAGAAATTTAGCAGCAATGAGGGTTTCATCTCTGTGCCAGGGGCAAATACAAGATTCTGAACCATATATGAAATATGTTGCCGAAGTCCCTGTGTCATGGTGGTGGTCACTTTCCTTGAAATCTATCAAGATAAACTAAAAAGATGAAAGTTGAATCCTACATCTACATTCACCACTAGTTGTTGTCTTAGACCCTATCATGTGCATTCCATATCAACAAGAAACAACGGGGAGACCTTTTTTTCATCATGAAACAAAGCAAAGCAAACCAAAGGCAACTAACCTGCTCAGTATAAGGCAAGTATTTTCCATCAAATGTCACAACAACACGTTCTTTCCCGTCGACACCTTTAACTTTATCAACAGAGCAGTAGAAATCTATAGCTGACATGCTAAAAAAAGAGGAACATAAATTAGCGAATGGATGAAAATTCAAATCGCTTTGCCCTAACTTGCGAATCTTTCCATGTTTAAAACAAAACCCAATTTTTACTACTTCAAAGTGTATCTAATGTGTATTACTTCAAACCAAAATCAATTTCTTTTCTCATTCATTGTTCCAACTAGCAGAACCATTTTAAATTGAGTCCCTCGTCCTGTCTTTAATTCCTGTTCTAATATGCACTGCTATAATTCAACTGCCATAACCTATACCGATTCATAACCAAGGCACAAGAACTTTAAACTTAAGCAAACAATCGGAAATCAGTTTCTATATCTACATTCAAATTCAATACAAGTTCCAAACGCTAAAATCAATATTGTCACTAATTAGCTCAAATCCAAACAACCAAAAGAAATGAATAGCACTAAATTGCCCAAAAGCAACCACTTAAAACCACAAAAACTTAAGCCTTACTTCTTGGGACTTTTGTGTGTGTGTGTGTGTGTGTGTATTTTGCTTTTCAAAAACAAGAATTATACAAGTCCCTACCTTTTCCAATGCCATTTTACTATTGAGTTAGCAAATGTAAATCCTAACAAAAATTTGACTATAAACTAACAAAAAGAATAACTTACATGCCATCACCAAACTCTTCATTGATAATCTCCTTTATACTTTCACCAAAATGCATGACTGCCTCATTCAACCTTCAGGGGAAAAAAAACAAAACTTGGGTATTAAAAAAAAAATCCTCCTTTTTTTATTTTATTTTATATGAATTAGGTAAGAAAAAGAACCTGCAAACAGTAGGTTCTTGGGTAAGGTTAGGATCATAGGACCGCAAGGGTGGCTTCATCATCTCATCGAGAAGCTCCTCCGGCAGGTCAGGCAAGGCATCCCGTAGCTTAGGGGCGGTTTCAGGCTTGAGCTGAGCCTGGCGTTTAAAGAGCTGAGCTACGTAGACATTGGTTAACCCGGTTTCCTTTGCTATTTGATTGAAGGTTTTGCCTGATCTTAGCTTTATGATTTGGAGGCGGCGGGTGACGTTGGCTTTGGTCTGGCTGTCTTCCATTTTTATGTGCTTAGGATTCTGTTTCTGGAAATATAGGGGAAAGGAAGAAAGGAACTCCTCAGTCTAGTTTCCAAGTGGATGTGTTGTCATTCTCCTCCAGCTCTTCAAGCATTAAAAACAAAACACAAAAACCAAATTCTTTATCATTTTCATGTCACGAGTGAGCGTCGATGATAAACTGGGTTTTTCCATTATAGCTCAATGTTGAGCTTTAGTTAGCATTGTTAGCCCACGTTTGCACCCAAAAAAGCAGCTCCTAGTATAACACGTCCTGACCCATTGTGAAGGGCTATTGAGCATCTCAGCCCATACTTATAACCAGGCAATGATCCTGATCCGAAAATCCAACAGAAATCTTCAATTTTCATCTGATATCCAGCTTAAGAATTACATTTTTCTTAACCTTGCCCTTGTTGGTTCCTTCAATGCTCTTATAAGATGCAGTTGCCAAACGGAAAAGCGTATATATATATCTCCACGAAATTGAATGCTCTACATTCCACCTTATCGCCTTTATCACCCTATGCCAAGAGATTGCAAACATTCACATTCATTAAACTAATGAAGTCCAACATCTCTCTTCATACGCTCCCAGACCTTTCTTTTAATCATGGCATAACCCTATCATATTTCTTAGCATACATTGATTTTTTTTCCTATTTATTCCCTTTTAAAGTCCCTATCCTTTACAATTCCAATATATATATATATATATACTCAGTGAAGGAATCAAAATATTATGTTTGATGGGCAAAATAAAAAATTTAATGTTTGTAGGGACGAAGTTATAAATTTTTGTAAAAAATTAAAAATAAAATTATAAAATTTAAAAAAAATAAAGAGAATTTATTAAATTTTAAAAATTTAGGGAGGGCATCCTCTGCCTGTGTGTATATATATATATATATATATATATTTCTAATATTTAATGGTATCATTCATTTTTTTAATTAAAAAATTTATTAAGAATTTTTCAAACATCACATGATTGAACAAGAAAATGATTTTCTTACAACTTTATTTATATACAAAGATGTAACAGCAAAGACATATACATAAAGAACAAATTGATGAGATGTCCAAAACTCTTGCATTCAATGGTTTCAGACGAAAAATTTCTTCTTTTACGGTCGCTAGTGATTTTAATCGTCCTTGTCTTTTGATGTTAAATCATTTATTTTTTGTTTGACAAAATGGTATTGGTACAAATACGAAAAGACAAGGTTGAGTAGGATGCAATGGACCCTTCTCCATTTTTCATCCATCCCACTTGTCTCATTGCCAATTTCACAAACGTCATTCCTCTTGTTATTATTTTCATGCTTTGGTGGATTTTAGGTGAGGCAAACGTATATTCGAAGATCTTCATGATGAAATCCAATTAGTGTTTGTTTTCAAATGAATTTGGATATGGTATGAAATGATCTTGGTCTTCTTTCGAAATTAAGCTCTTGATTGGGTAAAATTTCATTCATGGTCTGTAATCTTTTATTGTAGCTTTGATTTAATTCTTAAAGTTTGAATTGTTTAATAGTTTCATTTTGAAGCTATGATTAAGTTATTTCATTAATAACTGAGAGTATTATCCATGTTTAATGTTAAATAAATGTCCATGCGATGTGTCATGTAATCTATAACATTAAAAAAAAAATTGATGAAATTAGGACCAAATTGAAAAATCGTTTTAAGAAGTTAGGGGTTCCAATGAAATAATTTAAAAATTATAGAACAATATGAAAGTAAAATAAAAAGTTAGGGACCATAAATGAAATTTACCCTTTTTTTCCTTTTATTAGTAGCTAAAGGTAAATTTAAAGTAGGTACAACAATAATTTAGATTCGGAAAATTGAATAGAGCCCTAAACCCTAAAACTCCAGACTTTAAATTCTAAATAAAAAATGAAAATTAGGGCAAGAAACCAGACTTTTAGATGAAACAGCCCTCTCTCTTTCTCGAAACCAATTTGCAAAAGCTTGAAATGATTTTTAGATAGAGACAATGAAAATAACAATTTATTAAAAAAGTGTCACCCACTCATTTAGAATATGTATTATTTTAGACACAATTAATGAGAATATATATATAACTTATTTAAATAAATTATTATAAATATTCCACACACGTGAAAATATCTTTAATTATGACCTTCTAGTAGTTTCCACCTTTTTAAGGATTTTTTAATTTTAAAAAATTTCATAAATATTATTAGTCCTTTGGGTTAGGATAAAACTTTGTAAAGTTTCATTAGAATAAATTTTTAAAGAATCTCTTGAATGGGTCTATATTTTACGACCCTAAAACATTCAAAATGTTGTATAACGTGTTCTCCAACTTTTTGGACTAATTAAATCTAGGGTCCAAATCTTATAATTATCCATTTGATGGCTTTAATTTTGAATGTATGACTTTTTTATAAGATTCGATACGTTTTATGCTAATTCGGAGAGTCAGTACCTTATCTAGGGTTTTTCCTTAGAAACCTAATAACTAAAAAAATAATACATCTCACTTTATGTTAATTTCAAGACTCTAAAATTTATCCAGAGAAAATAATTAAGAACTAGTATTCAATGGAAATTAATTAATTAATTCGTGTGCTCAACATCTCCGAGAAGACAAAAATGTTGTTGTTATTCAGTTAACACCTAACAGTTTGGCGGAGGTTAATTAATTAATTTGATCAACTTTCAACATTCAAATCAATAAAAAAAAAAGAATATGAAATTAGAGGAATAAATCGTGTGGGAATAATTTTCCATATGGATCAAACTTAGGTTCAAATTTTAGATATATGTTTGGGTAAACATCAAATATGATTTAACCATCCAGAAGTGATGAGCTCAACTTACATCATAAGTAATTTTCGTTTGACAAAATCTCCCCACATGTTTTGATTAATTCCTCTATTATATCAACTTAACGATATTGCTTAATACATAATACTTTTGAATATTCAACTCAAGCATAAATGTATCTATTTCTCTATTCAAAACGTTATACCCTTTACCTCAAATTAATATATATTTATATATATATATATAATGATGCTTATAAATTATAATAAATAAGATGCTTGCTTCAATTATATAGCAGTTGGTGAAATTATATACTATAGCAGCATGGACAGCCAGGCGATTAAGGCAAATTTTCAATGTATCGAAATTCATTTAAAACTTTCATCAAATAACATTTATGATCATTAAGTCATTGACAAGCATGTTCATTGAACAGCTGTTATGCAACATTAATAAACAATGTTATTGTGCTTGTGATTTTATTACTACTCCTTTCCTAGATTCATAGCATGCCATTGGATTTAAAAGACTAAAAATAACAAAAAAAAATGTAATCTATTGGAATTTAACAAAATGGTTAACTTAGAGATATTAGAAATTCCTGCTTATAGCCCTGGTAGTACTTGTGTTTAAATTTGAAAATTCATATTTTAATAATATTTTGTATAAATAAATATAAATACGACATGATTAATTAATTATGTCAAATGCCTAAAACTCATATATAAATATATTTAATAACTATATAATACGATTTCATACTATTAATGTTTATTAAATATTTATTTTCGAAATGCGGAGTCAATATATATCTACAATTTAATCTCTCAAGTTTTAATGTGGAGATCATGTTCTTCCATAAAAGACGTAAGTATTTGTCTTATATCATGTGTTTCTAGAAGACATTAACAAACTTTAACGAAGAAAAATGACTCTAAAAGATTCTAATTCGATCCCAAACTTATTAATTTTTAGAGGAGTGGGTAATTAATGTTATAAATGGCGTAAAAGTTTGGTGATCATATTCATTGATTCTTCGGTAACTGGTCAATGATGAAAAATAATAATAATAATAAATAAAAATTCAAGATTCCTAGGCATCTCCCCTTAGAATGGTCCACACTGGCAAAGCCAATGTTGCTTTATAATAAAGTTGACTATTGGACCCAAAGTAATTAACTTCTTAGGTTCTTTTCGTCTTCTACCCCACACCAAAGAAATTATACAAGCCCCTTTTTTTCCTGATTTTCTTGTCCTTTACTTTTTTTGTCAAAAACTAACAAATAATTGAACCATGTAACAACACTAGTTTTCAGATACTAATAATTGACTTGAATATTCAAGTTGGGGGAAGAAACTATTAAAAGTAAGTTCATAGTTAAATTAGGAAGGGAGGATTTATTTAAATTTGAGTTAGTTCCATAATGATGTGATTGTATATCTTTTGGCTTTTGTCCTACTCTCTACCCTAATTTTAATTGAGATCTAACTAGCAATATAGATGCAAAGAAAAACTAATACATCTGATGTCATTTATTGACACTTTTTAATTGAGTTATTTTAAATTAATCAAATTGATTATATTTCTGCATTCCCTGCCCCTCAAAAATTAAATAATATTTCTTAAA
Source organism: Theobroma umbraticum (assembly GCF_002168275.2). Taxonomy (NCBI): domain Eukaryota; kingdom Viridiplantae; phylum Streptophyta; class Magnoliopsida; order Malvales; family Malvaceae; genus Theobroma; species Theobroma umbraticum. Next base: position 5,989,885 of record NW_018397264.1, read on the forward strand.
TTATAAGTTAGGTTTATCCAGAAAAATATAATTTGATGACAGTCACTCTTTAGTTTAAAAAAAAAGATTCAGTTTTACGTCAAAATTCAATCACTTTTTTTAATAAGAAAAAGATAAATTTGCAAATTTACGGTTCACACAATAAAATTAATTTATCTGAAATAAATTTATATTTGGTGGAAATAACAATTGAAACATTGTAAAATAATAGTATTATAATTTTGAAGAAAATTACAAGAATATATATACATAAAAATTAGAATAATTCACTGAGAGAGTGACATTCTTGGTTAGCAAACGTTGAATTACGCCATCTACTTAAAATAAGACTTCGGCTTGTCTTGTAATGACCATTTGCATAGACTATACTTCTATTATTATTATTATTATTATTATTATTATATGTTTTTTCTGGAGACCATATTAATAATCATGTCTTGTTTTTCTCTAAATATAAGTAGACTTCTTTACTGACGTTTGGACCTAAGTTAAACCCCAATAGTTTTGAAAATTCAAAATTAATTAGATAAATAAAAAATAAATATTAATTATCATGAAAGTCACGACTTTAATTTTAAGTCGATATTGGTTGAAAATATGCATTTTTAAAATAAGTTTGAATCTCACGGAATTGTGTATGAAATACTTTTGGAGGGTGGATGTACAACAGGGTCATTGTTTTTCTGGAAGAAAATGACACACCCTAGTCAATATACAGCTGAAGCAAAATGCGATTAATAATATAAGTGGCAAGGTGGTAATTGTATATCTATGAGGCAGGATCTTTCCTGACTTTGGTGGTCTATAAAGGAGTGGTTCCTCTTCGCAAGTGTAAGCGTAGAAAGAGTGAATAGAGACAAGTTCTTTCAAAGAAGAAGAATAAGAAGCTAGCTAGGTTGGCTTTAATGGCTGTCGAAGAAGGGATAGATGATTACACCCAAGATGGCACTGTGGACCTTAAAGGGAACCCAGTTCGCAGATCAAAGAGAGGCGGATGGACTGCTTGCTCCTTTGTTGTTGGTAACTTGCTCACTTTTTCCCTTGTCTTTTTCTAATTCCCCTTTTCAGTTCCTCTTTTAAGGGCACACTGCCCATCTCAACTTTAAGAAAACTTTTGTTATGGGACCAAATCCCTTAATTTTGCTCTTGTTGTCGCATGGATGAACCATTTCCCTGTATAACTTTTCAGAACACTTGTCTCTCTCTACTTGTTCTCTTTTCGGTGGATTCTCTTTTCTTTCAGGATGAAGAAAATGATCTTGGTTCGATCATTCAAACAAGAGGGTCGGTCTAGCTTGTGAACCCAAATTATGGAGTTCCATAAGCTTTGATTTGGTTCAACTGCCAACTGTAATGAAAGAAGCTTCCTACTCTATACCTACTCGGCATTTCTTTCTGAAGCTTCTGATTTAATTCAGTTTTCCACCAATATTTGACAAAGATCTGTACCCTGCCAATTTTAATGTCTCATCTCCCCATATTTAAGTCTCCCACCAGCGTCATCAACACCCTTCTCTCCTTCCCCCACTCTCTCTCTCTTCTCGTTATAGTCGACCAGGGCATCATGCATGCCATGTCCTTGTATTTCAACATATACTTGGACTTGTCAGTGCTCACTTTTCAAAATGATATACTATAAAAGTAAACAATATCAGGCGGTTACTGGCTTCCTACTTGGTCTTAAGGAGTTAAACGGGGTTTCGAAAACTGAATCTTCTATAGTTAGAAACAATGCTCCTGGTCAATTATTACAGACGATTTTCCAAAGTTAAAAGATTTTCCCAGTATTTCCGTGGTCCCCATGCACGTCTCCACCATGAACATCCAAAAAAGCAACCCAAACCAACCAAAATAATAATCATCATCATGCTAGGCAAGACAACCACACACTGTACATACATTCCCAGCGCCGGCCGCAGCTAATTAGGACAAAACACATCTTCCCTTTTTTCCTTTTCAGTGTATGAGATCTTTGAACGCATGGCCTACTACGGCATATCCTCGAACCTTGTTCTCTACCTGACGAGGAAGCTCCATCAAGGCACTGTCAAGTCGGCCAACAATGTTACCAATTGGGTCGGTACCATTTGGATGACTCCAATCTTGGGCGCCTACGTGGCAGATGCTCACCTTGGACGCTACTGGACTTTTGTCATTGCTTCTGCAGTTTATATCTCGGTATGTTCTCGAATTGTCAATCCCATATGTACCATGACTGATAACCAAACTATTCAACAAATCACGAGCTTTGCTTGGGAAAAAGATAAAAGAGTTTGTCTAATTGACATTACAGTAATCGGGTCCTACTTATATCTTTTAAGATATTTTTGTTTGCGCACATGTTGTTACCATAAGGGGCCATATCTTAATTTTCACATGTCATGTCACATGTATATACTTGCATGCATACATATTTATAAGTCTTATCTACGTTCACATGAAACAAATATAATTATTTACTCTATTAGGTAACTATAGATTTTGGTACGTATTTCACACTAAAAATTCAAACTTAAGACTTATAAAACGAAGTTTTAAATGTTAAGACGTATTTTGAGTACTTTTTGAATAAAGGGATAGATATAATTATTATTGAACTAAATATATAATGATTGAAGCATAATTTTAATTGAAAAAAAAATTTCATGAATCGGTGGTGCTACACCACGTTAATATATATCATTTTTGTTAAAATTATATCATATAATTATGTTCTTGAAATTGATTAATAAATAGTGAATATTTATTTTAACAACTAGTTATTAATGATCTTTGATTTTTTTTAAAGGAATTACGTGACATAATTTGAATGAAAGTGACATATACTGACATGACTTATAATCGATCTTATCTGCAATCAAAACAAAATTCAGAGTTTTAGAGTTTGACTAAGTCAATCAAATTGTTATTGGATATATAGTACTAATGGATCATCTGAAATTAAGTTGCTGTGGTGTAAATGGTTTGAAGTTGTGAGTCAAGGATAGTTACTGACTAAAACGGTAGATTACAGTCAAATTGCGAATAATTTGCATTCAAACGTCAACAAAATGTGAAACATTGACTCAAATTTTTCTATGTTCTAATTATATGGCAGTAGACGATGACTCTTACGCTGTATATTGGTAGGAAAACTATGACAAATTTGTCAGGTGGACCACGGATTCCTGTGCTACAACTTGAAGGTTGTCCCGTCTAGCAGTCTAGAAATTTTCTTGTCTAATTTTCTTGGAAGCATCTGAGTCTGCTAAGTCTATCAACCTACTTTGGATAGGGATAAAAACAAAAGAGCAACTGGGACTTTTGTATATGTTCCTTAATTGTTGGGTACGCATGGGCGTTTGTAGAGAGTGGACCATTGAAACTTTGGTATATGCCCGAGGTAATAGATAAGCCTAGTTGCGAATTAACATTAAGATTCTTCTTATTCAACTCAGTTGGTTACCTAAATCTGTCGAGGAATGAGGTATGAAATTAAGATTTAAATCTAATATTTGTATAAGGATAAGATCTAAAAGTGCTAATTCAATTGTTGGTCACAGGGAATGTCATTGCTAACGCTATCAGTGTCAGTCCATGGCCTAAAACCACCACCCTGTCACCAAGCCAATGTAGATGATTGCAAGAAGGCGTCAACGTTACAGTTAGCGGTGTTCTTTGGTGCACTCTATACTCTAGCTGTAGGAACCGGTGGCACCAAGCCAAACATTTCGACCATCGGCGCCGACCAATTTGACGATTTCCATCACAGGGAGAAGGCTCAGAAGCTGTCCTTCTTCAATTGGTGGATGTTCAGCATCTTCTTTGGGACACTCTTTGCCAACACAGTTCTTGTCTACATTCAGGATAATGTGGGATGGGCATTAGGCTATGGGCTGCCCACGCTTGGGCTCGTGATTTCAGTTCTGATTTTCCTGGCAGGCACGCCCTTCTACAGGCACAGGGTGCCCGCTGGGAGTCCTTTCACAAGGATGGCCACTGTCATAGTGGCTGCCATAAGGAAATGGAAAGTGCCTCTTCCTGGTGACCCTAAAGAACTATACGAACTTGACCTGGAAGAGTATGCTAAGAAAGGAAAGTTCAGGATTGATTCAACACCCACCCTGAGGTTAGTTTATATTATTTTAACATATTATGGAATCTGAAATTTTCCATCACTGGTCTCTTATCATCATATATTCAACTTCGTGCATAAAATGTAGGTTCCTGAGTAAGGCTGCTGTCAAAACAGGCCCCACAGATCCATGGATGCTATGCTCAGTAACCCAAGTAGAGGAAACTAAACAAATGTTAAGAATGATCCCAGTATTGGTTGCCACTTTTGTGCCAAGCACCATGATCGCTCAGATCCATACGCTCTTTGTAAAACAGGGCACCACCCTTGATAGACACTTGGGCAGTTTCAAGATCCCCCCTGCAAGTTTAGCTGGATTTGTGACAATATCTATGCTTATTAGTGTTGTCCTCTATGATCGATTCTTCGTCCCAATTATGAAAAAGTGGACTAAAAATCCTAGAGGCATTACTCTACTTCAAAGAATGGGAATCGGTCTGGTTCTTCACATCATAATCATGATAACTGCTTCTCTTATTGAAAGGCACAGACTCAGCGTGGCCAGGGAGCATGGCTTAGTTGAAAATGGAGGACAACTTCCACTAACTATATTCATTTTACTTCCCCAATTTGTGCTTATGGGAACAGCTGATGCATTTTTGGAGGTGGCCAAGATTGAGTTCTTCTATGATCAGGCACCGGAAAGCATGAAGAGTCTTGGTACTTCATATTCAACCACTAGTCTGGGAATTGGAAATTTTCTCAGCAGCTTCCTTCTTTCTACAGTTGCTGATATCACCAAAAAGCATGGTCACGAAGGATGGATCTTAAATAACCTAAACAAATCTCATCTTGACTACTACTATGCATTCTTTGCAATACTCAACTTCTTGAACTTCATTTTCTTCTTGGTAGTAATAAAGTTCTATGTCTACAAGGCTGAAGTTTCAGATTCATTGCATGCGCTTACAGAAGAACTGAAGGTGATGAGATTGAAGGCATCAAACCAAGAAGAGTCAAGGGCATAGGTTGATGGAACAGGTTGGATAATGTAGCCCTTGTCCATAGGGATGCCGGAGCTGAAATTCAACTTTTGAAAGTGAAACATTTGATCATTCAGGGCTTTGACAGAGTACTCTTTGGGGCCTGCATTATTGATGTAGCATTATAAACCTTTGCTAATGACTAGAAAGAATACAATGTTTTCTATTCTTGAAAGGAAAAGAAAGGAATAATTATGTGAAGAAATGTAAAAGTGTGGAGATAAGGTTATCTTTTTAGAGAAAAAGGAGTTCAAGGTCCAAGGTAAGGTAGAACAAATTAAGGGAAGGAGGAAAGATACGATGGTTTCACATATTCACTCTTACTCTGATGAATTGATCCCCTCATGATCCATAAAAAATTGAAAATGCCTAATGCTATAAACAGTTAAAATGAAATAAAAGAAATATTGTACAATTCCTCTCTCCACCCCCCAGCAAGATTTTGATATAACATTTTAAGTTAAACCAAATTCAATACAATGGGCCCCCTTGAGATTTCCTTCAACTTTGAGTACAGTTTTCATCAATAGAAATCAATGCTAGAAAACACAAAATCTCTGCTTCACATATGCGATGTCTACATTGGCCTCTTCCATTCATTTCCTTTTTGCCAATTGAAATGACTTCTTCAAGAACAGATTCGCCGCCCGGTCGTTCCTATGGCACAACACCCTTAGTATAGTGTTTGGATCCGCTCTGTTCCACCTCCCTGTTGTCGGTGGCATAGGTAGCTTTTGCCCTGTGCCTATGAGACCTATTCCGCTCGTTTCACAAGTGATAATGCTGAAATCTTCCATCAGTTGTTCAGCGCATTGACCCATCAATGTTATCACCCCTTCAACTGCCTCAGCCTCCCTCTGGACCACATCCTCGGATATCAAGCCTTCTCCACAAGTGCAAAACACCCTCTTCAAGCTGTCAAAGTCCTCCTCAATCATCTCATGATCAGACCGGTGGAAGATCCTGGAAGGTCCCCCAGCGAGCAAAACCATAAGGAAGGCTTCAAAAGCTGCTTTCATAGCTTCCTTCATTGCTAATGCTTGAGCCCGGTCTGTGAGTATTGCTGTAAGAAGTGTGAGGTTCTGCTTTAGAATTCTGATTGCAGGTCTAATTCTCGCGTTGGTTACATCACCAACATAAAGGCTCTCATAGAAAACAGAATTTGAGTCGAGGAAGATAAGGCGGTAAGCAGCAACTTCTGATACATGATCACAGGCAGATTGAATGGCTCCATTAACATGTTCAAAATATGAAGTTGAAGTACCATGGTGCCTGCGGCTGCTGCTGAAACGGTTCCGTGTTGAGACTCTCGGTGAGAGGGTGAGGGTTTTATCAAGGGAATGGAGGTGAGAAATTAGATAGTGCAAGGTATTAAGGCGGATGTAGAGCCGCTGTGTCCCACGGCTTGTTGATGGGCGAGGATGGTGACCTTCTAAAGTCATAATGCGGTGCATCCCTTCTACTCCAACACTGCAAGGAGTAGCCTTTTTCCAGAGTTTGAAGAACTTTGAATCTCGGTTGCATCTGGTTAGAGGAGGAAGTGTGGGGAGATAACTCTGTTTTGACCCTGAAAAGAATGTGACAAAAGAAATGAGAAAGGTATTCTGCCCACACGACATTGACTTGCTGCGGGACGATTTCAAGTTTTCCATGTAAACGAGCAAGCTTAAAATGGTGTATGAAGCAGATGGTTCTCACCACATGATGCTACGAAGGTAGTGTATTCTTGGAAGAGCTGCTCTAAACCTTCAGCTAGATCAAGAACCAAATCATCTGTAATTCCAATTGGAATTTCGAAGAATTCATTCACTGTTTCCTTGGCCGATTTCATTAGCTCCACAGCTGACTGTGCATATGGCTCAGATTTGGACTTAGGGTTCCAAGTCTGCAACAATAAATTGCAACCAATTAGTAATTAAGTTCAATCATATATTATTTCTTTTTTTTTTTACTTGGTAAACTTTAAAACGAAAAAAGAAAAAGATTTACGGACTTCAGTTTCTTTTGCTCTACAAAGCAACTCTTTCCCTTTCTTTAGTCTTTCTTCTATCCATTGTCTCAAGAGTTTCAATATGATTGAATCAACTTCATATGGCATCATTTCTCTGACAATTCCTTTGCCTCCATCTTCACACTCTTCGGAATCTTCGACCACCATTTGAACCAAAACCTTTTCTAGTTTTGCAGCTCTTTGTAGTACCCCAACTATCTCAGTGTTCAGCATACTTGTCCCAGCTAAATATTGCTTCAACACTGCTCCATAGCATTGGTGCAGTGTCACTGCTGCAACTCCAGCTGCAATCGGATGCCATCTCTTCAATATGGGACTAAATAACTCCCTCTCTCTAGCAGCCAAATCCTCAGTTTCCTTAGCCAATTGAAGTAGAGCTTCACTAGCTTCTTCTCTTTCTCCCTTAGTTGCATTTTTGACACTTTCATTTTCTATTATCTACAGCAATCAAAGAAGGAGGAAGAATTAAACAAAACTTATGCCAACAGATGAGTATTTGAAAATAAGATATAGTTGCTATATGTATAGTGCTCACCTTTTGAAATGCGTGTTTCACTGAAGATCGAATGTAATGATCTACACGGTCACTGGTTGAATCCACAAGCAATGTGTCCCCTTTCTTGCTCCCTTCCCCTTCCATGATTGTAACATCTTCACCTAAAATCTTTGTTGCTGATAATGCCAGAGGTAAAAGATTTTCAATCCCACCAATATTTCCTCTGTTGAAATAATCATGGTAGTGAGATAACCTTTTCTCTGCCCAATTCTGCATCGAAACTAACATGGAAGACAATAGTTTCATATACGCTGCCTCTCTATCTGGCTTTCTAGCATCATTTGCCACCTCTGCCAACATAGCATACGCAGCAGAAAGAAGATCGGGCTCCATCTGGTTGGTGGCAACATATTGCTGAAAAAGCACCCAAGTGAAACAAGCATTGTGAATTTGCCTATTGATCCCCAAAGTAGACCACGTCTTCTTCATCAATTCTAGCAACTCATCAACCTCATCAAGGACTAGCGTCTCATCCCTAACATCAAATATGGCCTGAAGGAGAGAAGTGTAGATGTGAATGTTAAGAGGGAACCCATCAGCCCAATGGCACACGTCAGTAGTAGTGCCGTTGGCACTTCGCCAGGATAAGGAAACAACACTGTTGCACAATGTTCTCATCGTGTCGGAGTTCTTGCCGGTGTCTATAGGCTTGGACTCGCTGGCTCGGATTATGTCGCGCATACGCATCAGGAAAGAGTTTGATTTGTCTACGGGGATTGATGGGTGGAGGAGGAGGCCTGCTTCCAGGACTTTGAGCTGACGCTTTTGCCAAAGATGGTACTCGTGCGAGTCATTGAATTCGGATGGTTTTAAGTGCCGAAGAAGCTCAAGCGGAAGGATGATAGTCTCTGATCTCCTACCCATCTGTTGAAGCCAAAATTGTTTTAGCAACTAAGCCAAAATTGCTTAGTTGGGAGATGAATCAAATTTAACATCTCAATTTTTAAAATAAAATATGACTATCATTAGATTATTATTTCGTTATGTTATTCAATATTATTATTTTTAACAAGCAATTAAAATTGACATGCGTTGTACTAGTAATGTTGATATACGTACTTGGCCAACAAGGGTTCGCATGAGAGTCTTCCTAAGCCTACTATCACTCTGTTCTGTCACCCTCATTTGCTGTCTCATAATCTCCGCCGAAGTTAAAGGCCGCCTCGGTCTCGACGCTGGCAACGTGGAACCGCCCGTTCCAGGGCTAGAACCAGAACCACCATGTCCATGAGAAACCGGCGATGATGGCGTGGACCCTCCACCACCACCGCTGCTAAGACCCACCGAAGACATTGACATCCTCCTGGAAGGTGATCTTTTCAACATCTTTAATCCCAAGGCCCTTTTAACCCTACTCGTAGGGGTCATCACCACCCCATAGACCCGCCCGCTCGGTGACCCTGGCCCGGGTCCGGACCCGTTTCCTCCATCTGCACCATTTCCATGATCATGTGAAGAGTAAAATGTTAAAGCATTTCGACCTCCAAAACCTGGTGATGAACGGCAAGCTGTGAAGAATATTTCGTAGGCTGTTTCACGGATGTCATCACGGTCAAGACCTTCAAGCTTACCAAATGGCCATGCTAGGTCCATATTATTCTCATTAGAGTTGGAGCTGTTGGTGGTGGTCGTGCCATGGAGGGGACCGGAGAAGAACTCCCGGCGGGATTGGTGGGCCATGGCTGAAAGGGGTTGGGGAATGGGGGTGGGGGGGGAGGGGAGGGGACTCAGTAACCGGCCAAAAATTTAAGTCAGAGTCTCCGACGGGCAAGAGAATGGATGGAAGAAGGATTGCATTTCTTTTTATAAAGAGAGAGAGAAAAAACCAGAGATTTTGTTGGTTAAGATGACAGCATTTTTGTGCTGAGGAAAGAGAGAAAAAAACATTGCTGGTTTGATGGGTATGCCAACGTTGTAGTGCGAAAGAAAATGAGGAAAGATCGGGTGGTAATGACACTTAAGATAGCAAATTCCAAATGCTATTCCGGGGTGCAATTCTCTTACTGCAATTTAAGGTCCATTTTAATTTGATTCTTCTTTTGAATTAGTTCTTTCATTGACATTTTATCTTATTAATTTTCTTTAATATATATATATATAGGGATAAGTTTCTTTTATCTTCTAGATACAGAACATGAACTTTAAACCAAAACCCTGTAACTCTTTTCGGCTTGGTTTTTCAACTCCTAAATTTGTGTAACCCGTTGCATGTCTGAAACCAAACATTCGATGGACTCCGAAGTTGTTGAAGTGTGAACCATTGGGTCTGCTTTATTCTATCGTAAGAAAACAATCTATCATCTCCCAAATCCTGACATTTCAGTTGACAGATTTTTCCATAACAAGACTCTATCTACCCATCACTTACTTCGGCAGACAGAAAAATGGTCTCTGCTACAGGCTTTGCCCTGCTCGTATTGCCCATTCATTGACTAAGTCGTCCTCCTATCGTTTCCCAGCCTGAGGCTAGCTAGTCAGGAGGTTTTGCATGGATGCATGAGTTAGCCCAGAAATAGATCACGTGGTGGCTGTCTTCTAGCCCAGTAAACAAGGACTTACCAATTGAAAAACCCTGTCAGGACCCCATTGTCTCTTTGTGAGTAGAAAAAAGAAGAAACATTCAACAGTAAGGAAATAGTTAAAATATCTTACTATTGCTTGAAAAATATAAGAAAATAGCATATAAGTAACGGTGGAGTTAAGACTTCGTGATTAAGGTGAAAAGTAGAAAATAATGTCTATAAAATAATTATATTAAAATATTTTAATATTTAATTTATTAGTTAATTTATAATTTTTTATTTTAAAAAGAGAAGTTTGAATCCCCTTTCTTAAATCTTAAAAAAAATTATATTAGAAGTTCAATGTTTGATAAAAATATAAAAAAAAAGTTCATATAAAAATAATATAAATAAATCTTAAAAATTATTCAATGGAATCAATTTTAATAGTTTATTTCAATAAATTAATTAATACAATTATAAAAAATAATTCCAATTTCTATAAAAGCTTAACAACAAATTAAAATTAACAAATATAATAACAAAAATCTCAATAGAAAGCAATCTATTAAAAAATATTAAGGGTTATTAATAAACAATTTAATGGAGAAATAATTTTCTAAAATTAATCATAAAACTTAAATGCAATATCAATAAATAATTAAATGAAGAAACAATCTTGAATAAAAGACTTAATTGTTCACAAGAATCTAAATAAAAAAAACACAAATAATTTGTAGGACAACCATTAAGTAAACCCTAAATAAATAAATAATAACTAACTTTAGGTGCTTAATCAATGTTTTGTTTTGTTGCTTTCAAGTGAAAAATGACTATAAATTTTAAATCAAAATTACAAAGTAGAAATTATTAAATAAAAAAATTAAAATTAAAAATATTAAAAATAAAAATAAGTAAATAAATCAAACTAATTAAATGAAAAATAAGTTACTGATTAAAGGTTTTTTACACAAAAAATGCTGGTAAGTTAAAAAATGTAAAAAAAAAAATTTTTTTATTTTTACAAAATTTGGTTAAAAGAAATAAAAAATAAGTGAAGAAGGTCGAGATGTTTTAGAGAAGTAAGATTTAAAAATAATTTTATTATAATAAATTTTATTTAAATTAATTTTTAATTGATTGTTGTAGGACATTTCAGTAAATAAAAAAATTACTGTAAAAGTAAAACTATAAAATTTAAAATAAAAAATTATATTAAAAAGTTTTAAAATTTTTATAAATAATGAAATTATAAAATTAAAAAAAATAAAAATAAATTATAAAATTTTTAAAATTGTTGGAGCGACTAGCCCCCCTCCCGTCTGTGTAGGTACGCAAGTGATCCACGTAGCTAGCAAGGTAGCTGCAAATAAGCAAGCAAAACTTGTGGACTCCAACGCCCCTGCTCAGCATCTTAATTACATCTGGCCTAACCCGTCCTTTTCCCCGTTGGGGGCCTTTTTGTCAACAAAACAAAAAAAGGGAAAATATTTCCTCTGGCTTTAAGATTTAAACTTTGGTGTTGACCCAAGTACGGGGCACAGGTTTCACGGATTCGAAGATCTAGGCAATCTTACAATTTATAGATAATATCTCTTCCTATAATGAATATAAAATCTTACTGAAATCTCACTTATTATCTATAATAAAATAATAATAAAGGCAAAAATGGTTGGAGGGTCTGGTTTGAAACACAGTATTAATGCATGGTGTAATGTATAATTCTTTTTTGAGTTCGAATTTTAAAATATAAAAAGATGTGATGTGTAGAATAGGAAAAAATTTATTTAAAATGTATAGATTATGATTGATGATACAATGCTACATACACAACAAATATGTGATGTTTTCGGGGAAACAAATGTTAATCAAGGCAAGGTAATTAAGGGAAACTACGCTAATAAGAAAATTAGAAAGAATTAGTAAAAATTATACTTCTTTTGTTCCATATTTTTGTCTATTTTTCCTTTTTAAGGTCTTGAAATGATTTTTTTTTTTATTTTTTGAACACCCAATATATATCTTATTTTTATAATATTACAATTTTTTAAAATTTGTTGACAATAAAATGTATTTTTATTAACCTTATAAATATTCTAAATTTATAAAAAAAACTCGATTTTTTTTAATAATATACACTCAACTGCACCACATTTGTCATCCGAATAGACCTTTTATTTTGGCTTATCTACTGAAAACTGGCAAGTGGCAGGCAGCTATTGCTTATCTCTGAGAGTCCTCAGAGTCTGTAGGTAGAGTTGTGGCCTTTTGCCTACTTGTTTCTTGGCTTTTTTCTTCTCTTTTTCTTGCTCTCTTTGTATTCCATAAATATTGCATTTAAACACACAAAAAAGAGAGTGAACTGCTTGTTGCAATTGGTTCAGTGTCTCCAGTTTTGAAGGAGTGAGCCCATCCTTGGATCTTTGAGAACTTCCCTTTTTCAGGTACCTTTGCATTATCTTGATTTCCTGCTTTGTCTCTTATACTCTTTCCGTTAGCTACACACATTTCGTAGTTAGTAACATCCCGAGAAATGGCTTTCCAAAGAAGTGATGATTGAGAGATGAAGTCACCACTCAAGACTGAGAACAGCAACTAAGCTCTATGAGCACCAGTAAAAGATCTGAAAGTGACAGCATTATCTACCCAAGAAAGGGAACATCACTGTACCTCAAAAGGGTTATTCATTTTTATTTTTCCTCTTCCCTCCATGGTTTGTTTTCAACCAAATTCACTTAACATGAAGTTCACCATCAGTCATAAACTTGCATTATCTTTAGCTTTTTCAGCAATCCAACTTAAAAAATGCGGGGCAAGAATTTGGCAGGGTTGTGAGCATTTACTGTCAAAGATGAGGATAGCAGTGATTGGAGGTGGGATTAGTGGACTGGTATCAGCCTATGTTCTTGCCAAATCAGGTGTGAATGTGGTGCTTTATGAGAAGGAAGATTACTTGGGTGGCCATGCCAAGACTGTTAACTTCGATGGTGTTGATTTAGACCTTGGTTTCATGGTCTTTAATCGTGTAAGTTGCACATTTCTCTCTCTCTCTCTCTCTCTCTCCTTATTTTTAACAGTTACCGTGTTCTTAATTACCATTTTATAAAATTAAAAAAAAAAAGTACATGAAATTAACTTTTCATTCTTTTGGGTTTGGTAAGTTTGTATTTGTTGTATTTATACTTTGCCTCTATGCTTGGTATAGCTGCCTTTATTGTTCTGGCGGCCGAATTTATCTTTTTCTGCAGTTTTCGCCATTTTCTAGAGGAACTCTTTGCTTTTCTTGAACTTAATTCGTTTTCATGCATAGGGTTTAGGGTTATAGCCATCTATCATTCATTTGACCCAACAATAATACTGCTTCTACGGCTGGAAAAAAACACACGTGAAAGTTTGGTTTTAAATGGTTGCAACTTGCAAATACTCATCTTTTGTACCTAAAAAGGTTAATGGTTAAGCAATTTCCACGTTTCAGATTCTCCATATCAGTAGTTTTTAAATTCCAAGAGATTATATAGTTTTGAATAAGGGACAACAAAAGAGCGCAGAAAGAAATATTACCATTGGGGAGATAAGAGTAGAGGAGAGTATAAGGGGATGCAAGCTGAGGACAAAAGGAGAAGAAAAGGACAAGACAAGAGGGAGGGAGAATGGTCACTTTCCTGTTAGATGTAGAATAATAGCTTTGGTTGGATAATTCTGTTAGATGGTTGGTCCAAAATTTTTCTTTTGGTGATGTCTGGTGAGGTTGGCAATAGAATCTTATATTGATAATAACATCAATAGCAGTGGGTGCCACAAAGGAAAATGCCAGATTGCCCAGTATTGAAGCCTATGCCATTTTGTTGGAGCTTTACATCAGGGGGGTTTTGGGGCTATTGTTGCCTCCTTTCTTGTCTTTCTTTCTGGTAGTTTGTTAACAAAATTATAGATTAGTGGCCCAAATCAATAAATGTATAAGCTCAGGCTTGAACGCAGAAAGAAAAATGTTTTTCTAGTTTGTCTTCAGGCTGAGCCTAATGCATTACAGCATCCCATCCATGCCCATTCGACCAAAATCAAAATATTAATGAGACACCAGGATAAGAACTGCAACAACAGGGAGAAAAAAAGAAGATCATGCTAATAAGTTTTATATAATTTATGAAACCTATGTCTGACAGTTTTCAATTTATTTATTTTTCTTAATTCTTTGTTGTGTGGACTGATAATTTTCAGTATAGAATTTAGAAAGCATGAGGGGCTGGCTTGGGTTGGCTTAGGTTTTAATTACTTGGCATCTCTCTTTTGAGAATATTATCTGATTGGTTATTTGATATTACGAAAATCATCCCATCACTCACCATTTGTAATTCATCAAGAATTTATAAGTCATTTCCTTCATACTAATTAATATCGAGGTAACAGTAGTTAGGGAATTAAGAACGTAGTCTTAGCAAACAACAGATTCTGTCCCAAAGATTTGAGAGACCTTGAGCCTTGAATTTCATGTTCATCTACCATTTTAATGGGAGTAATTACTTATAAGGTTTGGGATGGAATTTAAAGGGGTATGACCTCCAACCAGTGACCAAAAGAAAAACAATTGCATGCTTTAAGTATGGTATCAAGAAATTTAGCCTTTGTTCATCATTATCATGGCTCCTGCCTGAAATTATTTTGTTATGTGTTCTAACGGCAGAGTCAATAAGTAAGAGATTTTGATCAATAATATTGGATTCCAAGGCCTTTTTCCAAGTCAAATTAAGAACAGATGGGAAAATGTCTTCCATGGTGGGAAAGAATACTCTGCTATATAGGAGAATATAGTTAAAACTTTTTCTTTGTTAAGCTATGGGTTCATAATAATAAGTGGATGTTCATGCAATATGTGTTTTATTGTTCGGCCATTATTTTTGGCAGGTAACATATCCAAATATGATGGGGTTCTTTGAGAGTCTTGGAGTTGATATGGAGGCATCTGATATGTCTTTCGCAGTGAGCCTGGATGAAGGCAAAGGCTGTGAATGGGGCAGCCGAAATGGTTTGTCTAGCTTGTTTGCACAGAAAATGAACATCTTGAATCCTTACTTTTGGCAAATGCTTAGAGAAATTATCAAGTTCAAGGATGATGTTATTAGGTGAGCAATGACGAGATACCTTCCATTAGTCATTGTGGAATCTCAACTTTCTATATTAGATCATCCGATCGCTTCTGATTTTCATATCTTTTACTTTTGTGCAGTTATCTTGAAGTGCTTGAGAACAACCCAGATATCGATCGCAATGAAACATTGGGGCAATTCATTGAGTCACGGGGTTACTCTGAATTATTTCAGAAGGCTTATCTGGTGAGATCGGAAACTCTCTACATTCAGTGTGCTTTTCTTTATGTCAGAATCAACTTGTTTCACTGTAAGTCACCTTAGTAGCAAATAGCAATGACAATGTTGTAGTTCTGTAGGTACCGATATGTGGTTCAATATGGTCCTGCCCTACAGAAAGAGTGATGGGCTTTTCAGCTTTCTCTATGCTTTCATTTTGCCGCAACCATCATCTACTTCAGGTATATTCTTATATAAATGAAGTATCACAAGTGTTTGTGAGAATATGCATGTGATATTGGTTTGTGTAATCATAAAACTTTTTCGACAATTAGTTCATAATATTACTTTGGCTATCTTTGTAGCTCTTTGGACGGCCACAGTGGATGACTGTTAGATGGCGTTCACATCATTATGTCAACAAGGTGCTAGTTTGCCTTTTATTTCCGCTTCTTAGATTGCACTATACTTTCCTGCTTAAATAAATTGTCTTCAAAATATCCAAATTCATTGTCGCATGTATCAGTTGTAAGCTCAAAATATGTTGTTTTGCTGTTTGCTTATTGGCAAAATGTTATCAGATCAGAAAAGAGCTGGAGAGCAGAGGTTGTCAAATAAGAACTGGTTGTGAGGTACATTCTGTTTTGAGCGCTGTTGAAGGTGAGAGTAACTTGATTTCTCTTCTGCAATTAACTATCTGTTAAAACCATACAAATATGGCAGACATGGCATTTTTCTTGAGACTGTTCTCGTGTCAGAAACCTTTTATGGTTCTACTGGTAATTGTAAAGGTTTATTACAGGTTGCGCTGTATTATGTGGAGATGACTCCCAAGAAACATATGAAGGATGCATAATAGCTGTCCATGCCCCAGATGCTTTGAGATTGTTAGGAAAGCGAGCAACATATGATGAATTGAGAGTACTTGGTGCTTTCCAATATGTTTATAGGTACCTGTCTTTTGCATTAAATCTCCCTTATAGATTAATAATCTTTGCTCCAAGTTGCGAAAACTACTAGAATGTTTCTATTACTTCCTGTATTAAACACATAATATCACCGAAATTTTATGCAATTATTGTCTGAAATATTTCCATTTACATAAATCCCTGTCAGTACCATTTAAGAGTTGTTAACGTCTATTAAACATTTCCACTATTTTTTGCTTTTTATCTTCTAAATTTAGGATTTTAGAAGTAAACATGTTAATGAAAAAGTTCAACATGAAAGAAATAACCATGGAAAA
>NW_018397264.1:6006608-6010641 GCF_002168275.2 Theobroma umbraticum
GATAATAACTTCCTTCCCCCCCCACCCGCCCCCTCTCTTGATCATGAGTCATATATGATTCTGAAAAGTGAGCAATTGAAAATCGATGTACCTCTCATTTTGTATGGTTACTCAAGTCAATTTTGCACAATCGTTTGTGATTCTCTATTGGCAGTGATATTTTTCTCCATCGTGACAAAAATTTAATGCCCAAAAACCCAGCAGCATGGAGTGCATGGAATTTTCTTGGAAGTACAGACGAGAAAGTATGTTTGACTTACTGGCTTAATGTCCTTCAGGTAAGTAATATTATCTCTTTGCTTACATATTCCGCTGCCTGGCGCCATATTTTTTAATAAAGGAATGTGTAATTGTAGTCTCAATTAAGTACTTTTAGCTCTGGATGCAAGTACTCATAATTTTATCTAAACTTCAAAACTGAAGACAAAGTGTGGTTGCTTGTATTATATTGGGACAAACATACCATGGGGAAAGTTTTAGAGCTTCCACCAGATAATCACGATGTTACAATATAGGAAGTAAGGTTGAAGTAAATCAAGTACTGCAGGAAATTTTAGAGCTGCCACTTATCAGTAATTTGTAGTCTGCAAGGAAATTAAGTACTCCTATGCTGTTTAAATGGTATAAAATAGTATGCCATATATGAACCTGCAGAATCTTGGAGAAACAAGCCTACCTTTTCTTGTAACTCTCAATCCGGATTATATGCCACAACAAACCTTGCTTAAGTGGAAAACAGGCCATCCAGTACCATCTGTTGCTGCGACAAAAGCTTCTCTTGAGCTTGGTCGGATTCAAGGGAAGAGAGGAATTTGGTTCTGTGGAGCATACCAGGGTGAGCAGATTTGGTTATAAAAGAACCTTTACAGACTGTCTTTGTTTTGTTAATCACATTTGATTTTTCATACTTTCTTTCATCAGTTATATGTGCAGATACATCTGAGCTAAAGTAAATTTGAATATGGATAAATATGTTTCCATGAAGTGTAAATTGTAACTAAAGTATCCCTGTTGGCAGTTGGCAATCCATAGTCTTTTAATTTGCTGATCGTCTGACATCTAGGAAAATTAGAAATAAGTATGATAATCATACTTCTTCATTGTTTTTGTCCCTGAGAGATATTATAAGGTGATTTGATGCATGTTTTCATTCAAAAGATGTATGCCAAACTATTTTCTTTTATCTGGCAAACTTTCAGATATCTATATGTTTGTTCACTGACATTTCTATGTAATATCTTTTGGCTGAGGCTAGGAAACTTCATTTTCAGTAATTTACCATAGTAATTTAAGTCACTTTCCTTTCAGGCTATGGCTTCCATGAAGATGGATTAAAGGTAACTGTGGTTAGCTGTAAAATTTCATCTTCTCGGGATGCATTGCAATTATCTCTCATCTTACCATGTTATCAAAATAATGGCTGTTGATGTCACATATTATTCAAATGCTTTCCTGATGCATTTTTCACTAAGTTTTTTACCTTTCTAAAAGAATTTATTTAGTAGAATGCAGTTCACAAGTGAGGTTCACTTCTTTCCAGGCTGGGATGGTTGCTGCAAATGGTGTGCTGGGGAAACGTTGTTCTATTCTGAGCAATCCAAAACATATGGTACCCTCTTTGGTGGAAACAGGGGCACGCCTTTTTGTTACTAGATTCCTCAGTTATTTTATATTAACTGGCAGTGTTATGTGAGTTCTGAAAAGGTCTTATCATTCTTTTTTTTTCCTTCATTTCTTCTGGTTGTTATTTGTACTAATGTACGTATACTTGTCAAATTATTTTTTTTTGAAAAGCATTCACGAACTTTCATTGAAATAAAGGGAATGAAACATTCTCTTTCCAACATTACAGCAACGGTACACCATCACAGAATCCAGGAATATTGTTTGATATACCCTCCTAGTGTATACTTAGTGTATCTCTCTAAAATCCCCAAACATGGTCACCCCCTTTCAGATTCTCCAAGAATTCCCTACCTACATTGACAAAAATATTTATCAAAAAAGACAGTCCCCTTACCCTATCCAATTTCCCAGGGGACATGTACTAGATTTTACCCATTTTCCTGTTAAAAAAAACCCAGCAGCTGTGTTAGAAGGACTTTTACATTGAAAAGCCATAGACAACCATTAGCTACTAATACTGTTAATTGTTTCATCTGAAGCTATATTATCCGTTGCAAAAAAATATATTCAAGTAGTGCTAATTGTGAGGCATTTATCCTGTTCGTTATCCTTATGATTCTTTTCTGCTGTGCTCAGCCTGCATAAATAAGTTCAATATGCATGGTATGAACTGGCTAACTTGTTCACATCTCTTCATTCAGTATGAACAAGCTAGCTATGTTTAGATTTCTGTATCTTATTCAAATAAATGTAGTAGCTCTTGGACTTTTCCAGTGCCTTTATGCTCTTGATTCATTTAACCATTGTGAGTTTATACTTTTAATTGACATCTTGTACTTTTTTCATGAGCAGTTTATTGGAGGAAGGTGGCACAATGTTTACCTTTGAGGGAACTAGCACAAAATGTCCTCTAAAAACTGTGATTAAAGTTCACAATCCACATTTTTACTGGAAGGTAAATATTTTTGAAATCAATTGTTCATGGAAAATAACATGGAATGATTATACATTATTATGTCAAGCAATCTAAGTTATTATACAAAAATTAAAGGACATGATTTTGTTATGCACGATATTTCAGCAATTGATGAGCACTAAATTTGCTTTGTCAGGTTATGACAGAGGCAGATCTAGGCCTTGCGGATGCATATATCAACAGCGAATTTTCTTTTGTTGATAAAAAAGAGGGTCTCCTAAATCTTATCATGGTAATAAAATTCACAAGAGCCTAGAAATGGCAAAGAGTTATACCTACTGGTATTTACTTTCATAGAGTTTTCCTTGTTCACTGCAGATTCTCATTGCCAACAGAGATTTGAACTCCTCCAACTCAAAACTGAGTAAGAAAAGGTATCCTGTTCCTTGTAAGCCACAAGAATACAGTATTTGTATATTCTTCCTAAATCCCAGTTGATTTAGTATCTGACTCTTTTGCTTTAGGGGTTGGTGGACGCCTTGGTTGTTTACAGCTGGTTTAACATCTGCAAAGTATTTCTTGAAGCATGTCTTAAGGCATAATAGTCTTACACAAGCTCGTAGGAACATTTCTCGTCATTATGACCTGGTATGAGGCTATGATCATCAAGTTCCCTATTGTTACAAAGGACTTGGTGCTTCAGAAAGAAAACACCAAAAGAAGAAAATATATATATTGAACTTATTTAGTATCATGAGAACCAATAAGGTTGTACTATAATTGATATGGAACACACAAGTATACTAGTGTGTCGTATGCTCAATATGTATATATCGGATGTTATCTCTGCAGTTTTGTGAAATAAGCAAGTGCTTCTAATTTCTTTATTTTCTTTTGGACCATAATTGCAGTTTATTATGACATACCAAATGCTTATAATTGTTCTCTGGTTTGTGTTGCTAGAGTAATGACCTTTTTGCTCTATTCTTGGATGAGACAATGACATACTCCTGTGCAGTGTTTAAGGTTAGTTTGTCTATCAATAAGAATAAAAGAAATTTTTTACTTGGCATTTTGTGTAATTACTTATTAAATAAGATCCTTGGTAACTGTTTTGTGTGTGTTATAGACAGAAGATGAGGATTTGAAAGATGCACAACAGAGAAAGATCTCTCTTCTGATTGAAAAAGTAAGTCCTATCAGTAATAATATCATCATATTTTGGACTTTCTTACCATAGCCTGTCCTTTATCAAATTGTCCTTCTAATGTTCCAGGCAAGAATTTATAGTAAGCATGAAATTCTTGAGATTGGGTGTGGTTGGGGAAGCTTAGCTATTGAGGTTGTCAAACGAACCGGATGCAAATATACTGGCATTACTTTGTCCGAGGAGCAACTAAAATTTGCAGAAAATAGTGTTAAGGAAGCTGGACTTCAGGTATCTATCTATCTCATGAATAATACTGACTTGCTATAAATCTATATATATAT
>NW_018397264.1:6010651-6027520 GCF_002168275.2 Theobroma umbraticum
ATATATATATAAATGTATGTATGTATGTATATTCTTTGTCATGTTAAAATTGTTTTCCATTTGTTACCCCTGAGCTCTTGCATATCTTCTGCATTAATATGCCTGCAAGCGGTAAAATACTGGCCAACTTTATCTTGTAGCATATTGTTGTGTTTGGCTATGTTTATTTAGCAATTAAAACTTCAGTTTAGTCATGGCTGTTTTGATAGAGAGTATCAGCCTTAGCACCAGTTTCCGAAGAAAAAGTAATTCATGTCTCTGGCTATTGCATATGATGACCGTCAGGGTTCTTACTTCTTAGCCATCAATATCTCTGCATTTTCTAGAATGACATCATTTACAATTTAGCTTTCTTGGAGTCAAATTCACAATGTTTAACTTTGGTATCAGGACAATATAAGATTTCAACTCTGTGACTACCGACAACTACCCAGCACCAAGAAGTATGACAGAATAATATCTTGGTACGTTCTTTTGTCACCAACTTTTACCATTATAATACCAAACAAAAACCATAACTCAATTTGGTCATATCCAGTGAGATGGTTGAAGCTGTTGGCCATGAATACATGGAGGATTTCTTCAGTTGCTGTGAGTCAGTGTTGGCAGAAGATGGACTTCTTGTTTTACAGGTAATTATAATTTGAGCAGAAACAAAAGAATTAGTGCCTGTTAAGAAAGAATGAAGAACAAATAAATTTTTGCAGAGAAGCACTGTAATCACACTACAGTAGTTTATTCCACTAAGACTTATATTCAATGTATAAAGTCAGAAGACACATCAACCTTAGTGTTAGGTAAGCTAAATGAATTTACAAACACAAGTTGCAAAGAACTTGTCTGCCTCTTATCAGCTTAACAACAAGTATCATATGAAGCACATGATCTTCCAATAAGCTTTTAGCATTCAAAAGGGACCTTACGGTCCCAAAATTCCTTGAAGTAGGCTCAACTTCCTTACATTTTCAGTATTTAGCCATGATAATTGCTTAATTTGTTTTGTTTTCAAACACCTATGCTAATGGTTGGGGTGGTTCATGCATGTTTCTATTAGTTCATATCTATACCAGAAGAGCGCTATGATGAGTACAGGCGAAGTTCAGATTTTATCAAGGAATACATATTCCCAGGTGGATGCCTACCTTCATTGACTAGGATAACATCAGCCATGAGTGCTGCATCTAGACTATGGTATAATGCATTATTCCTTAGTAAAAATATCTGTAGATAGCCATTTTTTGTTTTTGTTGTAGTATCTATTTGGTTATATATCCAGAAAACTAAAGGAAAGTGTGCAATTGTAGTGTGGAGCATGTGGAAAACATAGGGCTTCACTATTACCAAACTCTTAGACATTGGAGAAAGAATTTCTTGGAGAAGCAGAGGTATGCCATTACATCTCTCTATCTGTCATGCAAAGAAGTTGATATAAATAAGACATTATTCGGAAATTATTCTTCGTAATTAACTGAGAACCTGCATCTTAATTCTGGGGCATTTCATATCTTGCTCTTTTAGCAAAATCCTTGCTTTGGGATTCAACGAGAAGTTCATTCGGACATGGGAATATTATTTTGATTATTGTGCAGCTGGTTTCAAGTTAAATACCCTTGGAAATTACCAGGTGAATTTCTAGCACTGGCACATATATTTTCTTGGAAACTATGGCTTGCAACGCCATCTAGGTATAATGGAGCTTCACTAACATTTGCAGGTTGTATTCTCACGCCCTGGAAATGTTGCTGTACTTGGCAATCCATACAAAGGTTTCCCTACAGCATCTTAAAATTCTTTTCGTCGTAAAAGGAGATACCGTACAATAATTACAAAGCAAATCAAAACTGGTGGAAAGCTTTCTTTTCCCCTTTCTTCTTTATTATTTCCACGATTAATGTATCCTACTCAATCAGCCATTAACATTTGAACTGATCACTACAAGTTTAGCATCATTCAAAATTTAAAAAAAAAAAGGAAAGAAAAGTCATTGGCCTATATATATATATATATTTGTCAGGGCATTGCCTAATATCTTTTACACGTGGCCTATATACTTTTTGGGGTGGTGGGGGGCATGCAATTAGGATAATTAACCTCATTATCTGCTTCAGACTTTTCTTTCATTGACAGTCAGACATCTGTTTCCTGTCTGTTTCCTATTTATTTTTTGATTAGTCAAGATTCGTTAATACTAGAATTTACATCAAGCTTTCAAGCGCCATGGTCACAAGCCAATAAACATTGGACAGCCATGGTCCTCCCCTGTTTCCACCTACAACAACGTGACTTGTACAGCCATCATTCCCTTCCCTTTGCCATGGATTTACATAAGTATACCCAAAAACCTTCCCCAAATGGGAAAATACAACATTGTGCCATACATTCAATCTTCAAATGATTCAGCCGCCATCGTTAAATCCAGACGAGAATCAGAGTCCCCAAAAACCCACTCTCCATGCAATGGTGCACCCGCGTTTGTCTTTATCTCTCCTACGTCCACCCTCAAGCCGATTCCAATGACTCTACCCTTCTTTGCCTACGCCAACTGACACCAAGATCATCAAATCATATTTTCAACGTTTGGTAGGCGTGACAACTTTTGACTTTCGTTGAGAGGTCAGAGAAGAAAAATAAAAATTAAAAAATTTTAAATTAATTCATTAAATTTAAAAATTAATAAAAAATTTTGCAATAAAAAATTTATATTATATAATGATTAAATATATAAAAAATTAAATAATGTAAATAAAAAAAGAGGATAAAAGAAAATTTTACACACTGTTTTATCTTGTCCAAGCTCATAAATTTATAAATTTTTTTAAAAATAAAATACGTTTCAATAATGTGTTACAAATAAAAAAGTAAAATAAAAAAAATTGAAAGACGGAAGTGGGGGGAACTTTAAAAATTAAGGATAAAGTTGGTAAAGTCTTATAATGTTATTTTATTTCAATTATTGATATTAATTATTAAATAAAAAATATTTTTAAAGAGTTATTAAAATATATATAATAAATCAAAAATTTTAAAAATTTTAGAGATCTGGACTCTCACAAATACATTATCCTTTGTCTTTAATTAAAATAAATTATTAATAAATAAAAAATTTTAAAAATTTTGAAGGGCGCGGTTCCCATAAATACCCCCACCCTCCGCCCCTTTACAGCCTCAATATGTACCCCTCATGCTAGCTACCCCGTAGTGTTTTCTGTCTTTTAGCTAGTTTGAATATATGTACCCCTTGCAGAGGAATAGAGTATGACTCTGGTATAATTAACTGTTGTTAGACACAATTTTATAGCTGGTTGCATTCCTTTTTCTACACACTATATATAACACTAAAGAATTCTACAAATGTAGCGTGGAGCATGTGGAAAACATAGGAAGCCAATACCACCGAACTGCGAGATGCTGGAAAAATAAGTTATTGGACAATAAGAGGTATGTCTTTGCACCTCTACTTACCTCATGGAAAGAAATATATATGGTCTAAGTTTGGCATGGTCCACCTTAGTTTGTTTGTATTGTTCAAGTACAAAGGATGTTATAACATTTGTGAAAATTTGTATATATTTTGATTCTGGGGCATTCGTTTTGGTTCTTACAGCAAAATTGTTGCTTTTGGATTCAATGAGGAGTTCATTCGAATGTGGGAATATTATCTTGATTATGTGGCAGCTGGTATGAATTCAAGGACACATTTGAATTATCAGGTAAAACTTCGTACACTCACTGCATCTCTACTTAATCCTATGCATGGAAATCAACAGTGGAGTTTCCCCCTCATTGTAGGTTGTTTTTTCGCGTCATGAATACCCTGCTGCACCCGGCAGTCCATACAAAGGTTTTTCTTCAGCACTAGACTGATTACTTCTCTGAAAGGGGACCAAACTTCTGCGTTGAAAGCAGGTCAAGCTGTAGCTACTTCTTTTCTCCTTTCTGTCTTTAAATTTACATCTATCAGCTCCTCTAAAGAGGAATAAATGGCTACAGTACGATATCATACATAAGATATAGTAGCCATAAGTTTCAATGAACTTGTTAAATTACATTCTGTTAGAAGCAAAAATATCTTTTGCCACATGAAGACTCTTTAAGATTTTATTGCACCGATGGAAGTACTTGGTCTTCAAAATCATGTATCTATTTTACACTGAAGTTTAATCACTCGTGACATAATTCAAATTAACAACTTGAGAAATTTGATATATACCAAACATAAAACCTCTAGACTAAAAGTTATGAAAACATAAATGATAAAGAATCTCTGATAACTAACAAATGCCTCGTTAATGAGAGCATAGCTTGATCCAAAGTGGTGGGGAGAATGAAGAACGCAAATCTGGCAATTTGTTATCGATGATATAGTCTGCCTTCTTATCATTACAATTGTAGATGCCTGTATCAGGGACGCTAGTCTAGGAATAAAGAAAATAATTGTTCTCAGTAAAGTAAATACAATTGGACCTGCAACCAAGGTGGTCAGCTGCTAAGACGGAGAAACTACAGCAATTCTCAAGAAACAAGGAGCAGTCACCCAACTACGAGATTTTCTCTCAATTTTTCATGTGCATGTCGAGCTTGAAAATCTTAAAACTCTTTTGTAATAATTGCTTGTCCAACTCTTCCATTATCATAATTGATCTAATATGGACAAACACCACGAGTAACCATACAAAGATTACCGTCCAAATCAACAATATGCATTTTTATGACCAAGATGAACTGCAGGTGGTGCTGCGAATTCAATAGTCTTTGGAAACGGTCCGTTTAAGTTTCTTCAGCTAAGAAGTTGCCTGGTACTACGAACTGTAATTTAATTTAATTTTTTAGAAATTACATGTTTATTTTATTAATTCAATTCAATGATGCATTTAATTTAATTTAATTTAATAATATTCAAATAAATAGAATTAGAATATGAAAGAGGTAGTAGGAATCGCTGCTTAGAAGGCTAAGGGTTATAGAGACTACATTCATCCTATCTATAGGTTAAATCTAATTAACTAATAGTATTGTAATATAACTCTACCTAAATTTAGTAACCTAATTAGATAATAGTATTGTATAATAACATTAATTAGATAATTTGTATAATTATCTTTAACAGTTTTCTATAATCATGCTGTCAAAAGTAAATATGGGTAGTTTCTTTAATTTAACTTCTTTTCAAGTGTAGCCTGATTTGTAAAATGTTGTTTAATTTAAACAATAAATGTCTATTCCCTTCGTGACTACCAAGAACGAACTTAGTTACAAAGAATTGAGAACATCAGCATACTTGTCGTCGGGCAGGTTTGATCACTACACATATTATCCTGCGAAAGCATTAACGAGCCAAAAGTACCCATGGAAAACATGGCGAGCCGTTTCGTCCTGGTTGCATGATGTGTGCACATAATTTTCCCTCTGCATTTCCTCCATTCCCCTCTTTGATACCCTGCTTCCTCTTGTTGCATAGCTGTTGCCTTTACAACTGACATGGCAGGAAGAGTCTGTGGAATGGTTGTTTCCTCTATTACACAATTTGGTTTGAAACGAAAATGCACCGTGTGGGATTAGACAAACCAGTTCTTTCTAAATGTAGAACAGTTTTATCTATTTTATTCAGATGGAATCCTAACTTTTATTATCATTTTTACCTACATTTATGAAACTGCAGCTATATACATTGATTGTATGTTTTCAATTCACTATCCCCTTTTTGATCCTTTTCGCCTTTCCTTTTGTCATGACATTGAACCCAAACATAGTCCATTTGTCTTTCATATTCCCTCTTTATTGTTCATTTTTATCTTATTAACTTTGAACGCTGAATTTGAATTGTCAAGATTGATATAACTGATATAATCTGCTTTGTGGCATCTTCATCATATTAGAGGAAGGAGCAACGGTTTTTACTTGTGAAGGAAATGTGACAAAGTGTTCACTTGAGGCTGTTGTGAAAGTGCAGAATCCCCAGTTTTATTGGAAGGTAGACCCTGTTAACTCTTCTTTCGGTACAATTGGTAAGGATAAGGCTAATGTTAGGCATGTTAGGCATGTTAGGCCAAGTCCCCTATCTTTCAATTCCTACTTTGTCAGTTAACTGGTTTTCCGTTCACACTTCTGTTAATGGCTAAGGATGGTTATCGTTTAATTTTTCCATACTTCATATCCATACCAGAAGAAGGCTAGGATGAGTACAGGCGAACTTCAGATTTTATCAAGGAACACATATTTCCCTGGTGGATGCGTGCCTTCCCTGAATAGAATAAGCTCAGCCCTGGCTGCTGCATCCAGGCTCTGGTAAAAGCCATCTTGAAATCAATAAATTGAAGTGCTGGAATACAGGTAGTGCTGTAAATGAAAAATTAATTTTTAAAATGAACAGTTAACTAATTTCATTAAATGTTTATAAAGTTACGATACAGGGTGAGACATTATCTTGGATTTTCATGCCTTGAAAATTCACTGTCCTCGGGGGCTCCATGCCAAGGTTTTTCTTCATCATACATTATGGAGATTGAAGAGTATTATTTTTGGAATGAAATTGCCATGTGAAACATGTGGGGAAGTCATTTATTTCTTTGTAATCTTTTTGTATTCTCTACCTAACCAATCAAGTCCGTTCGAATTATTTGAATTTGAACATATTAATATATTTGATTTAAATGATTTTTGAATTTAATTTAATTTTGATTTGTTTAATATTATTACTCGTATAAATAAAACAAAACAAAATGTATGATACTTATTATTTATAAAATTTTATTGAAAATTTTGAGTCAAACTTGTACTTGAGTTAAGTTTCGAAAAATCAAACTGAGTTTAAATACAAAAAAAAAAAACAAAATAATTCAATATCTTAGCACAAGCCTGAAGATTTTACAATGGAGAGCTGTAATTAAATTAATGAATTTTTTATAACATATATAAGATATATATTTACTTAATTTCACTCAATAGCCATTAATGCACATGAACAGCTGCTAGCTAAGCTTGCCAATTTAAAGGAAACAACTGCATGTGGTTCATTGGCAACCATCAAACTTTTCTTTTTTTTCGACTAAGTAGAAATTAATTTCAGTCAAGTTTTCCTGCAGGTTCAGCTTCAAGCCTCTTCAACATGCCCGCATTTCATAGTTTTCATTCTTTTTTAATCTCCATGGAAAATTAATTTTCACAAGGTTAGTTGAGATAGATATTGCAGGGTAGCAGGGAGCGAAAGGTGTTGCATGAATTGAAGTTGTAATTAGAGTTGGAAAGATGGGGTTTGCTGTGATCGGAGGTGGCATTCGAGGGCTGGTTTCGGCCTACGTTCTTGCCAAAGCAGGCGTTAACGTCGTGGTCTATGAGAAAGAGGACCAATTCGGTGGCCATGCCAAGACTGTCAACTTCCATGCCGTTGATTTAGACCTTGGTTTCTTGTTTCTTAATCCTGTAAGTTTCTCCTTCATCATTGCTTTTATCGTTCTCTTTCAATTAAACAAAACGATAAAAAAAATCATCATATTCTTATAACACCTGAGCATTTAAGTTATTGGTTAGTGTATAATCCTTGCTTAAAGAGTAGAGTTTGAATCCACTCACTCAATTATAAAAAAAAAAAATCATATTCTTATAATTAGATGTTGATCGAATATTTTTAGCTAGTCAACACTACTTGATTTTCTTTTTTTAATCTGACCTATTGATCAATATATAATTAACACATGCAAGACATGAAAAATAAAGTCAAATTATCAAGTTATTATCTATATTAATCAATATATATATATATATATATTTATATACTTCATAATAACTTAGATGACTTCCATAATAAGGGGAGCATAGTGTATTTAAACCTTGCTTTTACTTTAGACAAGATAGAATAAAGAGGAAATTGTGAAAAATGATCATTTTCATAATTTAATTTCAAAAATAGTCATCAAAATAAAATTAATTATTTTTAGTCATGTTTAGCTATGACTCAGACAAAAATATCCTGAAAATCATTTCAAATAAATTAAATCATTTATTACAATTTCTTCCATTTCCGTCTTTGCTTCCAATTTCTCTCTCTCATTATCTATCTCTCTCGATTTCTCTCTTCAACCTCCTCTGTTGTATTCTTGATTTTTCTCTCCCGTTCTTTTATGACGCCGAGAGATAGTTTTAATATACTTGGGGTGGGTAGTTATTTGAAAATTTTGATTTTTTTATGTTTTGGGTGAAACTAAAATGATAAAAATGATCACAAATTTTTAAAATAATTTTTAATTGAATCAATTCGAGACTTTGATATTAATAAATTTAAGAATTTGAAATTTATAAATCTAGACTTTCAAAGGAAATTTTTTTCGATTTTTAATTGAAATAGGTGTTGTAGATAAGAAAAATTATGTTTTGATTTATGAAAACATGTTAGAAACATTTTAATCGGTGCCAAATCGTAAAAGAAAAACAAAATAAATGAAGAGAGTTGAAAGGATTTGAAATTTTAGTTTATAGGTAACAACAACATTTCAAGCATTAAAATGTAACAAAATTTTTTAAACATGACGTGTAATAATAATATTTTTTCAACATGGCATGTAATAATAACATTTTTTTTCAACATAATGTGTAATATGTTTTTATATATAATGTGTAACAATAATTTTTTTTTTAACATGACGCGTAACAATATTTTTTTAACAATGACGTGCAACATGTTTTTATATATGACGTGTAATAATAATTTTTTTGAAATATGAAGTGAAATAACTTTTTTTAATCATGACATGTAATAATAATATTTTTTTAACATGATGTGTAATATCATGTGCGCGACATATAACATCATGTGTATTTGATATAAAAAAGTTTAGAACATAGTGTGAAATATATTTTTATATATGACGTGTAACATCATGTGCACTTGATATAAAAAGGTTTAGTACATAAAGTGAAATGTATTTTTATATATAACTTGTAACATCATGTGCACTTAATATAAGAAGGGTTTATTAAAAGTAATTTTATCTAAATTGATTAAAAACAGTTAAAATTATAAAAAAATTATTTTTAAAGCTTATTTTTTAAAATGTCCATATAATAAATATGAGCAAGTTGCCCAACCTTAAGGTTGGACTCCTTCGAATTGGTCTAGTCACACAACCCAATAGCTAAGCCCACTATGCCCTCTTTTGTTGGATTTTCTTTGGAAATCGGAACATCATTTGGCCTTTATTTTGGGCTAGTAAAAAGGGGAAATTAATTTGATGTGCTTTGGGTAAACTTAACAGGCAACGTATCCAAGAATGTTGGAGTTGTTTGATATACTTGGAGTTGATGTGGAGGCATCCGACGTGTCATTCTCTGTCAGCCATGACAAGCTAGGCCATGGTTATGAATGGGGCACCCAACATGGTTTTTCAAGCTTGTTTGCACACGGAAAGAACATGTTGAACCCCTACTTTTGGCAAGTCCTTAGAGAAATTATGAAGTTCAGGGATGATGCCATTAGGTGAATCTTTCACTTTTATTATATTACCTCTTCAGTTTTCACCTTGTTGCTTTCTTAGAACTGAAAGTTTGCTGCATTGGTTTCTATTGCAGTTATCTTCAAATGCTTGAGAACAATCCAGACATTGATCGCAATGAAACCTTGGGGCAGTTTATAAAGTCAAGGGGTTACTCTGAAACATTTCAGAACACTTTTCTTGTGAGCTGCCGAAGAATTTGCATATATTTCATCCAACTTTCTTGAGCTTTTGTTAACCCAATTATTGGAAATGAATTAAGATTTTGAAATGTTTTCAGGGTCCCATATGTGGTTCAATATGGTGCTGCTCCACACAAAAAGTTATGAGCTTTTCGGCCTTCTCCACTCTTTCACTTTGTTGCAGTCACCATATGTTTCAGGTACTTTTTATTTTGTTTTTCAAAAAATAGGAACTACCATAAAGTGAATATAATGAAAGCTATACCTATCATCTTGCACACAGTCTCGTCTTCCTGTCTAAAAGCCGTTGTAGTTTTCATGCCAAAATAGATTTTTTATTTTTTGATTTGTTGATTATGTTTGCATTTCCATTTGTAGCTTTTGGGGCGTCCACAGTGGTTGACTATCAAAAGGCATTCATATTTTGTGAAAAAGGTGCACATTTCTAGCTTCTTGAACTGCTCCAACTCCCCTATTCATCTTATTTGTGGAATAGGTTGTTTAAAACAGTATAGAACTTGAAGTCCTTTAGCTGTACGCTAAGTATATTTCCAACTCGTTTTTGGTAATAACAAAATCAGGTTAGAGACATTTTGGAGAGTAGAGGTTGTCAGTTGAAACTTGGTTGCCAAGTACATTCTGTTGTGCCTGCTGATAATGGTGAGTACTTAAAAACTTTATCATATAGCTTTTCTCTGTTAAGTTTTATGTCAGTAAAATTTTGCTGATATATTGGATAATATCGGCAAAGTAAATCTAAACAAATAATGTGACAGAGAAAGGAAAATGAAAAGTGAAAACCATCTGTGATTTGATATGTATCCCAGAAATATGACATTTTTTTTCTTTGAGCATCGTCTTGCAAACTTTAGGCATTGTCATTTGGATGCAAGGCATTTTCTTTATCAGCAATTTTATGGACCTTCAATGATAACTGTGAAAAGGGGTTAGCAGGTAGCATCATAGTATGTGGAGACGGCTTCCAAGAAACATACAATGGATGCATAATGGCTGTCGATACTCCCTTGGCCCTGACATTATTAGGAAACCAAGCAACATTTGAAGAAATGAGAGTACTGGGTGCATTCCAATATTCTTCCAGGTTCCAGAATATATGCTTTTGTGCCTACATCTCGAAATTTATATGCATTCTAATCTATCACAACTTCTGATAACAAGGTTCATATTGTTATAGATGACAATAAATCGAATTTTG
Source organism: Theobroma umbraticum (assembly GCF_002168275.2). Taxonomy (NCBI): domain Eukaryota; kingdom Viridiplantae; phylum Streptophyta; class Magnoliopsida; order Malvales; family Malvaceae; genus Theobroma; species Theobroma umbraticum. Next base: position 6,021,535 of record NW_018397264.1, read on the forward strand.
GTCCTGTCAGAGCATGGTACACTTTCATATACTGAAGAACTATGATAATATCTGATGGCTTTTGCAGATTAAATGCTCTAGAACAAAATTTCAACGGGAAAAACAACATCATATTGAAATTCAAATTAGTACATGTTGATTTGATCTCCTTTAGTGCACCATACTTTAAAGATTACTACTTCGTTCCTTAACTTGTTGATGGAAAGGCTACTAAGGTGTATGAAACTCTGATCATTGCTTCTGTTGGCAGTGATATTTTCCTTCACTGCGATAGTAATTTAATGCCCAAGAATCGATCAGCATGGAGTGCACTGAACTTAGAAGTAGTGAAGACAAAGCATGCTTAACATGCTGGCTAAATGTGCTACAGGTTTGCAACAAGTTCTTTGCATAAATTAGATTTTAAAATGATTTAATGATCTAATTATTATAACCTCTAATTGCAGAATGTTGGGAAAACAAGTCTGCAATTTTTTGTGACTCTCAATCCACACCATACACCAAACAATACCTTGCTTAAGTGGTCAACTGGCCTTTTAATTCCCTCTATTGCTGCATCAAAAGCTTCACTAGAGCTTGATCAGATTCAGGGGAAGAGAGGAATCTGGTTCTGTGGTGAGATTTTTCTTCATAAAATTAATAGATGAATATACGGTGACTATATCTTTAGGTTACATCTAAGGGTATTATGTTTGAAGATGAGAAAGCATCATATCAACTGAATCTCATCTGAGTATTTGTTTACAATTTTTCCAGGCTATGACTTCCTTGAGGACAAATTCAAGGTAGCTACTACTTAGATTCTGCTAATATTATTTAACAGTTTACTTTTCTTGCAGTTAGGGAAATGCTTTTAGTATAAGCTGCAATGCTAACTACAACTTCAATATCAGCATATGAAATTTACATTCAAGTGAAAGTTTCCTGCAATTCAATTTTTCTTAGTGTCATTATCATATTTCAATAATTTATTGAGCCACTGGTATCAGTTCTCAACTGAGGATCACTTCTTCTATCAGGCTGGTATGGTTGCTGCACATGGTATCTTGGGAAAGCATTCATCTGTTCTGAACAGTCAAAGGCACTTGTCGCTCTCTTTCACGGAAACAGGGGCACGTCTTGTTGTAACTAAATTCTTTCAACAATATATTTCCATGGGCTGCGTAATGTGAGTTCTAAAAAATAATTGCATCTTTCTTATTTCCAGTTTAATACCTAGCTTCTAGTTTGTTGTACTGATTTTTGCATTCTTCTTGAATAGCAAGGCATCCTACCAACTTGTATTTGTTAGTTCTAATCAATTTGGTTTCCATAAATGATACAAACTGCTGATTGTTTCTTGACTTTAAACCGTCTCTAGTCTCAAGCGTCCTCGTCTCAACACTCATTAACTTCCATATTCACTGTATGTGTTGTTGATTTGTCTTTTGGCATGAACACTGAGTTTAAAATGTTATATATGGTGGCATTGTTACAATGTTCCATGTCGCATTAACAGTTTATTAGAGGAAGGAGGCAGAGTGTTTACTTTCAAAGGAAGCATGGAAAAATGTTCCCTTAAAACAGTTCTGAAGGTGCACAACCCACAATTTTACTGGAAGGTAGACAGTCTTTAGTCCTAGTTCACGTTTGACATTTGATTTTCATTGTAACTGAATGACATATCAAGTTAAATTAGTTGTTAATTTAAAAAATAAGGTGCACAAACCTTGGCATGGTTCTGACAAGCATTATACGTGTTATGTCAGATTATGACAGAAGCTGACTTAGGCCTTGCAGATGCATTTATCAATGGTGATTTTTATTTTGTTGATGAAGAAAAAGGTCTTCTGAATCTTTTCCTGGTAAGAAAAGGTTAGCCAAATCTGCTCCTATACATATTTTTGTACTTTATCAGAATCTTCATTGATTTGTTATGCAGATACTCATTGCCAACAAAGTCTCAAAGTTTTCTGCCTCACGACTGAACAAAAAAAGTTTCATTATAACTTGGAGAAGAATCTAAAGCTGATACTGGTACAATCTATTAATAAATTCAGTTTATTCAGCATTGACACTCAATTGGTTGTAGTGGTTGGTGGTCACCTGCACTGTTCACGGCTGGTATAGCTTCTGCAAAGTATTTCTTTAGGCACGTCTTAAGGCAAAATACTCTTACACAGGCTCGTAGGAATATTTCTCGTCATTATGATCTGGTAGGTAGTAATCCTAAATTCATGGAATTAGATCAACATAGTCACCCTCTACAATATTGTTGTTATTTTTATTGTATCACTATAAGCGTTTTTGATTAACTCTTCCACAAGGAATGAATCAATGGCCTTGGACATTTTACTTTCATGTTTGGCAACTACTTCTGTCTCTTTTGGTATTACCTGGTTCTGGCCATGAATTACATAATTTGCACTTGTATAAGAATGTCATCTAAAGACAAGAAAAGATTAATCCTGTATAAGCATCATGGTCCTTGATGGTGAAAATCTATATACACCTAGCTTTATCTGCCGAAATAACCATCCAAGCAGAACTAGTCCTTCGTAAAAGTCACAGACTGGATAACACACTATGATGTCATAACCATAGCCTCATTCTTAGGATCTTCCTCACTTACAGCTAGGGCTTGTACATTACTATGGATTATAGGTTTTAAAAGTTCTTTTTTTTTTGTTTTTGCATCATTAACAATACAGATCTTAGAGGAATAGTTTGAGGTGTTAAAGTTGCACTGTTCATTGTCAGACGTTAGTTGGGATCTTGATTCAATATTGAGAAACGAAAGGGAAAATTTTCATGAAAACAGTACTCACAATTTCCTCTGCTATGACCTTGTCAGTTTTAAGTTGATGGCATTCTGCTGAAGTTATAATAAGAAAAATCACTTTGAGCCTCGACGCTAAAGAATTTCCTTGGTCACAAAACTTTAGGTCCTTTGTTCAGGACAACTATTTGCAACAGGATTTCTTAGATGAAATCTTACTAACTCCTCCCAACTTCTTTGCAGAGTAATGAGCTTTTTGCTCTATTCTTGGGTGAAACAATGCAATACTCGTCTGGAATTTTTAAGGTCAAGATCCCAGTTTCCATGATTTTGCTTGAACACTGCATGAACAAGAGAATCATCTCCTTGTTAATTATGTTGGGACCTTAACTTCTAACATGATGATGCTCATATCAAATTATTTTTATAGACTGAAGATGAAGACTTGAAGGTTGCACAGCAAAGAAAAATCAGTTCTCTAATTGATAAAGTGAGAATTTATAGTGGTCTCGTAGTATTCTTTTTCCTTGCCGTTGTTATTTATTTGATTCTGAACCTGTCTGACATGTATATAGGCAAGAATAGAGAAGCAGCATGAAGTTCTTGACATTGGAAGTGGTTGGGGAAGCTTTGCTATTGAAGTTGTCAAAAGAACTGGATGCAAATATACTGGAATTACTTTATCAGAGGAACAACTGGAATTTTCAGAAGCAAAAGTGAAGGAAGCTGGACTTCAGGTAATGATAGTGGTGGCCTGAAAATAATTGTGTTGATATCTACCTCAGGTTCTTTATTTAACTTGCTTTAAAAACTTAACAAATCCTGCTATCAGGACAACATCAAATTTCTTCTCTGTGACTATCGCCAGTTACCCAATACCTGCAAATACGATAGAATCATATCCTGGTAAGTTCTTCCCACAATAAATCTATATCATATATTCACATGAAAACTAATGCCAGGATTTCCAATTGCTTTCTCCAGTGAGATGATAGAACATGTTGGCAATGAATATATTGAGGAATTTTTCCGATGCTGTGAGTCTGCATTGGTTGAGGATGGGCTTTTCATCCTTCAGGTAATGATGAAATGGGAACAACAGAAACTGTGCCTTTGTGTTACCTTACAAGGTTCTAGCTGTTGGTGCTTTATTGTCTTTTTCTTTTTTGGCCGAGTGTTGGTGCTTTATTGTCCATTTAAAATTAGGCCAAATTACTTTTCAAAAAAAAAAATTAGGCCAAATTAAATGACTCAGATATTTGGTTAACTTTAAAAAATTGCTAATGGTTTAAGAGTGGTCTTCTGTTCTCAGTTCATATCAATGCCAGAGGAGCTTTTTGACGAGTACACCCAAAGTGCAGGCTTTGTGAAGGAATATATCTTCCCTGGTGGATGCCTGCTTTCTCTGAGTAGGATTTTATCGGCCATGGCTGTGGCATCCAGACTCAGGTAACAACCACTGTTTTTGACAGAACATTATAGTTCAGTCTTAGTTTTTCTTTGTACTGCATCCTTTTTTTGCCTGCAAAATTAATTGAAGGATTTTGAGTGCAGTGTGGAGCATGTGGAAAATATAGGATCTAATTATTTCCAAACACTGAGATGTTGGAGAAAAAATTTCTTGGAAAATCAGAGGTACTTTTATGACCTTTCTTAATATCACACAAGTGCTTATTTAAGATTAGCATGAAGAAATGTCTTGTTTACTTTAATGAAGCTTTTCCCCCATCATTTGTGCTGTTTTCTGACAAGGTTATGAGAGTAAATATGTTTGATGATGATATATTCATCCTTGTTCTCAGCAAAATTCTGGCTTTGGGGTTTGATGAGAAGTTCATGAGGACATGGGAATATTATTTTGATTACTGTGCAGCTGGTTTTAAATCTCGTACGCTTGGAGATTACCAGGTAAGTTTCTTGAAATAGCAGAAGATTAGTTGCTATGTGGAATGTGGATATCTGTTACATTTTGACTGTATCTACTTGAAATGTGTTAATGCTCAGTACAAGTGGGAAAATATTTGCATGCGCCAAACTATTGCACTCCTTAATCCTTAATCATATATATACTCAATTATTGTTTATGCTTGCTTATTACTCATAGTTCAGTACAAATAAAAACTACAGAATTTAAGATAATGGATATTAAGAAAAAGATTCCTTGGTACTGTAAATGATATCGTATAACGCTTAACTAATGTTGGCTTAAAACTCAGCTGAATTTCGTCTATGTATATTGTAGGTTGTATTTGCACGGCCTGGAAACTTTGCTGCACTTGGCGATCCATACCAAGGTTTCCCTTCAGCATATTCATATTGACTCAACCAGGATCAAACTACTGCTTCTTCTGCTTATGTCTAAATCTCTCTCCCCACTTTGCTTGTACGCTTTGTTGTAACAGAAGAAATCAAAGCAAATAATATCTGTCGTCTGTACTTGGTACACTCATTGGATGATTGTAGTATACATGGAGTCTTTCAATAAAGTCTTCTTGTCTTGACAATTGAGGTAAAAGCGTGCATGATATTGATTGCTTTGTACTTTTATACCATCCATATATCCACTAAAGCGGGAAGAAGGAATATCAGCTGGAAAGTTGGTATTTTCACCTCTGATATCCATAGTCAACTACATTTTAACATATAGTTTTGGGACAATCACAGCTCAAGTATGATTTCGAATAGAGTCAGAATGTATACCCAATGCTTCAGCTACTCACGAGATAAGCCTTCTGAAATATAATTCAAAGTAACCCCATGACTTTGATTAATGGCAAAGATATCACATGGCTAATACCCCCTCATGGATCATGTAAGGATTAAAAAATTGTTTCAAGTCTCATCCTTCTCAAGTTATAATCAATTAAGAAACAAATGCAACTTCCTACTCATTAAGAAACAAATGCAACTTCCTTATAATCAATTAATTTCTAATTAAGCATGTTTTTCTGATTAGTGTGTGCACATGTTAATTACGTGAAATCCATTCGACATGTCATCATACAACATAGTTAACGCACAAGAAAAGTGCCACACATGCCAAATTAATTTAATGCAAATAATAATTGACAAGAAGATTGCGCATCCTATCCAGATCAGAAAATAAGAAAACAAATATCCCAATTATGATATACAGAAAAGAAAGGAATCAAGCAACTTTGCTTCATTTCACACCTCTCATTTATCTCCTAGGCACTAACTTATTCTTTGGTCATATATATATATATA
>NW_018397264.1:6027530-6071127 GCF_002168275.2 Theobroma umbraticum
TATATATATATATATATATACATACATACACGTGGAAATCCATGGTCCAAACTGTGAGTTGTATATATTTTCCTACCTAGCTATTGTAAGGAAACTAGAGGAAGAATGAAATTATAACAGAGCAGATAAGAACATATATTACCGTGCTATGGAGAAGTAAGAAAACTACAACGGAGGGAAATGTGTTAAAGGTTCATCCACACGTTTCATTAACCAAAATATTTATACAAGTTGTACAAGATTGACACCTGTAAACGTAAGAGACAAGTGTTATAAAGCTAAACATGAGCAAAGACACCTCATAAACACTGGTGTACAGCACTTAACAACCAGTACAACGAAGCAAAATACATAGTAAAAAAAATGATAAAGTCAATGTCTACTCCAACTCTAACAGCTATATCCTATATATAGGATGTGGTTATCTTGTGTAAGAGCCAGTTCATGATATGTTGAAGACTTGAAGTGGAGGTGCCTGCAATTTGATTTTTGTTAACGTATCATTTTTTCAGCAACAATTTTAATGAACAGTAATTGTTATCCATTTTCCAAACTGAGGTGCACTTTTCCTGCAGGCTGGTGTATATCGAGGGAAAGATTATTTCTGCAAGTCTGACCAGTACCCAAGGCACATTATGGCACTCTCTTTCATGGAAACCATGGCACGGCATACTGTGATTAAATTCTTTGAACAATATATATCAACAGGCTGCGTAATGTCAGTTCTTAGAAATAAATTTTTCATATTTTTTATACTTCAATTTCCTTTATATTGCCTTGATGTTATTCCAGGATTTTATTAAGTAACTTCTGGTCAAATCAGTTTCCAAAACGATGATGCTTCCGTTTTTTCACTGTATTTTTTTTTTGTTAATTTATCTTTTGGAAATGAATTCTGAGCTTGACAAGTTGTGGTGCAATTTGGCATTAACAGTTTATTAGAGGAAGAAGGCACAGTTCTTACTTTCACAGGAAGCATGGAAAAGTGTTCTCTCAAAGTAGTTCTGAAAGTGCACAATCCCCAGTTTTACTGGAAGGTAGACAGACACTACTTAGTGTCGTAATTCTCTGAAATTTGACTATTGGCATGGCCATGAACTATATTTCCCACCACTGCTGACAAGTGTTCAAATGTGTTTTTTGTCAGATTATGACAGAAGCTGATTTAGGCCTTGCAGATGCATATATCCATGGAGATTTTTCGTTCGAAGATAAAGAAGAAGGTCTTCTGAATCTGTTCCTTGTAAGATATGGTTTAGCCAAATCTATCTCAACTTGTGTTGGTACCTGCTTGATCGGAATCTTCTTTGAGTTATTTGCAGATATTTATTGCCAACAAGGAGTCTAACTCTTCCGCTTCAGGACTGAATAAGAAAAGGTTTATCCCCTGAGAATAAACTCTGATAGTGGCATGATCAATTAACAACATCTAATGGTTATTGAGTATTGGCATTCAATTGATCTCTGTAGGGGCTGGTGGGCACCTGCACTGTTCACAGCTAGTATATCATCTGCAAAGTATTTCCTTAAGCATGTCCTGAGACAAAATACTCTTACACAGGCTCGTAGAAACATTTCTCGTCATTATGACCTGGTACGTGATTACGACTCCTGAATTCATGGTATAAGAACAATATATTCACCCTTTTAAATGTTATCATTAATTTCCATTTGGGCGATCTAAACTTTGTTCAATAACTTTTTCATAAGGATTGATTCAATGGTCTAGCACAAATTTTTAACTTTTTGATTGTGCTACTGAGGTTATAGGCCTTTAGGTCCTTCTAGTTCGTACTTCCATGATGTCGGTTTGTGACAGGATTTGTCAAAAGAAAGAGCTTACACTTTTTTTCAAATTGTATTTGCAGAGTAATGAACTTTTTGAGTTATTCATGGATGAAACAATGCAATACTCCTCTGCGATTTTTAAGGTCAAGACTCCAGATTCTATGGTTTTGCTTGTGCAATGTATAAGTAAAAGGAATCTCTTCCATGTATGTTGGGACTTTAACTTCTAACATGGTCATGATCATGTTAATTTGTAGGCGGAAAACGAAGACCTGAAGGTTGCACAGCTAAGAAAAATCTCTTCTCTGATCGATAAAGTGAGAATTTATTAGAATCTCATGGAATGCTTCCATTCCTTGCCATGGTTATTTGTTTCATTGTTTTCCTTTCTGACACATACAGGCAAGAATAGAGAAGGGGCATGAAGTTATTGAATTCGGTAGTGGGTGGGGATACTTTGCTATTGAAGTTGTCAGAAGAACCGGATGCAAATACACTGGCGTCACTCTATCAGAGGAACAACTGAAGTATGCAGAAGCAAAAGTGAAGGAAGCCGGACTTCAGGTGCAAACTAGCTTGCAAATATCTGCATAAATTTTCTTGTTCTACTATATTGATCAACTATATGCACTTTGTTTCTCGGGTCTTTCACTTATCTTCCTGTTTAAACTCAACAAATTCTGCCATCAGGACAACATCAAGTTTCTTCTTTGTGACTATCGTCAGTTACCAAAGACATGCAAATATGACAGGATCATTTGTTGGTAAGTTCTTTACCCTATAAATTTATATCAAGTACTCACTTGGTTGACAAGCAATTGTCAAGATTATCAATTACTTTTTTCAGTGAGATGACAGAACACGTTGGCAATGAATATATTGAGGAGTTTTTCAGATGCTGTGAGTCAATACTGGCAAAGGATGGGCTTTTTGTCCTTCAGGTAATGATAAAATGGCAACAGGAATGTTGCCTGCGTCAAGCTTATAGTAACTTCGAGATTCTAGCTGTTGCTGCTGCATTGACTAAAATGCACAATATTAGGCCCAACATGTTATAAAAGCTTTACCTTTCAAGGTATTGCTAATAGTCAAGATTCTAAGATCAGTAGTCATTTTTCCTTAGTTCATATCAATGACGGAGGAGCAATTCCCTGAGTATCTACGAAGCCCAGGCTTCGTGAAAGAATATATCTTCCCTGGTGGATGCTTGCTTACCCTGACTAGGATATTATCAGCCATGGCCACGGGATCCAGACTCAGGTCAACTTTCTAGCTAGCTCAGCCTTATTTTCTCTTTGTTCTACATCTTTTCTTTTTTTAAAAAAAAAAATTAATTTGACGCCTATGAATGCAGTGTGGAGCATGTGGAAAACATAGGGCCTAATTATGTCCAAACACTTAGATGTTGGAGAAAAAATTTCCTGGAAAACAAGAGGTACCCATCTAATTCTCATGTACAGATGCCTAGTTTGATTAGCATGGAGACAATGTTGTATATACGAGTAGAGGTTTCAGATTCTGTCTGGTTTTCCTACAAGGTTATCAAAGTAATATATTTTGATGAGGGATTATTAATTGTTTTCTTCTCAGCAAAATTCTGGCCTTGGGGTTCGATGAAAAATTCATGAGGACATGGGAATATTATTTTGATTATTCTGCTGCTGGTTTTAAGTCCCGTACGATAGGAGATTACCAGGTAAATATGAATTGCTATTTGCCACCATCTCTGTTGGCTTTATCTGTTTGAAATGTATTAATATATGGACCTGTAGAAGTAGGAACGGTATGGCTGCCCCCGGAGGCGGAGCGGGGGGGACGCTAGTGGGACCCCCGCCTCCTCAATAATTTTTAAATTTTTATAATTTATTTATATTTTTTAATAATTTTATAATTTCATCCCTCTAATAATTTTTAAATTTTTATAACCTGCTTTTATTTTTTAAAAATTTTATAATTTCGCCTCTACAAAAATTTTAAATTTTTTTCACATATTTTTATTTTTTAAAAATTTTATAATTTTACCCCTACTATAATTTTTTATTTAGTGAAATATCACACAACAATTAGCCAACAACTAACTCTAATAAGACTAAAATAATACCAATGGTATTTTCCAAAAAGAGAAAATCAGTTACAATAAAATTATTTTCAAATCCTACTTCTCTAAAACTTCATAACCACCACTTGCTCTATTTTCTTTTTACCAAATATTGTAGAAACAAAAAAAAAAATCATTTTTTTACACTTTTTTGTTTGTTAGCTTTTTTTAGAAAACTTTTAATTAGTAACTCAATTTTCATGTCATCATAATTGGTAAAATTGATTTAGTTACTTATTTTATTTTTAACATTTCAACTTTAAAGTTTTTTTATTTAATAATTTTTACTTGATGATTTTGATTTATGATTTACCGTCTTAACTATTTTTTTTTGAAAGGAATTTAATTATGCATTTAAGGTTAGTTATTACTTATTTATTTAGGGATTGTTTGATTGTTTTCCTACAAATTAGTTGTGTGTTTTTTTTTATTTTCCTTAGATTCTTGTGACAATTAAGTTTTTTGTTTAGGGATTGCTTTCTCGTTAAATTGTTTATTAATATTTTATTTAATTTTTTTGATTAATTTTAGAGACTTGTTTTTCCATTAAATTGTTTATTCATAATTTTTAATATTTTTTAAGGGATTGATTCCCATTGAAATTTTTGTTATTATATTTGTTTTCTTTTTGAAAGGTTTTGTTATTATTATTGGTTAATTTCTATTTGATGTTAAGTTTATCTAGAAATTAAGATTATTGTCATTATTAAGTTATTTATGATTATATTAGTTAATTCTTTTAAGTAAATTATTAAGATTGCTTTCTTTGAATAATTTTCAGGATTTATTTGTATAATTTTTATATGAAATTTTTTTATCTAAGTTGTTTTATATTATTATCAAACATTAAATTTCTAGTATGGCTGTTTAATTTATAAACATTGTTTTCGATTTTTCATTCCTCCAAATATAAAATTCTGATTCTACCACTGGCTACCCTATTACTTTTGAATCCATGCTCTTAATTATACTCATTAATCTGTTTGAGATTCCTCAGTATTAAATATAATATGATAGCTAATTAACTTCTACTAACATGTTATGTTGCATAATATCATTCATGTTTTATGCAGTTGTGCTGGTTGAAAAGATCTGCAGATGGTCTAAGATCTTAATTTCGAGCTCAGAGTTGAATTAATTTCTTACGTATTGCAGGTTGTTTTCTCACGCCCTGGCAATTTTGCTGCACTTGGCGATCCTTATCAAGGTTTCCCTTCAGCATATTCGTATTGATTCAACCAGGATCAAGCTGCTGCTAATTAAGTTTGTCTCCCCACCTTTATTTATGTGAACCGATGAAGAAAATAATCTGCCTATTCTTGGTAGACTAATTAATTTGATGGAATATATATGAAGAAAATAATCAAATCATCATGATGGTTGTAACATATATGGATTCCTTTCATTCCTTTTCTACATAAATGAAATAAATTTCAAATGCAGGCATCTGTCTATAATGTACAAGTATATTGATGTTTTGATTGAATTGGAGAAAAAACACAAGGAATAGGAAAGGAAAGGGTTCCAATTTTTCTTATTTGGAAAATTTTAAGGGCAAGTGTTTAATTTGATGATATTTTTTTTAATCAATTTACTGTTTGTTCTTCAATTTGTTCTTCAATTTATTTCTTAAGATAAACTTTTTAGGAATTATAAGAAGTGTTTATCCGTTTCCCTTCTTGGCCTTAATCTGTTGGAACTGACTGGATTAATAAGCAGACCAAACAATTATGTCAAAAAATTAAAACATGTATAAAATCATTACACTGTATATTTCAACCTATATTAATATAATCTGACAATTTTTTAATGTGAAATAGGAGTTGAATCCCCAATAGACACTATGAAAAATGTCATAACTATTTTAACTTTCAAGAGTGTAATATTTCATCTTAAAGAATCTATTTTATTTTGCTATGACCGGATATATGACTTGATTTTAATTAGAATTTTTAATATAAAGTAAGAGCCAGTTGCCCGTAGATGTAACGAAAGATGTCATAATTAATTTTAAATCTCAAAGTTGCAATATTTCATCCCAAATCAAATGTGCATATCTAAATTTTAAAAATCACACGATTTAGATTTGAAAATTTATTGAATTAGCAGCATTTGAACCCATACTATTGCAAAGGGTATTTACGTTGATGCTTAAGTGGGATAAGATTCAGACACTATGGCATATATAGAGATATTAAATTTCAACTTATTTTTAACCTAGAAATATTTCAATGTGGATCTTTATGGTACATTGTAGGAGGTATTTGAACGCCCTGAAAATGTCACAGTCCTTGGGGGTCCATACCAAGGTTTTCCTTCATGAAAATGTCCTGAAGATGTTTTATTTTGCTTTCTCAAGTTATAATCATCAAGATAATTCCTTTTATACCTTCCACATAAATGAAATAAATTTCAAATGCAGGCATCCCTTTATACTCTGTCAAATGTACATGCTTATTGATGTTTTGATTGAATTGGAGAAAAAAGAAGGACTAGGAAAGGGATGGTTCCACTCTTTCTTGTTTGGAAAACATTTTAAAGAGAAGGGGAGGGATACATGTATCTCTACCAACAAAAAAAAAAAATCCTTTAATTCTTTAAGTTTAAACCCTCCAAAATCCTACATCTCCCTTAATTCCTTTTCCCAAACATTAGGTAAATGTACAAGTATTTGAACCATTACTAAATTTAATATAGTAAAATCATTCACTCATATTCACAATTTGTAAAACAAATCAAATCCCAATTATCATTACCTAGATGCAGTTTCTTTTACCCTTTTGTGCCTCCTAATTAATTTACCTCAAGCTTAGATGAAATTGCCTAATTCGATTCCCACAAATTCTAGAAACAAATATAGAGTGATAATACCTTATTAACTACAGCAAAAAGAGGAGAAAAGAAAAGCAAAAAATGATATACTAGCATACATTCAGAGTAGCAAACCACTTTAAAAAAAAAAACATGGTTTCAATTATAGGAATGTTGTTTCCTTCACAATTTGAGATAAAAGCATGGATTAGTGTCTCAAGATAGATCAGGTACTGTTATGTATCTTTATACTAACATGTCCACATCTAGATTGACAAATTGGTCATCGACAGTATGAAAGAGAAGGAAGAAGGAAACGGCAAAGTTGCCAATTCATTTCCATGTGCATATGTTAGTGTTCAAGATGAACTTGGCTTCTGCTGCAACTTTCTACCTTTAATTATCTAATCACTGACTTCTATGATTTTGAGAACATTGTAATTGGCTCCAAACATATAATGCAACAATGTCGTATCGTGTGTATTTTGTTTCAGGAAATGACCTCCATGAAGACAAATTAAAGATAGTAATATCTTCCCATAACAAATATTATCAATGATACTTAATTTCCAAAGAGTCAAAGCCTACTTGTAGAATTGCCACCCTGCATTTGCAAATAATCAGCTGCCAACGCATTAATTTCCATGTGCAGCTCTAAGAACACGAGTTAAAATTCCAACAAAATATTTGACCAATTGCTAGCGTTCAAGTTGAACTTCCCTTCTGCCGCAACCATATGATCCAAATCCACACTGAACATTAGCCTTCTTATCTCTCCCCATCAAAACTTGTAAATATTAATAATTTCTCTCACAATAATGAAATGGGTTGCCTAACAAGCAAAGAGGAAGATCCCCAAATGCGGGCTAGGGCTACGCTTTGGCGGCATAGTAGGACTGCACACTGGCAATCTTACCTAACTATACTGTACTTTCTCCTTCTTTTCTTCTTTTTCACCCTTTTGCATGAGAAAGTGTCAGCGTGATTAACTTCTTCACAAATTTTACTCATTGTTGTTTTGTCCTTTAATAAACTAGGAGTCTAGGACTTTAAACTTCATTTCTTGATTTTATATATATATTTATATATTATAAATATAAATTAATCAATCTATCAAATTTTTTTATAAACTGAATATACATTTTCTTATTAAATTTATTTTTTTGCTATGATATCAAGTTAATGTTCAAAGCATTAAGAGTTATAGAACAGTAAGGCAAAGAACAAAACAAACTTAAGAAGCAAAGCAAAGTTAAGAAATAGATAAGCTTTGTAAATGCATAAGCGAAGAGAGAATACAACATTTATGTAGCGATCTAAGTCCAATCATTAACCTAATAGCTTTTTGGACCTAAACCACATTATCTTCAAAAGTTTAAGCTCAAGTTGTTAGTAGTGGTGGACTTGAATTGTTATATAAGTCTTAATAATCATATTGACATCAGATGTGGGATGTTGGGTATCACAATCCCACCCACTCAAATCTTTGATATCCTCTTTAAGGTCACACATCACATCTACAAGATCAAGATCTCACCATAGCAATGTAAAAGCCCACATCGGACTGGCGCAGGCTCTGATACCATTTGTAACAACCCAAGCCTAACCACTAGTCCAATAGCTTTTTGGATCTAAACCACATGGCCTTCAAAAATTTAAACTCAAGTTACTAGTAATGGTGGATTTGGATTGTTATATAAATCTTAACAGTCATATTGACATCAGATGTGAGATGTTAAAAAGTTGTTGGGTCAATAGTTGGACTTGAGTCGTTATAATTTTTATCTTACATGCTTGACTAAGACATGTACTTAAACTGACAAGTGTTAAATATATACTAAGTTCAACATGCACTACATAAGCAAACCAACATTACATGAGCTGACTAACTTCTGGTTTATATGACCAGTACAACAAGGGAAAATGATGGACAAATGTCCATTACTTAATTCGAAGCAAACATGACTCAAGCTAGTTTTTATCTCAACACTCCTCCTAAACATTAACTTAGTGAACATTTAATTTGTTTCTTAATTCTTTAAACCTGGGCAAAGGCAGTGATTTGGTCAAAATGTTTGCAACTTGATCACTGAAGCTACAGAGTTGAATGGATATCTCTTAGTTTTTCTTAACTTCTCTCAAGGCATGGTATTTGACCTTGATGTGTTTTATTTGATTGTGAAAAACAAGATTCTTCATCGTAGCAATGGTAGACTTATTGTCTACATATAATCGAGTCAGAGACACATGAAAGATCAACTAAGACTTTTCTCACTTAAATGGCTTGATTTGCAGTTGTAACTGCAGCAATATTCTCTACGTCTGCAGAGGATTGGGAAGTAGTCTCTTATTTCTTTAAATTCTAGCAAAATGATCCATTTTCAAGAGAAATTACATAGCATAAAGTACTTTTACTATCATTAATGCACCTAGCTCGGTCAGTGTTAGAAAATTCAACTAAATTAATTGACTTTACATGAGAATAAGTAAAGTGAAGGCCTACATCAGATGTCCCTCTCAAATTTCTAAAGACTCTTTTAGAAGCTGAGAAGTGCTCTATAGTTGGAATTTGCATGAAGCTTGACAAATAACTCACAGCAACATCAGTTCAAGTCTTGACGTATAGATATAAAGTAATGATCCTATCAAACTTTTGAATATTAAAGGATCATCGAGTTTGGAACCTTTATTAACTGACAACTTCTTATAAGTAACAATAGGAGTTCCAACAGGCTTGCAACCACTCTTTTTGAACATGTTCAAAACTTCAATAATGTAATTTGATTAAGTTACATAGATCCCAGTATTACCTTGTAAAATCTGTAATCCTAGGAAGTAGGTCATCCATCCAAGATCTATCATTCTGAATCTGTTTTGCATTTTTGATTTGAACTTTGTAATTCTTTCAGCATCTTTTCCTATAACCAACATATCATCAATATATAATGAGATTATTAATGGATTTTGGTCACTTGTCTTTTATGCACACAAAGTTGCTTCATTGCAGCTTTTTTGAAACCCCTGACTTCTTAAGTATTCATTAATCTAGTAGCACCAAGCACGTGGTGCCTGCTTCAAGCCATAAAGGGCTTTATGAAGCCTATATACCTTGCCTCTATTAGATTCAATTTCAAAGTCATAAAGCTATTCAACAAAAATATCCTCCTATAGGTCACCATTTGAGAAAGAAAATTTGATGTCGAAACGAGATATTTGTCACATGAACATAGCTAACATGGCTATCGATAATCGAATGGCATCCATTCTAGTAATTGGTGCGAATGTCTCATAGTTATCCACTTCAAGTAATTGAGCAAAGCCTTTGACTACAAGTTTAGCTTTAGGTGTGTTCAATGAATCATCAGAATTAACCTTCTTCCGGAACACCCACTTTACTCCAAGAACATGATGATGTTTAGGCCTATCAACTAAACTTCATGTCTTGTTAAGAGTTATACATTAAGCTCTTTTTCATGGCTTCAATCCATTCAGAAGATTTGAATGCCTTTTCAGGTGTTGCAGGTTCAAACAAAGCCATATTATAGCTTTCATAAATATCATACAATGATTGAGTGTCTCTCACAACAGGCTCATCTAGTAACTGCTCAATATCAAGCTCATTAATGATATTAGGCTGAAAATCAACATTCCTTTCAAGTCCTTCAAAGGTTTAATCAATCTAAACTTGTTTCAACTCTCGGTTCTAATGTGAATTCTCATCAAATGTTACATTTTTGCTCACTGATACTCTACCTAAATCAACTTGATATATTCTATAAGCTTTTGACTGTAAGTTATAATTAGTGAAGATGCCCACTTTTGCCTTTAGTTATAAGTTATCTCTGAGTTCATCGGCACATGTTGATAGCTGATATTCCTAAAAATCTTTAAATGATCAACAAAAGGCTTATTGTCATACCAAACTTCATAGCGAGTTTTGTCATTGAGAGCCTGAGTTATCAAGATATTTTGCAAATAAATTACAGTGCTAGCTATTTCTACCTAGAAGCTCTTTGGCAGCTTTTTTTTTCATACAGAAAACACCTAAACATCTCAACAACAGTTTTGTTTTTTCTCTCATTGACACCATTCTGTTCAAGGCAGTATGGAGCAATTAATGGATGAAGAATACCCTTTTTTCCTGGATAACTTGTGAAATCTGAAGAAGTATATTCTCTTCCATTATCTATCCTCAATGTGTTGATCTTGCAACTAGATTCATTCTCAACCTTGGCTTTAAACTTCTGGAACATTGAAAACACCTTTGATTTATGCTTAATAAAATAAATTCAAGTCATTTTTCACATGTCATCAATGAAAATGGCAAAGAATCTGCTTCCACTCAGTGAAGACTTTTTCATAGGACCAACAACATCAGAATGAACAAGATCCAACTTGTTAATTAGTTGCTCTATTAGAACTTGACTTTGGAAAAGGCTTCTTGGACAATTTGCCAAATTGACATGAGCTGCACACAGGATAAGATTTATGCAATTTTGGGAAATTAAGTAACAAACCAAAGGCATTGGTTTGCAATTGTGACTTGTAATTACAATGACCAAGCCTTTTGTGCCATAAAGATGATTGTTCAATGAATGATTCAATTGCAGATAAGCAAACATTACTCCATTTTATAGGAAAACACTTCTTACTGATAGAGATTGACATCAAATATTCACTTGAAGGCTCATAAATTGTGCATGCATGATTTTTAAATAGCAACACATAATTCTCATCAACTAGTTGACCCACACTTAAAAGATTTTGAGATATTTCAGGAACTAAAAGCATATTAAGGACATACCCAGTGCCTAAAAAAGTTTTAATTTCAACTATGTCTTTCCATGTAGCTTGAAGTATATAACCATTTCCTATTTTCATTGAAGAATAATGATTAGTGTCAATTTCAAAAAATAGTTCAACCTTGAAGTCATGTGGTTTGATTAGCATTGTCAAGAAGCCACTGATTTTCATATTCTAAACCAAACTTTGATGTAGCCATAAATAACACTTATTCTGCAACTTCAGCCTTCTCAACTTGTTTTGAAGCCTGTGGTTTCTTGTCTAGAACATCAGTTTTATCTTTACACATTTTTTCTACATGTCCCAGCTGCTTGAATGCATTACATTTGACCTCAGGTCTAAACCAACAGTAAGATTCAACATGGCTCCTTTTCTTGCAGTGAATACAAATTGGAAACTTTCCTTTTCTATTCTAAAATCTTCCAGTATGAGTGCCAGCTTTGTCTTTTTCTTTTATATCATTTGAATTATTTCTGGATGAAGAATCTGCTTGAGCTTTGCCTTTCACATGAGCAGATAAAGCATGATCAACTCTCTCATCTTTCCTTGCAACTTTCCTCTATTCATTAACTTCCAAGGCATTCACTAAATCCAAGATTGTGAGTTTTAAGATATCCTTTACCTACTCTAGAGAAGTAATTGTGGCATCAAACCTCTCTCGTAAACTAATTATAACCTTTTCCACCATTTTTACATTTGCAAGAGTTTCTCCCATAAGTTGAATCTAATTTACTAATTTCATCACATCATCAACAAATTCACCCACTGTTTGACTTTTCTTCATTCTCAGAAGTTCATATATTTTTCTAAGATTTTACAAACGCATCTGTTTGCTTCTTGCAAACCTCATAAACTCTTGTTCAAGCTGGCTCCAATCCTGTTTTGCAATGTCGCACCCCATAATTGTATTGAAGATTGACTTAGACACAGTTGAGCGTATGAAAGATAGAGCTCTGTATCTCTTTGCAATGTCCTCTTTATGTTGTTTCACTTGTGCTTGTGTGGCATTCTCTTTCAGTACCAATAGTTCAGTCTCATTTTCCACAGCATTCCAAAGGTTAACACCTTTTAGAAATGCTTTCATTTTGACAGCCCAAACAAGATAGTTCAAACCATCAAAAATAGGTGGTGCTTGCTATGTAACAGTTGAAGTTGACATTTTTTAAAAAAAATAAGCTTTTGGTAGGTGAAAAATAAAGGCCTTTTGGGATTATGTTTTAGTGTTTTAAGTGGCTCAAGGATCAGTTAAATTTTGATCTCATTCCTTACAAAATTGTAAAAAATTAGTGAGTTTATTAATATTATTAACTATATAAAACTTAATAAAACTAACTTTATAAGAAGTCAAAAAAATTTGCTAGAGGATACATTATTATTGGCAGTATAAACTTTCTTTCTCTCTCTCAACACAATAGTTTAATACTTCGTTGTGAAGCATACTGTATATATATAGCACTCTCTATAACAGAAAGATTTGAGACCCAAGGTTCCTGTTTCCATTTCTACATAGACTAAAGCTTCAGCTTCAAGATACAATGAGGGTGGCTGTGATCGGAGGTGGGATTGGTGGGCTGGTTTCAGCTTGCGTTCTTGCCAAAGCAGGTGTTAACGTTGTGGTGTATGAGAAAGAAGAGCAAGTAGGTGGCCAGGCCAGGACCTTCAATGGCATTGATCTAGACCTCGGTTTCATAGCCTTCAATCCCGTAAGCTTTTGCCCTTAGCTTGTTCCAATCTCTTCACTTTTTAATTTCCTTATTTTCCCTTTCTTCATCACATGATTCTTCACTCTTCAAACTGACTATTTTCAGTCTATAAAAAATCAAAAACCTTTTCTCCTTGGTTTCTCTTGATTGAGATCAAATAATAAGTCTAAGATTATCAGCACCTCGATCCCCTTCTCCGAAAAAATTAATCTACATGTACCAAATTATTTATGTACGCTATAGAATTACTATTTTTGCACTATATGGATGATTTCGACGGGAAATATCCCGACCCTCCCCAGGCGCCCATGGGAGAAATAAGTAACAACTATTCAAATATTTTTATTTTTGGTGCAAAGGATATAAGATTTATCCCTTTCATTTAAAAATGAAAAATAAAAAGTTTTACCTAATTCCTATAAGAAATCATTTGAGCAAAGTCAAAGCCTTTATATGTGTACGCACAAAATGAGCAGATATTAAATGTAATATGTATATATATATATATATATATAAAGGTTATATATAGTAATCATTTTCTACATTGGCAGCTATATACTTTTCTGATTAATCTTTGTATATATAGACTTGAAAATTTATGTTACTTCCCCAACAAACCCAGACTTGTTTATCATAAAGAGCAATCTCCTACGCAATCAAAAGAAAAAACCTTGTACAGGTTGAAAATATGTCATAGTCGACAAGATCTCCTAATTATGCCATAAATAATTGTGATTTGATTGTGACTTTTATTTATTATTTGAAATTTTATGTTAATCTAAAATATAAGTTATATATGAAGCAAAATTTATACGGTGTCTATGCATAGTGAAATTGTTTGCTTGTAAACAAGAAGCAAGGGAGCTTTTAAATGAAGCAGCCATTAAAAATATAAAAAAAATACTAACAAGTAGCAATAATTGTACAAATATAATACGTACACGGAAAATAATCAATAAAATAAACCAATCTGTGATTTTGTTAATTAATTACTAATTTAATATTTCTTCCCATGTGATTGAAATTAAGGCTTAATTAATCATTCTTATTTATTTAGCTAATTAAGAAACTCAAATTTTGTCCATCATATATTTAGACTGATCAAGCTCAAAATTCCTAATTTTAAGGCAAAAACCAAGTGTTTTCTGCAAACATATCATATATCCATGCAAAAAAGCAGTTGAGGATTTAGTCAAAATGAGCGTCGTCACAATCTGAATAATTTATCTTATATATATTCTCACACCTTTCGAATGTTTTTGTTGAGATTTTTCATTTTTCTTATATACATATACATATATATATATATAATTTATTTTCTGTGGCTGGGAAAATTATTGGTTAAAAGTTTTGAACACCCATTGGCATTGAAAAAATTCTTGCGCTGAATATGAGATAATAATATTGAGGCAGATTGGTTAAGTAATTGGATAATTACGTTGGCTGCAGGCAATGAATCCAAGTACTCTGGAGTTGTTTGATAGCCTTGGAGTAGGTGTGGAGGCATGCAACATGTCATTCTCTGTAAGCCTTGACAACGGCCAGGACTATGAATGGGGCACTCGAAATGGTTTTTCGAGCTTGTTTGCTCAGAAGAAGAATGTGTTGAATCCATACTTTTGGAAAATGCTTAGGGAGATTATTAAGTTCAAGGATGATGTGATTACGTAAATCATTCTCCCTATCTTTTCTGATAGACCTATGTATTTTTGGCTATAGCAAGATTAAGATGCAAAACACAACATGAACTGATGACTATATATATAACCCCACATTTTATATTTTTTGCTATAATCTCGTCTCTGAGTCATGACTTTCATTGGAATCATTGCAGTTATCTTCAAATGCTCGAAAACAACCCAGATATTGATCGCAATGAAACCTTGGGACAGTTTATTAAGTTGCGGGACTACTCTGAACTGTTTCAGAAGGCTTATCTTGTGAGTAAGCTGAAGCATTGCATGCCTCAGCTTTTGTAGTTGATTCAATTTGTTTTTCCCCATTTACTAGTGATGATAACAATGTCATGTCTTTTATATAGATCCCAATATGTTGTTCAATATGGTGCTGCACTGTGGAACAAGTCATGAGCTTTTCAGCCTTCTATACTCTTTCAATTTTTCGACGCTATCATCTACATCAGGTATATATATCCATTATTTTTCATTGTTAAGATTTCCATCCATAGATTCTTTCCTATGCTACTTGAGTTTTTCTTCATTATTTGCAATGTAAAGGAGTTTTCCTTGTCTAATTTGGTTTCTGATAGCAGCTACTTGGGCGCCCTCAATTGCTGACTGTCAGCAGACATTCATATTTTGCAAATAAGGTGCTGATCTATAGTTTCTTTCACTCCTCCAAGTTCCCATTTTAGTGTTTGTTGTAGGTTTTTTGATTCTATTCAAATAAAATCAGGTCAGAGAAATGCTGGAGAGCAGAGGATGTCAAATAAGAACTGGTTGTGAAATACATTCTGTTCAGACTGATGATGATGGTAAAATACTTTACTTCATTAGGTACCAGAATTTATCAAAAACAAAAAAAGTTTTACACCAGACACTTTTCTGAAAAACAATGGTCGATAAACTATGAAAGAAAAACTTTCAATGACTGTCATGGATGCATATATTTGAATAGCAAAAGCTTACATAACACATAGCAGAGGAAGGAAAAAGTATAAATGTTCATCATCATGAGTATTCTTTAAGCACAACATTTTGGGTTTATTGTTTTGGACATTAGCATCTTCCAATTTCTTCAGCATTATCTGGATGAAAGGAAATATTTTCCTAGCAGAAAGGTTAGGGAGATCCAAATCTAATTGAAAGAAGTCTTACCAGGTAGCAACATTGTGTTTGGAGATGGTTTCCAAGAAAAGTACAACGGATGCATAATGGCTGTTGATGCTCCAGCTGCCTTGAAATTACTAGGGAACCAAGCAACATTTGATGAACTGCGATTACTTGGTGCATTCCAATATGTCTGCAGGCATCAATATTTCCTTAAGTCTAATTATTGTCGTTTTATTGCATAATATGAATTCATTTCCTGAAGATTAATCTTTACTTTTGAGTTTTGACTGCTTTTGAAGACTTTCAATACTCTTCCCAAAAGGAAAAAAAAAACAAGCCCCAGAACTAAATGTGCAGTGTTTTATCCCAAACTAAATGCTAGTAATGTATCAAAAGATAGTGACTGACAGCCACCTTTTAAAGCTAGTACTCCTGTCAGTAACTTCATCCGACAAAGCTAATAACGACCTTGTCAAAGTATAAGATATATCCCCTTTCACTGTCACGTGCTTAATATCCTTCTCTTTTTCCTATTTGATGGAAAGTGAGCTACTGAGATTGATCAACCTCTCATCATGTCAAGCTAATTAACTGCTGATGCAAAATTTGGTGACTTTGTTGGCAGTGATATTTTCTTTCATCGAGATGTTAAATTTATGCCCAAGAACTCATCAACATGGAGCGCTTTGAATTTTGTTAAAGGTGCAGAAAACAAGGCATGCTTAACATACCTGCTCGATGTGCTACAGGTATGTAACAAGTTCATCTGTGCAAAAGGAAAAAAGGAAAATTGCATGTATAATCTTTCAATCTTTCAGTTTGCTTCGATATTAAGATCTCAGGATATTGAGTATATTGTCAATCAGGATGAGAAGTAAATTAGGAAACTTTCAGCTCCTTGAGTGCTGTAATTGTTTCATTGATTAACAGGATGTTGGTGAAACAAGTGTACCATTTCTTGTAACCATTAATCCCGATCAAACACCAAAACAAACCTTGCATAAGTGGACAACTGGCCATCTAATCACATCTGTTGCTGCATCAAAAGCTTCTCTTCAGCTTAATCAGATTCAAGGGAAGCGAGGAATCTGGTTTTGTGGTGAGTTTTTCCACTTAATTCATCTGGAGTACACACAGAGACAATATCTTCTGATCACATTTTCAGCCGGCTTTTTGTGGACCAAGATGCTTAACATACCCGGATTTTCTTGCTAGTGAAAATTTTAAGGATATTGCTCAATGACTCATCTAAATAACATGTTTAATATTTTTTCAGGATATGGCTTCCATGAAGACAAATTAAAGGTAGTGATTTCTGCTCATACCAACTAATATCAAAGAATCAATTTTACCAGCTTCAGGTAAAAGCTTCTAAGTTAGGCTGCAATATGCAGTTACACTTCACTTATAGTCATTTCACATTTCATATTGACTACTCAAATCTGTTACATTGAGGGAAAGTTTCCTGTAATTCATTTTTGCTGTTTCCATTTTTTCTTTCAAGAATTATAGTTGCATCCAGTTTACAGCAAAGGCATAATTCTTCTCAGGCTGCTATGGTCACTGCAAATAATCTCCTGGGAAAGCAGTGTTCTGTTCTTAACCAGCCAAAACACATAGTACCCTCTTTCATGGAAACAGGAGCTCGTCTTTTCGTTACTAGATTCCTTGGACAATATATATCAACTGGCTGCATAACGTGAGTTCTTAAAACAATAAAATTGCATCGTTTCATATCATTTTTGTTCTTGCCTGTAATGATGTATGCATATTTCTTTGCTTGGAAGGATCCTCGCCCTCTTTATTAGGTATAATTTTGGTCATGCATTTTTCAAAGATGATGAACTCTTTGTTTATGTTTCCAAAGATAATGTAAATGAATTGAGGGGTTAGCTACACTATTTTGTTTCTCCAATCAGCATTGCAGATTGATTTCATTTCTATAGTCATAAATCCTTGTTATTGTCAAGTTTATTTTGACCTTTATTCTTTATTCTTCCTCTTCTCCTTCTCATAACTTGACCTCAAATGATGTTGCTGGTCTTTGCTATGTGCCGTGGCATCACCAGTATATTGGAGGAAGGGGGCACAGTTTTTACGTTCAAGGGAAGCGTGAGAAAGTGTTCTGTTAAAACTGTTCTGAAAGTTCACAATCCACAATTTTACTGGAAGGTACATCTTTGATAACCTTTCAGTTTTCACTACAAAAGAACCTTGTCTTTCTTTATGGGATCATCTCATTTTTCCCATGCAAAATTCCCACCACTACTTACAAGTATTACAAGTATTTTGCCAGGTTATGACAGAGGCTGGTTTAGGCCTTGCAGATGCCTTTATCAATGGAGATTTTTCTTTCACAGATAAAGAAGAAGGTCTTCTGAATCTTTTCATTGTAAGATAAGAGATCCAAATCTATCGCAAATCATATTTTTCTGATACACTTTATCAGCACCTAAATTTAGTTGCTATGCAGATACTCATTGCCAATGGAGATTCAAAATCTTCAGTCACAAGACTCAATAAAAAAAGGTTTGCTGCAATCTGCAAAGAACTTAGACTAAAATTCTAGCATTATTCATATATAAAATCAGTTCTTTGATAATTTGATTTGAGTTTGGCTTCAGAGGTTGGTGGACACCTTCATTTTTCACAGCTAGCATAGCATCTGCAAAGTATTTCTTCAAGCATGCCTTAAGGCAAAATAGTGTTACACAAGCTCGTAGGAACATTTCTCGCCATTATGATGTGGTACGAGATTATTTGCATGTGTTATGTCATTGCTTTTCCATGTGTAATTAGTCATTCAAAGGCATCTTTTATGATTTAGAGTATAACACTTTTATCTTCTAGCTTCATTACCAAGAGCAGGGAACACATTATATGTAATGCAGTTGGACTTGACTTTAGGCTTATCAAACAAGCTTACAGTTCTTCTCAAATTGTGTTTGCAGAGTAATGAACTTTTTGCTCTCTTCTTGGATGAAACAATGCAATACTCCAGTGGAATATTTAAGGTGAATATAACAATTTCTTTTTATGATTTTATTTGAGTTTTGCATCAACAGAGGAATGTTTTTAATACTATAATGAGACTTTGTTATGTTGGATTATTTCATAGAATGAAGATGAAGACTTGAAGGTTGCACAGCTAAGGAAAATGTCAAGTCTGATTGATAAGGTAAGGGTTAATAACAGTTTCATTCTGCTCCTTCCTTTTCTTGCTCTTCTCATCTATTTCATTGCTTTCCCTTGTCACAACATATAGGCAAGAATTGAGAAGCAACATGAAGTTCTGGACATCGGATGCGGTTGGGGAAGATTTGCCATTGAAGTTGTCAAACGAACCGGATGCAAATACACGGGCATCACTCTTTCAGAGGAACAACTGAAATTTGCAGAAGCAAAAGTAAAGGAAGCTGGTCTTCAGGTATCAATATGATCAATGACATTGGCCTGCACAGTACGCCTTTACTTTTTGTCCTCTGATGTTTTAGAACATATACACTTTTCTCCTCAGCTCTTTAACTACTTGCTTCATGATCAGGACAATATCAGATTTCTTCTTTGTGACTACCGCCAATTACCTGATACTCACAAATATGACAGAATCGTATCTTGGTGAGTTCTTCGGCCGCTTTCATATTTTCTAACATCCATGCAACAAATAATTGAGACTGACTATCTATTGCCTTCTTCAGTGAGATGATAGAACATCTAGGTGATGAATATGTTGAAGAGTTTTTCAGATGCTGCGAGTCAGCATTGGCAGAGGACGGGCTACTTGTGCTTCAGGTAAAATGATAATGACAGTGTGTTGGCCAAACTGTTTGTCCATAGACTGCCAATGGTTAAGACAGTTAAAAGACTGATGTACATTTCCCCAGTTCATATCAATACCGGAGGAGCGTTTCGACGAGTACAAGCGAAGTTCAGACTTCATAAAGGAATATATCTTCCCTGGTGGATGCCTGCCTTCCCTGAATAGGATAGTAACTGGCATGGCTGCGGCATCTCGACTCTGGTAAAAAAAAAAAATCCATTGTTCTATCTCGGAGTTACTTTTTCGTTTTGTCCTACATATGTTAATTCGAAGTAATGCAAGGGCAGTGTGGAGCATGTGGAAAACATCGGAATGAACTACTATCTAACACTACGATGTTGGAGGAAGAATTTCCTGGAGAATCAGAGGTATGATGCTAGTTTAACGAAATCAGAAATGCAGAGATGAGATGAATTAATATGTTGCGTTTTTTTACCCAGCAAAATTCAAGCTTTGGGGTTCGATGAGAAGTTCTTGAGAACGTGGGAATATTATTTCGATTACTGTGCAGCTGGTTTTAGGACATATACACTTGGCGATTACCAGGTAGGAATTTATTCTACTCTCTGTCATGTGATTTTCAAAAGTAAATTGTGACACCATGGATTTCTCACTGTAGGTTGTATTCTCACGCCCTGGCAATTACAAAGCACTTGGTTATCCATACCAAGGTTTTCCTTCAGCATACTAGACTGTGACTGCGGTGAACAATCTCCTCCAATTACTTAAGCAGCTTCTTCAATTTCCATTGTAATATTATTATCATAATTAGCTGAGAGCTTAAAATAAATCGTCATTACCCACAGTGGGTGAGGTTTGCACTTTACAGCTATCCGGGGTGTACTAATGATAAATTTGCGAGATTTAAGGGCATCTGAACCCTCTGGTATCATCGTCAAGGAGCCAAAGTCTCAAACCCCTCCATGCTAATAAATGCTTTTCAGCATTAAAATCCTAAAACTGAAAGGTTTCCACACCAGGCAGGATTTATTCTACGTTTCTAACTCAATTCAACTGCCTAGGAGGTTGACACTCAACACTACTAAATCCCATTATTCATTGGGACTACCCGTGTCACCCGGCCATTAGTCTACCATCTCTACTTACATTAAGAATCAAATACTACCACCGAATACCATTCAGAAGAATTTAACCTATTTGCCTGTAGAAGGGGAGAATGAAGGGCCCCAGCATCAAATGTTCGGCAAATAATTCATTCCAAAACTAAAGGGAACTTTTAAGGACATACTTTTCTGATGCTCTCTATCAAAAAATCAGAAATCACACAGTAAGATCTACTCCAAAGAATCAAAAGGCACACCTAGATAATTAGGGAACAATGAAATCTTGATCTGGCTACCAGCTTTGTGTCAACATACCCCAGGTTGTTTGCTTCAAAAATTCAATTCCATGTTGAATAAATCCCCCACAGAATCCCGAATGAAGATCAGGAACCTTTTTGACTTCAAAAGCCAGGAATTTGCAGAGTCGGCAGCACCTGGATGGGGAAGGGCCTCTCTCAGGTTAATCAAAATTTCAACTGAGCAATCCTCTGCTGAACAAACCCCACACTGAACAACCCCCACCATGAAGCTCGGGTTCAGCCATGAGTGGACACTTTCACTCCACCTTTGAACTCTCGAGCATCTCTCCTCCTGTACAACACAAGGGCAAATACAGGGGGAAAATGATTATGCCATCCTCAAGTGTCAACTACCACTATGTTTATCGCTACCATTACGAACTGATCAACCCAAGTGGCCCATAGCTCCATGGCTATCAGTAAAAATCCTTGGTACATCTTCGTACCCTACTTGTCATATCAAATCAAGCATAATTATCTATCATCAAATTTCCTAGACGATATAAATAACAATAAAATACTCAAAACAGCCAGACAACACAAATATAAGTTATATAAACTAATATAGCTTAAACACTACCGTAGATAAGAAAAGTACTGGAGCAGCAAGTAAACAAATATAAAGCAAGCCAAATTTAAACTACACTCAATAGCAAAACTAAATAAAGGCATCTATTATGCCTCAAAACTACTTATTATGACTAGCAAAATAGATACTGCAAACTACTGGGATTCAAGCAATCCAACCGGTCCCAAGGTGATTTGACATCCAAATTGAGCCTCTCCCATTGCTGCTGAAAATAAGAAACCATCAAAACCACAAGAGCAGAGAGAAGGCTATCCCCAAACGAGGTTGAGATCCAGTTGTCTTTCCAGTGATTGAATTACTGTTGTTGGGCTTGTCGGCCCTGAGCACCACTGTACCCACCACCATAACCGGCTTGGCCACCATGAGGCCCATTTGCCTGCGTGCCCCCATAACTTCCAGAACCTTGTGATGAATCAGACCTCCATGATGCATTTCCGTAACCTGAATTTCCATTTGCATCACTATATCCACTTCCCATGTAGCCACCACCACTCCCTTGTAGATCTCCTCCACCTGGACCAGAAGCATTACTATTTGGAGTACCACCGGAACGACCTCCAACAGCCCCATACCCAGTATTCCCATAAGATCCATCATTTCCACCATACCCACCATATCCATAACCTTGACTCCCGTACCCGGCAGCTCCAGTGGGAGATTGGCCAGTACCTGCTGAACCTGGACCACCACTACCAGCACCACCACCTGGGGCACCCCAAGGAGCAGCGCTCCCATAACCCATAGTACCATAACCAGAAGGAGTTTGAGTACCCCATGAACTTCTAGGGGCACCAGGTGGGCCACCTGCAAAACCAGCATTGGGGTTCCCATAAGCTGCACCTGCAGGGCCACCATAACCAGCACCTGCACCACCGTAATTGCCATAACCAGCATAACCAACACCATTATTAGCCGGACCATAACCATAACCAGGTGCGCTATATCCCGACGAGCCATAAGGTGGAAAGCCAGCTCCAGTACTCTGGGGCTGCATGTACCTATTGGAGTCCATGCGACCATCATAAGAACTCGCGTTCCCACCAGAAGCCCCATAGCCCTGGTAACCTCCACCACCACCAGCACCACCACTCATAGTTCGGCTAAGCCCACCAGGATTGGCGTCTTTAGGGAGGGCTCGCTTCACTTCAACTTGCTTGCCATTCAAATCATGAAAACTCTTGTGCAAAACCCTATCAACTGCATCTTCAGTGTCAAAGGAGATAAAACCAAATCCACGAGGCCGCTGAGTATTCTGGTCATACATGATTACTACATCAATTACATGACCATATGCCTCAAAGTATTGGCGAAACCCATCTTCTGTTAAGGTAGGGGGCAACCCTCCAACAAAAATCTTCTTGGTCCTAATATTTCCACCACTTCCAGAATTTCTACCCTGATTAAGATTTCCAGATCTAGCAGATGTTTGCTGCTCCTCTCTTGATAACGCCCTCTTTGCCTCAACCTGGGAAACAATTATCATGTATGATTATAATGGGGACTAACATTAAACAGCAGGCAAGTGCAACAAGATACGCAGATAAAATCACAAACTTGGATGCAGTAGCATTTATGAAAATCACCAATATAAAGGAAATAATTTAAAGTTTTCATTTTCAAGGGGGATCATTCATAACATTAAATTGATCCAAAAAACTTGCTTCCAAAAGAAATTCACCATGCATATATTGACTAATGCAAGACTCAGTTATTCCCGCAAGAAACCAGCCTGAGATTCCACGCAGAAATTAATATCTCATTAGCTTTTGTTTCCTCTCAAATAATTCACCAGTGCACCTCAACCACAATTTAAAAGCAAAAACAGTTCCTACGATAACCAAACAAGACCTTAACTACAGAATTCGTAACACAGGAATATAGCAACCGAACATGGAACAAAACAAATATCAAACGGTAAATCACAGAATACTCAATAATCAAAATATCATATATCCATCTATACCCATCAAAAAACCCAAATTTATTTTCCACCTAAAATTAGCATTAAAAAGAAAAAATCCAGAAAACAACAACCCTAAAGATACCCATAAAAAAAAAAGGAACCCAAAAGAACCTCACCGTTCTACCATCGATGGTGTGTTTTTCTTGAAGAACAGTATCGAGAACGGACGGATCTGAGAAGACAACGAATCCAAACCCCCGGGGTCTTCCGGTAACCTTATCTCTCATAACCACGGTCTGCAAAACGTTTCCGTATTGGCCAAAGTATTCCCCTAACTTTTCCTCGCTTGTGTCCCATGATATCCCTCCAATGAACAACTTTCCCTGATCCGAATCCATCATCCCCCTTTACCTCTTCTTCTTCTTCTTCTTCTTCTTCTTCTTCTTCTTTCCTCTCTTGTGTTCTTCAAAATCTGAAAAACAAATGAATCGTAAATCTTTCTTTGGGTAGGGGTTTTGGGGTTTGGGATTTGGGGAAGAAGAAGAAGCGAAGGGCTCGTGGGCGGATTTGGGGTTTGAGAGAGAGAAATTGCGGGTGAAGAGCGGGGCTAGGAATAAAGCAGGGAAGGGGGGTGTGAGGGCTGGGGGGAGTATGCGGATTGGACGGTGGAGATTGGGGGATATTTTGGACTGGACGGTGGAGATTTGATTTTAAGGGGAACTTAGGTTCGTCTCCTAGTGAAACAGTCTTTTAGCTGATTTTGGAATATTGGCAGTTTTTGTTTGATATCTCATGTGATGAGCACGTGATCCAAACTTTTGATATTTTCCTGAACGTCATAAATACTTTTTTTTATGGGATTTTTCATTATTTTTTTTGTGCCTGGTTAAATACTACTCGATATAAATGGAAACGAGGAAATGGAGAGGTGAGGTTCATATCCAAATTCCTTTTTAAAAGAAAAAAAGAAAGAAAGTATTAGAACTTAATTATTTTTAATTTTCAAAAAATACAAATTAATTGCTCAAATGCGAAATTTCCAAATAAAATTTTTGTTTAGAAAGTATTAAAAAAAAGGAAAAAGAGTATCATATTTTCAATATTTTTCCCTCCTACTTCTTGTTATTTTCTCTTGTTAATTATTCCCCTGCCTGTCCAAAAAGGACAAAATCTCTCTAGCCATATTTTCTATATTTGTTCCATCTTTGAATTGAATTTGGATCATTGAGTCCAAACATTCATTAGGTATCCCAAGGAATCCGAGTTGTGCTTCCCTTTTTTGGTGTTCACACATCCTGAAAAACAAAGAAAGTCTTTCTCTTTACGGAACTTTCCAGGGTCCAACCAACGTTCTTATTTTTCGAAA
This sequence comes from Theobroma umbraticum, assembly GCF_002168275.2. Lineage (NCBI taxonomy): Eukaryota > Viridiplantae > Streptophyta > Magnoliopsida > Malvales > Malvaceae > Theobroma > Theobroma umbraticum. Next base: position 6,052,567 of record NW_018397264.1, read on the forward strand.
ACCCATTGGAGCCAATAACCCATTATTCCCCATTCAAAATCTCCCCACATGAACCTGATTGGGGTAATTTATGTCAGCCACCTCTTTGTCACCATCATGGTTGTAGCATCATCAACGTTCTAACGGGGTGATTAGCCTCAATTTGGGTTCAAGTAATCAAACCATAGTCCCTCTGGAGCAAGAACAAACAGTAACCTTTCAGTTTTCTGACGTTGAGTTGCAAGCTGTTGAATACCATATTACGATCAGATAATTGCAGCATCTTCAGCCTGATAAATAATTTGCGCAGGAATGCTAGCTATGAGGTTATAGGGGACGAGGCTGTGTTAAACTCAGCTTGTTCTCAAATAATATTGAAGAGAAGTAAATGGATTTGATTGTTCCTGGACATGGTTGAGATGGAGTTTTGGGACTAACATTGCTGCAGCAACAGTGGAGTTGCTTGGTCCCAGACCATGGGCATGCTGCGCTGGTAAACTCTACCAGCACCGAACTATCAGAAGTTCAGGACTGCAGTTACTGCCACTCGTTGGTAGCAATTGACAAGCCATATGTGAACAGAACTCTAGGTTCAAGTGATGACATTCTTACAATCTTTGGCGTTCTTTTCGCAATTCAAGTTTTGAAATTGTATCAGTGGCCTAGAAAGATGAAAGGTGTTTAAGGTATGGTCAATAATTGAATAAGCTTCACCAAAATATTCTTAATATACTAACACAATCTTGAAAATGGGTTAAGTCACATGACCATAAGCTTCAAAGTATTGGCGAAATTCATCTTAATTGGGTAATTAAGGTGTCAGGAAACCCTGCAAACACATATCTTCTTGCTCCTCATACTTCAATCAGAATTTCTACCGGGACTGAGTTTCCCAGTTCTGTCAGACGGCTCCAGCTCGATTCGAGGCCTGACCCTCTCCACATCAACCTAAAAAACCATTAATATATATATATATATATGTGTTAGAACGATCCGTAAATCAAATTAAAGCCTTCCTTTTCCTTTTAATCTCAACTTTTGTTCTATGCCTCACGCTCTACCATCAATGGTGTGTTTGTCTTTGGGAACAGTATCAAGAATTAAAGGGTCTGAAAAAACAATGAAACCAAAGCCTCTGTGCCTCCTGGCACTGAACTTGTCTCTGATCAGCACAGACTGCAAAACGTCACCATATCGGCTGAAGTACTCCTTGAGCTTATCCTCGTTTGTCTCCTCTGAAATCTGCCTAGCGAACAGCTTCTGCATATGATCTGAATCCATCTCTCTTTTTCCCATTTTTTCTTTCTTTAGTTGTTACTCTCTTCCTCCTTCCTTAAATCAAAGTCTAAAACCCAGACAACCTGAAAACGTACTTGTGAGTTTATTTATTTATTGATCAAAATGGCGTTTGAAGGAGGTAGACATGAGGGAACGGTTGAAATCGTTCTGATGGTTTTACTTTTCTGGTTAAATTAAGTTTTTAAATGCTTTTTCACAGTAGAAATCAACTTTCATCATATTTTATTTTACAATAGGTAATTAAATTGGGTTTTGAACAAGGTTTTTAATAATTAATTTAGTTTAAATGTTCTTACTTGGTTACACCTGATCTTAAATTTCAAATAAAAAACATATTCACATTTATAAAGTTCTATTTTATTTAAGACACAATACCTAAAATAATAGTTGAACTATTAGAACAAATTTAAATAAATTTTTATTTTTTATTATATTTAATTAAAATTTTATATTTATTAGATAGATCTTTATCATTAACGTTAGATTAATTATGATTAGTTAAACTTCATTTTAAGTATTGTTAACATGACATGCATGTTAGTATTACATCAACAATACATAAACATAAAATGACAAGTGATGTTTTAATTAATAATAATCAATTAATCATTATTTATAAAAATTTATTTGATATAAAATAAAAATATAAAAATTTAATTAAATATTATTTAAAAAAACTTATTCAAATTTCGTTAAATAATTTAAATATTTTTCAAATATTACATCTTTATTTTACTATCTTCATAAAAAGTAATTCTTATTTAACTACAGAACAATACAAAACATAAACAAAATTTCATATAAACCTTTGCTAGTAATCGTGACCATTAACTTTCTTCTTTTACCCAAGGTGATCCTTAACCTGTTTGAGTTTCCAATCCTACTTTAGGTTTAAGCATTAAAAACTCTTTGACAAAATCCTGAAATTTTCATTTCTTGGTAACCACATTATTAACCTCATGTCTCCCCCATATTACTACTAAAAACAAAAAAATTCCCAAGCTGCCAGGACCACAAGCACAAAAATCCAATTCCTCAAGATACCCACCTTTCTCTTAATCTAGTACAACCTGAAAAATCAACCAGACAAGGTTGATCTCAACTTGGTAGAGTAAGTTTTTGTGCCCCGTTTGAAATGAACAAGTGGAAAAACCGACCAGACAAGGTTAATCTCAACTTGGTAGATTAAGTTTCTGTGCCCTGTCTGAAATGTACAGCTGGAAAAACCAAGCAGACAAGGTTAATCTCAGCTTGGTAGAGTAAGTTTTTGTGCCACGTTGTACAAATGGAAAAACCAAGAAGACAAGGTTAATCTCAAGTTGGTAGAGTAAGTATTTGTGCCATGTCTACAATGAACATACAACTAAATTAACATGAGATAAAATGGCTGCAGGGCAAACAGTGAGTCAATTGACAGCCGCATTTTCTTTTTTAGCAATTCAGATCTAAAGAAGAGCAAAGTCATGTTCGTCCTTTTTCTTATTACTACTGAACTCTCGTGTGCCCACCAGCAGCTTGGTCCCTTCTATCATCATTAAAGGTCCCAACGTTCTTATTTTTTCGAAGTCCGTTGGAGCCAAATGGGTTTTAAAAATCACCCACATGTCGTTTCTCTTGCTTTGAGCTTTGAGCTTTGAGCTTTGAGCTTTGAGCTTTGAGCTTTTTGTAATATCTTGAGGAAGGGCATTTTCTCCCAGTATGGATGCTTCCTGACTCAACCCAACATTCCTTCGTTCGTGAGTGGAAAACTTCACCCGAGATTTACTGATGGGGTGTTTCCTTGGCTGTTTTGGGATTTCTACAAAGAGGAAGCGTAGAAAACCAGCCAACCGGATTCTCCCCGGAGATTCAGTAAGCTTTTTTGTGTTTTCCTGAAAGTTTCAGCTGGATTGCTTCGTTTACTTTCATTTATTTATAGTTTGGGTTTTGCTGTTTTACTGATTTTCTAGCAGAGACTTGTTACCTATGAACCCTTGGATTCCTCTGTTTCGATAAACCTTGACATCCCAGAAGAACCCATTGCCTCAAATCCTCAGCTGTGGTCAGTTGCTGATACGTAGTCTCATATTTTGTACTTTTTATGAAAGGGTTTCCGTTATAAGGACCTTTAAAACACTCACATATTCCCTTGTTGACTGCAGTAATAAGCCTAAGGAGCGGTTGAGCATCAAAGTGAAGAAGAAAGTGAGCTTCAACTTGAATGTTCAGACCTATGAGCCGATTCCGGCTGAAGAAACCACTACATATCAGTTTTTACACAGTGTTGAAGAGAAAGAAAGTGAAAAGAATGGAGCAGAAGCAGGAAAAGGGAGCTTGCCCTCAAATTCATTGCAGATGGGTTCTTATCCTGCCAACTACAGATACCAAAACTGTCGAGAAAGCTATGATGAAGAGGATGAAGTGGCATTTGAGGAAAGTGATCCAGAAGGTGATGATTGTTATGATGATGATGATGATTATTATTATGATGGAGATGATAGTGATGAAGTTGACAAAGATGTTGATGATCAAAGACAAAGACAAGAAGAGTTCTTGGATCAATTCGACTCTGTAAGCATGGAATCAGCAAAGGGAGCTTCTTTGGTTCATTTGGACGAGGACAAGGCCAGGAACAAAATGACACTTTGTGCTTCAACAGATGGAGAATCGAAGTCTATTGGGTGCGGAAATGCAAGAATCAGAAGCCAATATCTATGTTCTGTATTGAATCCAGTAGAAAATACTACCCAATGGAAAGAAATCAAAGCAAGAGCAGCACAGCCACCTACGCACTGGAGGAAGGAGAATATTGCGCTAGAAGAAGAACCACAAACACCCTTTAGTTCAAAGCTGAGTTCCAACTACTCACCAAAACGTAATCAGTCAAGGCCTCTACTGGAGGACATAGCAGTTGATGCTAGCCTCTCAAACTGGCTAACTTCACCAAATACTGATGCGCCCAAAGCCAGGGGTAGCACCAAAAGTTGCAGCGTTGCATTTGATACCGTGTCATCAAAGAAAAGCATATGCGACGGTTCATTCTGTTGGAGAAGTAGAGAAGATAGAGTGATATTAGATATCACCAACTTGGAGTCCTTATAAATCACATACTCCAGTCCTTTCAAAGGTACAAGGAAAGTATACGGAGCAAGCTATGAATTCAATTTCAGCCTATTCCCAAAGAGTGTTATAAGAAGAAGAAGAAGCAGAAGCAAAGGCAGCAGCAAGTTGCTTCTCCCATATTCCAAGTTTATAACACAAGGGTGTGCAAAAGTTTGGGGTGTTGTTTGTTTGTATGCCGGTTTATGATTCTTTGATTCATTTCTGATTGCTTGATAAGATTTGTTAATGTCAGTAGCCTTTGGCTCTATTGTTCATGCTGTACTATTTGTGTAAGGATTGACCAATGTGTTGAAGTTGAACCATTTAATTTCAGGGCTTCTCAAAGCATTATTCTAGCATAAACAAGGAAGAAATCTGCTCACGTTCTCGCATTGCAAGGCGAATAGGAAGGTAGAGGCTGCAGAACACAGAATACACCAGTAAAATTCAACAAACTTTTAAAGTACAACTTTCCAGAGATAGGTTTGGAGTTATGGGTTCCTAACATTCAAAATAAACATATTCTCCTAGTTAATTGTGGGCTCCCAGTGAGTAGCACAGGCAACCAGGCAGCAAGTGGTGTAGCAGGTCTCAGCGTCCTATCGACCAATCATACAGCATATTGTAACAAAAGATGCCCGACAAATTGGGTCCATGGAAGTGTTGTTCTAAATAAAGCACCCAATTGACTTCAATCAGAAGTATTCTTCAGTGATTCTCTCACAACATAAGAATATGGTGGTATCAGTTCAAATTCGGTGCTCAAATTTATGAAACCTGAATTACAACATATCCTGGGTTCATTTGCAGTTCTCATGATAAGTTACGAGTCATACTCGACCAAACTGTTCTCAGCATACCAAAACCGCATTGCTCCATGTCATGAATGGAACTCATAATTTATCAGCATGGTTGTTGTTGACATAATTTTCTTCTGCATCAGCATGACAACTGGCTACCAAGAATGCCGTGATGGAGATTTTTAACATTCAGAAGAAAGTAACAAAGGGAAAATAAGATGCAAAAGGGATATAAGTATTGGCTGTTCGATTTTATGTGATTTGAAGCTCTTAAATGTTGTTCAACTGGAAAATATTACAGGGAAAAGCAAAAAAGAAAGGAAAAAAAAGGATCATAATGACTGATGAATACACATCATGGAAGAAAGACAACCATCATAACTGTCTGCTTTCATTTCCGAGATAAGGTCCATGCAATTCTCATCTGTTCATAGCGAAACACATGGCCAACCGCCTTAGTAATGGTAAAGAACTCAAATATACAAGAGACTGCCTTGCTCAGCCTCTGGACCTTTGATCTATCCTTCCAATAGTAAGTTGAAACGAGGGCCATCTAGTAGCAAACTTATCAAAATCAAGGTTGAAGTTGAAGCCCAAAATGGTTTATCCAGTAATTCCCGATGGTGTCCTGTGTTATATCTACATTATGATACAGATGCAGGAATCTGAATCCTCATCGTCAGAATCGCTCACATCACTGCAGGCACAGTTAGGACATCAGGATGTGACAAACAATGGTGAATCAATGAAATATACAACTACTCAAGTCCAGGTAAATCATATTGCAATGTCAAGTATGATTCTCATGATCAATCCTTTTCTTTTGCAATTTGACCTAATATTGCAAATGTATGAAACCTAATGCTATCTATCTGAGCAAGTACATGTTAAACCAGAAGCACTTATCACTTAGTTTCTAACATATGTTATCATATCGCATATGAAGCAAGAAAAAGTGTTTAAAAGACATCAAGGTACATTGAAGAGTTATGCAAGATTGTGCATATTCAGTCATGCATATCAGTGACTCTTTTGGCATGCAATAAAGTGCTCATTTCTAAGAAGATGCAAATGCTATTATTTTTATTAATCACAGAAACCAAAAAACTAAATTACATATATATGGAATGGACACATAGTATACAGTACAATTTCATACACCAAGACCACTCAATTCATGTTATGAGAGGATGGTCCTTTGTACTTAAAGCAAAGTTCCTGATATTTTAGATCAAAACACCAGTAACAGAAAATTAAGCTAGTCAGTACTTAGATGCATTCTCTAATCAATGGCTAGTACGATACTACATACTTGGAATGCATTACAAGGCTTAGATCAGGTGATAAGAGAAATTGAACATAAAAACACGATACCCCTGGAGTTCACCAAGTTATAGTTTCAGATATTGTCCATAGCTTGTGTCAACAAATCTTTTGAAGAAATGCTCAAAGAAATCCTAATGCTTCAAGAAAGTAATTAAAGGACATGCTGCAATAAAAGCCAAATGGCACAATAAGTGAAAATTTTTTCCTAATATATTTGTGAGGTCAATATTGCAAGGATCAACTACAATTGAGTCCTCGGTTCAGATCATTGTTGGAATAGGAAACAACAGAAAATTTGACACGATCAATACAGCAAATATCCCCTAAAGCAAACCCTCATAGTCATTTGCATGCGAAAGAAATGTTGCTTTAAGTCAATTCATCTCTGCAGTCATAGATCTAGAGAACACAAAACCAGAATGGCATTACGTTGCCCTTCAAGTGAAAAGCTTGTACGCTACATAAACTTTGCGCTTCTGTACTCAATTGTTCTATTCTTAGAATCATCATTTAGCTAAATTTATAACACCTCATAAATGCATGACATTACAACATGTTTGATGAGAAACTCAAAAGACAATAGAAAACAAGAATTAATAGATACAAACAAATATATGACAAAAAACTACTTTTACCCAAAGATGGATTCTGGTGTAAACACATTAGTTGCATATTTAAAATCATAAAGTAGCTACGCTCATAACTTTATCAATGCAGCATCCGCAATAAATTCAGACAAAATGTTCACTAGTGACGAAATCAGCTAAATGACATAACGCACAAACCAAGCCAAAACAGCCAAAAGTACTGCATTCAGTTAGCGGATAAAACTCCAGAAAACCAATTACCTTGGTTCAAATTCCAGAACCTCCACAAGTTTATTCCCATTTTTATCATTCCATTGGACTTTCCGCCGCGTCTTTTCAGGTTTTCTTGACATCCCACCTTTCTTAGGTGGCAACAAAGAATTTGACTCACTGTACTCTTCTCCATCAGCATGATCTTCAAGTTTTGGAGAACCTATGGCACCTAAAATCTTATTGTTATATCCATTAACATCCTTAGCATCATTATGGACCGTATCCATCGACGACAATTACACCTCCCCTCACAACACAATTCTACTCAAAATCTTAAATCTATAACTCAATAAACTTAGAACAAAACAGCCTTAAGATTTGATTCTTGGAATAAAAAAGGTTGATTTTTTACCACAAATCATAAACCCCATTAGGCCAACTAGGTGAAAAAATCAAGACTTTCATAACCTTTACCTCTCAAAGTTCATAGAGAAGTTAGAAAAACCTTTGAAACAGATTGGGAGATCTCTCTGTTCTATTGCGATTTTCCAAAAACTCCCAAATACCCAGAAAGCGAAAACTGATGAATCAACAAAACCCAATCCCAAAATTCAAAATTTCTCTCTGGGCCTGAATGGGTAGAAAGTGGAATCCTTCATCTGCTAAATCCCATCCAGAAAGTCAACACCTTTGTCTTTGACAAAATGAAGAAAACCAATAAAAAATGCGGTTCAATTTTCAAGAAGAAGACTAGAAAACCATCAAACTTGAGAATTCAAATCAGGTTAAGACACAAAGGAGCAAGAGTTCATTTCCCAGGTGAGTGATCGGAAATCAGCTAAACCACTGTTTAAACAAACAAAAAAAAAAGCTTTTGACCAGAAACTAAATATAGAGATGAAGAAACAAAACTCAAACAATTCATAAATTTGATATATAAATATACAAACTTTTAAAAAAAATGAGAAACTCAAACAATTTAAAGTTTTTAAAAACCCCCCACAACTTGAGGGATTTAAAATGGCCGAAAACGAAAAGAGTACTATTATTTGGCAAACATCGAAGAGCGTTCCGGGTTCTATTTTTCTTTTTTTGTTTTAATCATTCGATCAACGGCTAGGATTTTAATTTATGTGGGTGGGGTCCATGATAACAGGATACTGATGCACGGTCGTTAATGTCGTTATCGTTCTTTGGGGAGCATGCGAGTTAACTTACGTAACCCATTTTTGTTGGGTGAGGTGTCAACGTTTGAGGACAGTGTGATGGAACTTTGGTCACACTGTTGGGGATGTTCATTGATTCGTAGCATTTTATTTTATTTTTATGAAATAAAAAAATTTAAAAAAAAAGAGCCCAAACTTTAGGAGTATTTGTCTTTATTTTATGCCATTTAACACGTTGTATAATTCTTTCCTATTTGTCTTTACATGTTCATTAATGTTAAATTATATTTTTTTCCCAGAAAATGATGTCCTATCTAATTAAAATTTTAAATTTAAAAATTATTAATTTTAATTTATTTATATCTCGATTGTCTACAAGAGAAACGTTTTTTTTTTCTTTTTATAGTTAGAAAGTGTATTTGATTGGAGAGATGGATGATGGATGTTGGGTTGGTGATATACAAAGTAAGGTAAGAAGCATTACTTTAATATTTCTTACATGTTAAAGCTATTTTAATCTATAAAATAAAAATAATTGAATTTGTTAAACTGTTAAAAGCTATAATGATTAGAGGTATCTAAGTATTTTCCTCAAGTTGGTATGATAGTTTGCGCCCACAATCTTTCATAATTTATATATTATTAGTGGATATTCTTCAATAGTTTAAAAAATTATAATTAATTGATTTGATTTTTATTATTCGAGATAAATTAATAGAAAAAACATCTTTTGTAAAACCCATTTATGACTTTTTTTAATAATGATCCATTTTTATTAAATTTGCTAGATTTTTAAGAATCGACCAAAAAGGCATTTGTATTTCTTAAAATACTTATTACATATTTATATAAGATTATAAGTTGGTAAAAGGACAAGGCAACTATAATTGTGTGGTTTGACAATGAAAAGCAGAAGGGGTTCGTGTACTGTTCTTCTTTATACAAAATGATTTGCCAGTTTTACCAACTTTTGGTAATAAAAATAGGGAAAAAATTGGCCTATTGCTGAATAACTTGGGAGGAGGAAAATAACAAGAAGGCAAAAGTGACAATTCTTATCAAACCAAGATTTTGCTGAAAATTATGGCATAACTTAGTATATGGAAATGTCAAATAATTTATGAGGATTTATACAAGTTGTTATTAGTAGTAGACTTAAATTGTTATATATGTCTTAATATGAAAGTTTTAATACTATTTGTAACAATTCAAATCCAATCGCTAGCTCAAGAGCTTTTTGAGCTTAAACTACGTAGTCTTCAAAAACTTAAGCTTAAATTTAAATTGCTAATAATAGTAGATTTAGATTGTTATATAAGTTTTAACAATCACATTTATATCAGATGTGAGATGTTGGGTATGACAAGATTTGAAGTGAAATTCTACCTTCACTTGATAAGTTTATCAATGGAATTAGGAAGTTAGTTACTTCCATCATGCAAGAATCATATGATTGCAAAGAAGATCATGAAGAAAGGCATGCATTTGCCTTTCATAATGGAAACTCAGAAACGAAATTTACAGAAAAGGAAGATGTTGACAAGCGATCAATTTGGCTTACTCCACAAATAAGTTAATTATAAAGCAAAGATAGAGAGAGAGAGAGAGAGACAGAGTGGGTGATTGCTTCAGAGGTTGCTAATTATGATTGCAACCATTGAACTTGCATTTCACTCAACGAAATCATTCTGTTGAAAAACATTATTTTATGGCTGCACTATGGCTTTGCTGCCAGTGTTCAGGCTTTGCTTATTGGGGGTGTTGGTGTTGAGCACACGGTCCAGGGAGAAGAACTGGGTATCTTTCTTTTTTCCAGAATGGCAAGCTTTGAGAGAGCATCACCAGCTCTGAAGGAGATACTGCTCAGAATTTACAGGTAAGTATGGTTTACGGATGGAATAACAATATCACTTAGAGGCCATTTACCTTTTCTTATTAGACAAAGGAGAAAAAAACACATGCACAGCCGATAGGTAAACCCTTTGTCTTAACCCTCTGCGAAGAGATTATAATCCTTAGGTCAAGTCTCAATTACAAACACTTGGTAGTTTTCCTCACTAAACAACTCTCAACTGACTTCGATGGACAACAAGATGCATTCTAGAGGTAGTTATCAAATTTGAATTCTTGCTGACCAAAACCACTCTAACAATCAATGTTATTCCTTTCATGACAGTGCAGAAAAGCCTATAGAGGTCGATCATCAGTTGTATGAATTTGGCTCTGTTGAATACCACATTAAGGTAACTTTCCAAACAGCTCTGATCCTTCTATTCGATCAATATTTATTTCGACTGGCTTAGCCATTGTTGGTGTCCTTTCTTCAAAGGCACCAGGCAATTGTTGCTCCAAAACCTATATGATGCAGAAATGTTGAGCATAACAGAAACTTAGAAGTAAAGTCAGAAACAGAAGTTATACAGCACAATTTCAGTACGCAGGAACTAGAAAATAGTAGGCAAAGCATCAGATATATAATGAAGCATAATTACATCGAAACAATTTGGAATAGCATGTGCCCCTGGATGTCTGTCAGTTTATATCCATGCCTAATTGCCTATGCATATATGGATAGGTCTCTTTCAATGTTTAATGCACATACACATATGACAGAATTGAAGTCATTTTCGATGTATACTGAACCTAAATAAATGATAACACAGTCTTCAGCATCTGATCCACAATTTACCTACTTGTCAATATCAACTCCACTACTGACCCAAGAAGTGTTGCTTTCATATGGGCTATCACCGTATACCATGCAAATGGTAAGGGAAATCTCTGCTGATGTTCTGGAGATCGTAGAACCTGCAAAAGAAGGATACCAACTTACTCTACGACTTGATTTTTCTAGGATTCCACGTGGCATAGGTATGTTCTCCCTGCCAACTTTTTACTGAAACATTTATCTCCTAGTATGAATTATTCTGTTTCAAAGAAAGTAGCAGAGGCCAGAATACTCACCCCAACACCCCACCTTTGTGTTGTCTGTTCATAAGTTCCTTGGTCCTGTCAAAAAGTAGAGACATAGGGATCAATGTCCAAAAAGGTAAAGAAAGCTTGGGAATTAGCTATTTATTAAGCATCAAACTCAGTAAGAGATAAGTATAAGCCTATGCTTATTAAGACTATGGCTTTAGAGATGCATTATTTTGTCCAGACTCTATGAAGGTAATTACAGAAGTTTCCTCTGTCCAAGCCGTTATACTAAGCTCTCAGTTGAAAGAAATGCTGCAGAATGTGAATTCCTGGGATACATCTCAAGGGATGTACAAACCGATCAAACTTGTTTATCACCCAAGAGAACCTTTCTACGTCATCAGACAGGTAATTTCCATTCTCAAAGTCATTAACATCTACCAAACAGGTTACATATCTTAATTCTTTGGATCTTAAACGCCAGATACCCATGTCCATGTTGAAGCATGGAAGTCATATATTCATAAATCATGATATTTCCAGTTTGACTCCAGCTTTTTCTAAATGAATGATAACATGTTTGGCAGCCTCAAAAAATAATAGCAGTATTCCCCATGCGCTTCAAAGAATATTCAGATGTGATCATCGCAACATCCTTCTTTCAGGTTTCTGGTGGAGAATACAAACTTTCTGTGATTTCTAACATAAAATTGAACTCTTATTGTTGTAGCTGCAACAAAAGGGATTCTGCTTATTACTTATTTGGACAGGAACTCATGGATGTGGGAAGTTCAGAAAAATGGGCTAAAGTACCTCCTTGCAGCTGGTCACCAATTCCTCCTCCAGAACTTAGAGGGGAACCTTTCGAAGAATTGAGCACTAATGGAGGATTTGTCTCTTTTGGTACATCATATTGTCCAAATCTTAAACATGATACCACGAATAGAGTAACTGTAAATCACATTTTAATCATCTAGCAAATACTGTTACAGAAAGAACTCAGCTGCATGATGAAACTCTTGTTTCAATACCCAAAACAAATATATTCAAAATGTAGATATTAACCTTTAATAGTTAAACATTGGTACATTCAGCAAGGCTTAATGAAAACCATGAAATCCAGGCAGAGGATGCTCTTCAAAAGATTCATGACAGTTTATGTTAGACCGATTCTCTAGCCGAAGACATATTCAAATGATTGTTTTTTTTTTTTACAGAGATATCATCACGCCACATTGAAGGTAAAAGACTGGACAAGACTGTCTGGAGTCTATTAAATTTCTATGCCTATGTGAAACATCATGTAAAGGTAGTATTTCTATCTTGCTTTCAGCTTTATGGAAACCCCCTCCATCTCCCCTTTTCTATCTTATTTCCACTGGCAAAGTTTTCCATTTTACATATTTGGAATTGTAAGAATTGGAGCTTTGATGTCCTCTTCTGGCAATACTGTTCAACAGTGCACCAGAGGTTTCATACAAAGAAGGATGAGAAAGCGGTTGGAAAGTTTGGTTGAGGTACTGAGCTGAAACCTTGCATCCAATGCATAATCAGGGTCTGCAGTCTATCACTATTTACAACAAAAAAAGAAGAAAAACATTTCTGTTCTTCGTTCTCACATCAAATGTATTGCCATACTGATTTAATGAGTCAATTACTTCAAAAAGAAACAAAATCAAGTTAAATCACTTGCATACCTCAACATGGAATAACCAGTAATGCTCTTTACCACAGGTCCTGCAAAATTCAAGCTTAGAAGAAGATGGACATATTAAAAAGGTTAAAGGTATGAATTCAGCAATCAGCACCTAGCTAAGCATAACTGATGAATTTAGTCCAAGCCATGTGGGGACAACATATGAGGAAACTCAACAAAATAAAATATTTTTGAAATGACATTTTTCTCATTATAATTGTTTGCCTTCAAGCAAATGCAGGATGGCGATACATGAAAAAACTGGTCACATTATCATCAAAATCTAAAATTCTCAAACGAAGATGTGGTGATTTCACAAGGAAGATCAAGAGAATCCGTTTCCGGATTAAAATCCATGGATTTGGGCGCTTTCGTAGGAGATGGTTGACAATGCCAAAGTTCTCTTCTCCAATAGGATATACTAAACTAGAATAACTTTCTTTCTGTATTTATCCATTTCCCTGTTCATCATAGTTAGGACAGTGCAACCAGTGACATAAATAGACTTCCATTATCCTTTTGATTGTAACAAGCACCTTGGGTCTTCACAAATCTAACATTGATACAAGAGGTGAAAGAAAGAAGAGTTCTACTGTTAATAGTCACCCAACAATCAGCTCATATACAGAAGTTCTGCTACTGCAATAATCTAATAATACTGCAACACGCACCAAAGCATGCACACCTGACACTCACACTCACTTTTAAACTTGATCAAGATCACAAGGATAGTTGCTCAGGTCATGGCCCAGCCAACAATTGAAACAAACTCCGATTTTCTAGTTCTTAACTTTCTTACAAAACTTGCATAAACACAGCCCCTGATTACAACATACATGCTCGGTTCCACATTATTTATAGAAACAGTGCTCAGTGCTAATCAGAAATTTTAACTACAAATAACAATATCCATCAACCAAACGAAAGGCACTCCACAAGTAAAAGAAATTATAAAAGATTAACAGGTAAGAAAATGTATGTATATAACCAAAAAAGATAATACTAAATCAATGCCTACATAGAGAAAAGTAATCAGTAATCCATCTCAAACCAAAAAGAAAAAAAAAATTGCTTCTAGACTAATTGAGACAGAAAAGGAAAAAGAAAATACACATCATTCCATCTCATGTTCATGACTCGGGCGCATCAATATACTCTCTGATTCAAGCTCAGCCAGCAATGGACCACTTGCCTCCCCAAACCTCAGATTCCTAAAACTTGACAAAAGTCCGAAAACTACAAAACCAGCAATGACAACCCCAATTGCATGAACAACAAACAACAGATTCACCAACGCCACACCCCTCATACCATCCTCTTCAAGCTCACAATGAACATCGGCATTTGAACTAGCAGGCAAAAGCACCATTTTATTACACCCTTTTAAAACAAATGCATCAGTATACAAACATAAACCAGCTTGCAACAACCAAGTCCCTTTAAAAACCAATCCAGTGGACAACAAAAATTCGGCGAAGAAGGCGGTTGGTTTAATGGACAAAACCAGGCAAGAACCAGCACAAACAAGGGTCAATTGAGCCAGCAGTTCATAAACAACACTCCCGAGACCCGTGATCCCAACCCCAATAACAGAATACTCAACAAGAAAGGCTATGGCAGCGTAGATATAGATGAAACTCTCATTGAAAAGAAAATGGTCAAGATTTTCATAAAGAACAAAGAAAATGGTAAGTACCCAGAAGAGACAAAGGGATGCAAAATGTTGGAAAAAGGAGAAACGGTAAGTGGGGTGGCCTGAAATGGAGAGAAAAAAGAAAATTTGACAGAAAGAAGCGATGGGGAGTGCAATTGAGAGGATGTAAAGATCCAAGTTTTTCCATTTGGGATTGGAGAAGTACCATGGTTTTGATTTGAATAAAGATGGGTTTTTGAGGTAGAGAGAGGAGGAACAAAGGAGGCGTCGGATCCCTATAGGGACAAAGAAGAGACATGCTGACAAATGGGTTGCTAAAGAAGCCATTTTTACGGTGTGGGTTCCTTTCTGTCCGTGTATCTTTTGATCTCTCTGTTTGTTGGTGTCTCCGTTTTTTGGTCTTCGATGGTGTGGAAAGCAAGGAGAAGCAAGCACCTAATGTGCAAAGCGCATGAACTCAATTTCTTTGGCCCCATCGTGATGGCCGACTTTTTCAGTGCTTTAAAAAAACCTCACTTTATTTCTTTTACTACAATTGTACCATATAAAAACATTGAAACAGGTGTCATTATTGGTCACTGGATATGTCATTTTATTCATTTCTATATATTTTCTCTTTCTTTTCTTGTTGTAAGGAACAGATGTCACTATGAACTGGGTTGTCTTCCCCGCTTTCCCCTTCTTTTCTTGTTCGGAGATCTTCTGCTGGAGTCCTTTCCTTGAACCAACTGCAAATATGACATTGGGTATTTTGCCTCAAAACACATTGGATTAATGCTTTCTACAATTATATTCATTAAGTTGCACTACTTAAATCCCAAGTCTCAACCGTTCATAACATGGAAATTTTCACATAAGCCTTGTATGGAAGCCAGATGAACTTTCACATCAAATTTTATAGCTCTGTAATGTTCTAACACAAATTTTTCCTTTTTCCTTTTTGAATTTGCTCTCATTGTAAAAATAAATATTTAATTCTTTGCAGCCTGGGCCAGGCTGGTAGGATGGTTCCATTTTGGAATCCGACCAGGTAGGTAGCAGCATAAATCACTGCGTTAACCAGTGAAAGTCAATTGTTATTAACACAAAAGATTTATGTTTGAGTCTAGATCAAGGACAATAACATGCTTTCTTACATGCATACTAGTATGCTCTTGATCAAAACCATGGTACAATCGGGGCAATGAAGTTAAAAACCAGGAAGGAATGCTAAAACTCAGGGCGCCAGCCATGAAGAGTAGAAGCCAATTTTTGCCGCTGAAGAGCAGCTCTCCCTTCTGTCGCATGAATTTGCGAGTGTTGATGATTCTGCTATAGGGTATCCATTGTGCCTAGCATGAACGGATTTCTAAGTAAACCTTGCAGAAACCAACTCGTGCCTTCAACTTGCGCAGATCATTTTGCCCTGAAGTAGATGTAGGTCAATCTAACAGACAGGCATCCTATTGGTCCATTCCGAATTCGTTTTTGCTTCTAATTTTCTCTTGTTAAGACAAAATAGCAGTATAAACATACACATGGTGAACAGAAAAAGTGCATTAGGCTTTTGCTATAATGATTCAGAACATTCCAATGACTTTGAAAGTTCTTTTTCCTCATTCCATGCTCATTCCTTGCTGACCATTCTGGTTGTTAACCTTCCAAAAGGGCATGTTGTTCACATGCACAGGTGGTAGCACCCAAGAAGCTGGGACTTAGAATGCAGGCTAGAATATCTTGAATCAAGCACTTTCTTTCCAATTAGTTCTTGCCTCATGGGGTCAAAAACCAAACAAAGTCCTGGGATTTTATTTCCACCGCAAAATATAATTCGGGATAGATTCTGAATTCGACGGTCAGGATTGTCCTATGAATGATCTAAAAGACCCCATTCTCTAAGGAAACAGCCAGTAGATTTCCAGATTCAGATTTTGCTCTCCTGGAAATTTGGGGACCGTAAGTTGTAAATAGTATGCAATTCATATACGTGTTCCCAAAACTAAAATTCAAGCCATCCGTATGTGTGGCTCCTAATGCTTCAAGGACTTCTCCACTCACCAGGCTCCAATAAAAAACCCAAGGCTCTCGAATTTACACCCAAAAAATATCCCCTCTTCACGTACAAAGAGAGCAAAACCCCATTAAATCTTTACACATCACAAGTTCTAAGCAACTTAGACAAACCAATCTATACTTCCATAGCAGCTAGGGGAATGGCTACTTCGATTTCGGCAACTGGGTTTAAGGGAGGTTTAGGAACTTCCTTCTATGGAAGTTGGGGTACTTCAATAGTTGGTGAAGACTATGCCATGCTGGCCAAGTCAGTTCCCAACCATGTTCGAGTTGCTAAGCCTGTAAGAGCACAGCCTATGATGAAGAACGTCAATGAAGGAAAAGGTCTGTTTGCTCCTATTGTGGTTGTTACACGCCAAATTATTGGCAAGAAGAGGTTCAATCAGCTCAGAGGAAAAGCAATTGCCTTGCACTCGCAGGTACCATTTACTACTCTTACCTATTTACTTAAGTTTACTCAGTTGAATTACCAAGTCTTTCCTGGATAACAGATGAGAAATACTGAGATTTGAGAACTTGTGGACAAGTTTCCGTGGTTCTCTGCTTATGTTTCAAAATGGAACTTTATAATTTTGCTTAATCCAGACAGTTTTCAGAGCTAGTAACAAACCAGGTTCCCAACAATTCTGATAATGTTATTAAATTCCTCTATATCTCTCAATTGTTTTTTCAGGTAATTACTGAATTCTGCAAATCAATAGGGGCTGATTCTAAACAAAGGCAAGGATTGATTCGTCTGGCCAAGAAGAATGGGGAAAGGCTTGGATTCCTTGCATGATGATGACCACACACGTGTCTTTTGTCTTGACTATTAGACATATTGTTCAAGTTATGGTTCATTCCGAGGGCGTCCAGATGTAAATACATTCATCATCTGGGTTTTCCTTGGGAATCAGAATGTAAACCAGATACCTTCCTTCATATGTATTTTCAATCTCCAGTTTAGTTGTACTATTTAATTTTCAGACCATTGAAATCAAACTCACAAACGACCACCATCAATGAACATAACAACGTAAACGATTTAGATTAGAATCAACCATCTGACGTTTAAGAATTGAAAGCTTTAATTTCTGTTGGAACATATCGGTGGTTACCATCAGGTCCTGTTTTTTTAAATTATAATCATGGAGAGTTAAGGAAGGGAAGTAGGCAGGTAGCAATGTACGAGATGAAAGATGCTTAGGTCTGAACCTGAGACCACCACCTACCACAGTGATAAATATGAGACTAAATCTTCAACTTTTAAGCATGATAAAATTCCCTAATCTGTTTTAGGGAGGTACCAGTAGCAATCAAAAAAGATACCACTGCAAGGCACAGGATTTATTCCAATAACAGATCCTTAGGGCCGCCAGCAAAGTGGAATCCATCACAAGAACTATTTAACAGAAGATTTCAGGAAGATCAACAGAAGCATGAGGCAGGAAATTAAACCCTCAAGTGATATAGTAAAATTTTCAATATGTAGTTAGGATATCAAAAATATCTGAACATAGAACTTGATTGTCGATGGTATTACATTCAAAAAAACTCACATGCAACATATTTCAACTACGTCGTCTCAGCGCACAGAGCACAGAATAGGTATGCAAATTACAGTCTTCTGGCCACATTTGGCAGTAGAAGCAAGCCCCACAAAAAAAATCAGTGAAGAGTTCACACATTGTATCTACCTTTCGCTGATCTTTCCCTCCGAGAGTCATCCTGCAATGTTTTAAGCAGTCAGTTGCACTAAGAGAATATGCACTCAAAATTACAAGTACCATTCAAATTACACTTACATGGA
>NW_018397264.1:6071142-6128276 GCF_002168275.2 Theobroma umbraticum
TATCATTGACATCAATGATCTCCTTCCACTTCCTCCCAATGCCCATCTACATCACAGGGTTCCAATTAACATCGTCAATAAGTATGTCATTCACAGAATTTTAAACGGACACAACCAATCATTAGAAGCATGGGCTAAATGACACTAAGTAACCAGAGCTTCAGTGTGCTTCTGCAAATTATGCATTCCAACAACACAAGATGGTAATGCGATCTGGACTCTTTCTTTTAGAAACAGAAAATTATAAACATAGTTTACTTGCCAAAAAAATGAGCTATTGAGAGATCAGAAACTATATTATAAATGTGAGAGGAAACATCAACCCTAGAAGATAACCCTATGCCCAACTGCAACAATGCGTCAATTGCCATCATGCTATATTTGTCTAATTCTTCATAAATTAATCAAGGATGAAATGAAAGGGGTACCCCTAGATATATAGTTCCATTTCTTCTCCATTACAAATGAAAGCATGAATCCATCTTTGCAACAAAAGCCTTAGACCATTAAAAATATTAAAAGAAAATTTCTGCACTGACTGAGCAATCAGATAGAAGTGAACATGGTATTGACTTATTGGAGCAGTAGAACCATCATTAACAGTATGAGCAAATATTCCATGTACATAAACTTGAAGCAATTTCTTAGAGTGATCACTGAAGATAGATTATAGCAGAAAAACTCATGACCCATAAGAACTCAAGCAATAAAACTAACTCAGAAACGGCTCAGAATTCCTAATTCAACAAACAAATAGATTCTGTTTCAAAGTATGAATAAATACTAAGATCTAGACCTGGGCAGCCTCATTTGTAGCTGTCTTAGTCCACAATGCAAGCTTGTCCTGCCTTTGGCGTACACTAGCAACTACACCACAAATCTCATCTGCTTCATCAAATTGCTCCCCAATCAATGCCATCATCTGCCCAACAAAAACCGCTCAGTCAGCCAAACTACTATGCATCTACTATTGATAAGAAAAAATTTGTAAACATAACAGTCAGGACACAAGAAGCCTACAGTTTCAAGCCACATGTTATCAAGAATAGGCTTTCTGTTGACAGTGACAGACCACTTTCCTCCATTAGCACACTCAGGATCTTCCCATTTGGGCTCAATTCCAGCCTTAAACAAGTGGAAATCAGCATTTCCAGGCAACTTGCTGGGCTTGAATATTTGATCATACAAACTGCAGCATAACAAAAGTATTTTGAGTTTCACATTTCAAATTAAACAAAAAAAATAACAAGGCAAATAACAGAAACAAACTCAAGTTCCCTTGAAGCTACAGAGGGGAGATATCAATAAACTAAATCATAAGAAAAATGGACAAATTTGATGAACTCAAGTCATGCTAACAATTCAGATATGACCATATCCTAGAAAACAACAACCTCCAATGACAATCCATTTCTTAGGAACCAAAACAAAAAGCAAAATTCCCTTTCCTCTTTGAACAAACAAAATCTCCAACAAATCAATAATCATAGAGAAAAAAAAACAACAGAAGCACATCAGAAACTAAAGAAAGCAACCAAACAAAGAAAAGTGAAAACCCAAATAGAAAAGAACTTCTTTAAACGACAACAAACCCAATCCACTGAGCCGAGAAATACAATCATAATCAATCAAAACCAGCAAAAAATTAACAGATCTTAATAATATAGACAAAATGGAGAAATGGAGTTTTGATAAAAATACCACCAAAATTCTTCAACGGTGTCAAAGGTGTAAACTTTGCGCAGAGAGGTACCCCAAGCGGCGCCTTGTTTGGGCTTCGATTGGTTATCAAACCAAAACGTCCACTTTCTCTCAAGCTTATGTGGCTGCTTCTCTGCACCTGTTGCCGCTACCTCTGCTTCCACTGCCGCAGCCGCTGGGGCGCTAACTTCCATCGCCGCCTCACTTGCCATACGTTTTTCCTCCTGTTTTTCTTTTCACTTCCTGTTGTCTCTTCGAATAGGAAGCGGAAAGAAAATGAGAATGAATCTTCAGATTTGGGTTCTCTTTTGTCGATTTGGGATTTGGGCTGTTAATGAGCCTTAGGCTTCAGCTTAAAATATTACTATCACAAGGTTGAGTTATATTTCAATGGGCTTTTTCTGACGGGCTTTGTCTTAAGGCCCATTTGTGGTTTCATCCTGCTTTTTTTTTCCTTGGATACGTTTAGAACTTAAGTAAAACTTTGATTACTAATCAATTAAAAATATTTTTTATTAAAATAAGTATATATATATATATATGAATTTATATTTGATATACTATCACTATCAAGTAAAATAAAATATATCAATTATTATTATTTTTATTTCTTATACAAAGTTCTCGAATCCTTATGATTTCAAAAAATAAAAAATAAAAAGTGCATATTTGAAACTTACTTTCTTAAAGTTTAAACATATATATTTATATTTGATGTAATATTAATATATTATATACTCTGTCAATATAAAGAGTTATATTCGAACAATATTAATGTATTATTTCTATACATAGTTAATTAAGGTATCATATATTATATTATTTCTTGAAGGTTGAGGCAAGATATATTGTAGTCAAGTTCCTATTCCAACTTCCATTATATCAAATCAAACTTCTATTTTAATGAAAGTTTTCAAATGAAACATTTGAGTATTTAATTTGTTAATAAATCAGAGTAAAATTCAAGTCTTGTAAATTCATTTGGATAAGACTTGTTGAATTTATTTGGGTTACGTGCCTCAATTTTGTCCCGGGGTCACTAGTACTGTTACTTTCGGAATTGATCCTTTCTTGCTTACTTGATAAGCCAGAGGGGCACAAAATAAAGTTAGAAAATGTAAAAAATAAATAAATAAAAGGAAATTTGGATGCTGATTTCAATTGCTTGGTGAGCGTATGGCCGACAGCTTCATTGGACCCATTTGTCTGAAGATGCCAGATGTTGGGGGTGAAAAGAGGAATTGGCATGGCAAGCATAAGTCTATGCCACATGCCAGTGGGCCACCGAGCTCCCTTGCATGGCTGCCACGCAAGGAAAATCACTATATAAACAGATGCTAAGCTGCCCTTTTCGCACAAAAGAAGAATAACAAGAAAACAAAAAAAACCCAGTGAGAAATTAAGGGAAATGGCTTCCGGGATGGAAAATGAGGCACTGGCAAGTGAGGCTCCTTTTGCACCTGTGACTTATGAGAGGAGAGTCAGAAATGACTTGGAAGACAAGCTCCCGAAACCTTGTAAGTTCTTGGTATCAGATTACTTTTCTAAGTTCTACCCCCGCCCCCAATTTCAGGAAAGGCTATTCGTTTCTAAATTACCCCATTCGATTATTTTTGTGGGATTTTAATTTTGCTGTCCACCATGCACTAGGTTTGTAGATGCATAAAAGATCTACGATGGTATTGAAAGAAATTAAGCTAACTTCTCTGTTTTATATGTATATTTACACTCAGATATGGCCAGAGGTTTGGTGGCTCCGGATACAGAACACCCAAATGGAACACCAGGCCGCAGGCATAACCAATTGAGTGTCCTTCAGCAGCATGTGGCATTTTTCGACCAAGATGATAACGGAATCGTTTACCCTTGGGAGACTTTCACTGGTGAACAACCTAACTGCCGCTCGAATTTCATTTCCCTAAAATTGTCTGACCAATTAAAATGATAATTTCATTTCTAAAACAGGACTGCGAGCCATTGGCTTCAATCCAATTGCCTCTCTTGTCATAGCGGCTGCCATCAATGTTGCATTGAGCTATGTCACACTTCCAGTAAGTTTGCTTCGCTGACTATTACTCTTATGATTATGGAACTTGTTTCTCTACCATGTTGGGTTTCCAGATTGTAACTCAAATGTTGAATTGGAAATCTTCAGTGGCTTCAATGTCTTTGTTTCTTACCTGATTGTGAATGGAAAAAATTTGTGGCTGGGTTATCAGGAGGAAACAGAAAAAGCTAAGCAAGTGGAAAAGTAATGTGAAAAGGAAAGCAATATTACTTTTACACTCAATTATGGACCGTATCGCATCTGCTAGCATATTTATGTCTTTATCATGCATCTATTTAGCTTTATATAAAGGAATTTATGCTTCATTATGAAGCTAAATTATGCAATTAAATGAACAGATAACAAAGAGAACCTGTTTGAGGAGTTTTTACATTACATGGCATCTAAATTCAGAAAGAATGTGTGCTCGAGCAAGAAGTAAACAGAAGCTTATAGAGTATGACAATGAAAATATTCAATGCTCCTTTTGCAGGGGTGGCTGCCTTCACCTTTCTTCCCTGTATATATTCACAACATACACAGAGCGAAGCATGGAAGTGACTCAGGCACTTACGACACCGAAGGGAGGTAAATAAGCATGTATACTAAGCAAGGCACCATTTTGTTTTCCTGCAACAACATTTGACAAAAGTCTTGTTGTCAAGTTCATGTGCACCCTGTTTTGTTTCTGTGACAAAGGAAATTAAGGAAATCGATGACAATAAATCCGCCATGATGTATTCATCACTGAATTCATAGAACATGAACTTTGTTCTACCATTCTTATTTTGCAACGGGGTTGCAGGTTTATTCCAGTGTACATTGAAAACATGTTTAGCAAATATGCTCGTACAGTACCGGACAAGTTTACACTCAGAGAGATCTGGAACATGACTGAGGGGAACCGACAGGCTTATGACTTCTTTGGCTGGTTTGTTTTCTCGGTGCCCAATTGTTTTCCATTTCAAATTAGTAGCCTTCTCATGGAGACCTTTCTTCTAACATTTGATCATGGCTTGGAAATGTAGGATTGCTAGCAAGTTGGAGTGGGGGTTACTATATGTCCTTGCAAGGGATGACGAGGGCATGCTGTCTAAGGAAGCTGTAAGACGATGCTTTGACGGTAGCTTGTTCGAGTACTGTGCACAAATGCACAGGGGTGGCAAGGAGAAGACGGGTTAATCCTATGCTAGTTCCCTCTGTATTAGAATTTTCTTCTCTAGTTTCATTTGCACCTGGTCTTTGTCTTGTATATGCTGCCTATGCAGACTAGTAGCCTAAATTAAGGACAATAACGCCAAAAGAGATGCAGACAGGTTTGTTGAGGTATGGATTTGGCAAGTAATTGTCTAACTGGTCTGGTAAATGTGGTTTTGTTTTCCATGCAAATCATCTGATCATAATGCTATTCACATTCCAGTCATAGAAATTGAACACCAAGAGGATTACTTTCCATTAAAAAGAGGTCTTTCTTTTTCTCTGATTTATGAACTACTTTCTCTTCTCCCAAAGAGAGAAATTAAGTAAAGAGCTGGAGAGTAGGGGAGCCGGATTTCATCCATACCTCTTCAGTTTCAACTAAAGGAAAATATTTGGCCTTGTATTTCTATGTTGTTCACTTCTGATTCAGTGAATGAATTATTAATCAGACTTTTATTGAACTTATTGTTCTAGCAGAAACCTTAATCATTGAAAACAAAAGAAAAAAAAATCTGTAAGGGGTAATATAATTTAGCAAATCTCTTCGTCCCCATCATAGAAAAAACAGGAAAACGAGAGAAAAATTGCATGTGATCAATTATTGATACCAATATGAGCTGAGGTAAAGCTATAATGTCGTACCGAATCTGACCCGACTAAGTCTGCAGCTTCATCTGCAGCAGGGAGCATCGAGTCTGCAGCCAATTAGTTCATGGCAGCAGACTTAAGACTGCAGCCGAAGGTACACAATGGTCTGCAGCCTCGTCTGCAGCCAGGCAGCTTCAACTGCAGCCGAGGGTACACCAAATAGTTTATGATTAGTTCATGTAAGTAGGTTTCCTCTAATCTAGATTTTGTAGTGGGCAATGGAGAAAATATAAAATTTTCATAAGATGAAAGGATGGAGAGAATGCTTTTCTCATAATTTTCGCGTTAGCTCAAAATAAAAATAGTAAAATCGTTGAATTTGGTTGATGGGAAGGAGAAACTGAATCTGGAATATACATCTCGGAAGACAGTTGTTTAGATGAGGGATTGAGCAATGAGAGAATCTGAGGGAAGCCCTTCATGAGTTCCAGATTAACAAAGAATTAACAGATGACTTGGTATAGAAAAGAGAAGCAAATGGAATTTACGTTGCCAAGTCTTTTCGTAAATATGCACTGATTGTTAATGATAATGTAGATGGTATTTGGAAACAAGTACGGGTAAACCTAACACCATATAGAGTGGAGGCATTCGTATGAAAGTTCCTCCATGGTAAACTTGCGGTGAAAGACGAACTAACAAAAAGAGGCGTGCCTTTGGGAAATACAATGCAATGTGTGCTGTGTAACAGTGAAAGGGAAACAAGTCAACATCTATTCGTTGAGTGTTTTGAAACATGAAAAGTTTGGACGGGCTGGTGCAAGGCATGGGGGGTTTTATGGAGCTCACCAAAAGACACAAGAACATTCTTTGAAGCTTGGAACGATTGCCAGGTAGGTACGAAAGACGGAAGGTTGTAGAAAATGTCATATTTCGGGACTGTGTGGACAATTTGAAACTGCAAGAATGAGGTGGTATTCGAAGGAAGGGAGGGGGACAGCGGGATTCAGCAGGGTTGAGAGTAGCAGCTTGGGGGAATGCAAAATGGCTGAAAGAATTCTCATCAGTTTTAGACAAATATAGACAGCTACCAACGTTAAATCAAACCAAAAAGAAAGTCAAAGAAAGAACGGGGGTTGAATGGGAACTGCAACAACAAGGCCAAATGAAGTTTAACGTCGATGGGGCGGCACGAGAATACCTAGGGCTTGCAGGAATTGGTGGTATACTAAGGAACCACAAAGGAGAAGTCAAAGTCATATTTTCCAAATTCATAGGATCAGCTGATTCAAATTTAGCTGAAATATTAGCAATAAGGGAAGCTTTTATAATCTTCGCGTTGTAAAGATGGAGGAAAGACCAAAATCTAGCGATAGAAAGCGACTCTTCAAACGCTATTAAGCGGGTAAGTCAATCGGACAGTACACCTTGGAGAATGCGGGAATTGATGATTCAGATTGAGAGGATGAAGGAAAAACTTGTGGGATGGGAGGTCAAGCATGTGATGAGAGACGCAAATCAAAGAGCGTATTCATTGGCCAAGGAGGAAGTACAACTGCAGGATGATGTATTGAGAGTCTATGGGAATGACACCGGTGATCCAGGTTAGTCAAGCAAATACAGAACTTTATAGTGATGTGAGGTTTTTGATTTGAGATTGTCTTGTTTGATTTTGAGTGTCTTTTATTTTTCTTGGGGCCCTTTAGTGATGGTTTTGCTTAATGCTGATTTATGATCTTGTCAGCTGAATTTTGTATACAGGTTATGGGGTATATTTTTGTTCAGGCCCCTGGGATGAATTGTACAGGTTTAGGGGAGGGTTTTCTTGTTGTGATGTAATCTTGAGTACTAAAGCTGTAGGTTTCGTTCTTTTCTGGGTACTGAGCAGGGACCGATGTGAGGAAATATTGGGAAGGTATGCCATAGGAATCAAAGGGACACCAACCAATTTTTCTGCTTTGAGTGCTATGATTTGTTGACTGTTTGTACCCTTGGGGAATGTTCTATTCCCACAAATGGAATGAAATTATATGAATGCATTTCAAAAAAAAAAAAAAGTTCACGGCAGCAGACTGAAGGCAACCTGGTACACCGGATCTGCATTCTTTATTATTATATAGCTCTTTTTATAAAAATACCAATATGCCAGAGAAGTAGCTGGAAGGCGGCAAAAGGCTAACTGGGTAAAGGCAAATTGAAATTGTTTGAAGTCATAGGTTGGCTTCAGTCTTGGTAAATATGACAAATATTTTATACAGCTTTTGATTGATAAATTAATAAGATTGCACGAAAAGCTAAAAGGAAAATCATTGAATATTTGGCAGACCAATTGCATTTATGATATTTTAAGGTTACCTACGTTTGTCATCCTCTGAAAGAATTGTGAATATAAGGAGCTTCAGTGCTTACCAAACGCCCGCATTGTCAGAAAGAAAAGGATCCAGGAGAAGACAAGAAAAATGGAGAAGCTATTGCAACTCAGATACCCACGGCACCAGTGACCAGTTAAGATTTATCAAAGCAACAAAAAAAATAAATTGTTAAAATTGAAATAAAATTTATTTTAAAAATTTATTTTAATTTAAGAATTACAAGTTAAATGTATAGTGAGGAGACAATGTAATTAAAGCTTAAGACTATAGTTTCAGCTATTGTTTTATAAGTATACAAGATCAATTAATTACTTATTTTTTATGAGAATCAATGTTAGTTTAGGTTCTTTGAGCATGCATGATACTCCATCGAATTATCACACAATTATCTAGCTTCATTAACTATCTATATGTCTATAAAAAATTAACTAAAGTTAAGTTCATTAAGTTTAAAACCTATATTGATTATGCATATTTAATAGGTATATGTCTATTTTATTAAATAATCACTCACTTAATTTTTTAATATGGAATGAACATATATTATTCAAATTTGAGTCTTTTTAGATTGTTCTTTTCAGGCATCATCAAAAGCCTCATACTCAACTTACTGATGATCAAGCAACAAATGAGATAATAAGCATAAATTTGAATAAACATTAATATTCTCATAAAAGCAAATAAAGAATGAATCCAAAGTATTTCAACTACACAATAGCATCCACCATAGTCCTAGATTAAAAACTCTAGCTCAACATATTCAAAAGAAAAGTACACATTTCAGCAAACAAAAATATTATTCTACAAAAAGAGTTAGAGAGAGAAAATCAAATCTAGAGTGAGAAAATATCTATTACAACTTTTTGATCCTTTAGCTCTTGATTCCTCTTCTTTTTGCCTTTTTGTTCTTACCTCCTTTTGCCCAAAATGGTCTCTCCAAAATCCTCTTCTTTCTCAGTGCAAAACTTTCTATATATACTTCTTCTTTTTTTCAGCTTGATTTAGAAACCTGTGCAAGAATATTCATTATCTGACGTGTTCTCACTACAGCGAGAATAGAATTTTTCTGTAGCGAATTTGTTCCTGACTTGACATTGCAAACAGCTTCATTTTCGCTACAGCAAGAATGGAATTTCGCAACAGCAAAAATCCTTCTGACCTAATTTACCCAATATCTCACTGCAACGAGAATGCATTCTCGTTGTAGCGAAAATCTCTTTGACTTGGACATCTTTGCTTCACTAGACAGCGCTGCAGCGCTAGAAACTTGGTGCTGCAACGCTGGAGGTTCTGTTTCCATGATTTTTCTCCTTCAAATTGCATAGTGCAGAGCTGCTACGGTTCTCACTTTCAACTTCATTTTCGACCATGATTCGCTCTGATTTGGACCAAGTGCTGAATATCAAAGTTATAACTCGTCCTTTCAGCTTTCCATTGGTTCAAAATTCACTTCGATCGAACTTTTATGGCTTAATTTATTCTCTAAACACTTCAGCATGTTTGATTACTTTTAAGTCCATTTACACCCTCCTTTGCATTCATGCTCCAAGTCTTTGCATGTTTTTCAACATTAAGGGATTAAATAATCAGAGGCTGAATTGAGAGATTTTGACAAGAAATTAAGCTAAACTTGTATAAATGAAATTTGACATCACATAAGTTAAATTATTTCTAAAAAAAAAAACTAAAAACTACTTAAGGATAAAAAAAATTAGAAGACTTAGCAAAATTCAAGCTCCAAAAATATCTATGATAACTCTACTATATAGAGTTATCACCTCAAACCTTCTAATGTAGCAAATCTGACACCTTCTCTTATGGAACCACATTGATAGAGTGACGCCAGTGTATTTGCATCCGGTTCTTCTGACAACTTCAATAGCAAAGTATCCCCACCCACTTCCGAATTCAATAACTTCATGCCCCTTCTCTATTCTTGCCTATATGTGTCAGAAAGGAAAACAATGAAACAAATAACCATGGCAAGGAGTGGAAGAATTCCATGAGACTTATAAATTCTCACTTTATCGATCAGAGAAGAGGTTTTTCTTAGCTGTGCAACCTTCAGGTCTTCATCTTCCGCCTACAAATTGGAATGATCATGACCATGACCATGTTAGAAGTTAAAGTCCCAAAAATTATGGAAGAGATTCCTTTTTCTCATACATTGCACAAGCAAAACCATAGAAGCTGGAGTCTTGACCTTAAAAATTGCACAGGAGTATTGCATTGTTTCATCCATGAATGACTCAAAAAGTTCACTACTCTGCAAATACAATTTGAGAAAAAGTGTAAGCTCTTTCTTTTGACAAATCCTGCACAAACCGACATCATGAAGTATGAACGAGAAGGATCTAAAGGCCTATGACCAAGGAAATCTAAAGCCTCTAAGCAAAATTCATCTAACCTCAGTAGCACAATCAAAAAGTTAAAAATTTGTGCTAGACCATTGAATCAATCCTTACGGAAAAGTTATTGAACAAAGCTTAGATTACCGTAATGGAAATTAATGACAACATTTAAGAGGGTGAATATATATTTCTAATACCATGAATTTAGGAGTCGTAATCATGTACCTGGTCATAATGACGAGAAATATTTCTACGAGCCTGTCTAAGAGTATTTCGTCTCAAGACTTGCCTAAGGAAATACTTTGCAGATGATATACTAGCTGTGAACAGTGCAGGTGTCCACCAGCCCCTACGGAGATCAATTGAATGCCAATATTCAATAGCCACTAGATGTTGTTAATTGATCATGCCACTATCAGAGGGTTATAAACCTTTTCTTAATCAGTCCTGAGGCGGAAGAGTTAAGACTCCCTGTTGGCAATGAGTATCTGCAAATAAATCAAAGAAGATTCTGATGAAGCAAGTACCAACACCAGTTGAGATACATATGGCTAAACCATATCCTACCAGGATCAGATTCAGAAGACCTTCTTCTTTATCTTGGAACGAAAAATCTCCATGGATATATGCATCTGCAAGGCCTAAATCAACTTCTGTCATAATCTGACAAAAAACACATATAAACGCTTGTCAGCAGCACTGATGGGAAATACAGTTCATGCCCACGCCAAAAGCCAAATTTCAGAGAATTACGACACTAAGTAGTGTCCGTCTACCTTCCAGTAAAACTGGGGATTGTGCACTTTCAGAACTACTTTAAGAGAACACTTTTCCATGCTTCCTGTGAAAGTAAGAACTGTGCCTTCCTCCTCTACTAAACTGTTGATGCCAAATTGCACCACAATTTTTCAAACTCAGAATTCATGTCCAAAAGATAAATTAACAAAATACAGTAACAAAAGAAAAAAGCATCATCTTTTGGGAAACTGCTTTGACTAGAAATCACTTAATAAAATGCTGGAATAAATAAAGGAAATTGAAGTATAAGAAAGATGAAACAAATTATTTCTAAGAACTGACATTACGCAGCCTGTTGATATAAAATGTTCAAAGAAATTAATCACAATATGCCGGGCCACGGTTTCCATGAAAGAGAGTGCCATGATGTGCCTTGGGTACTGGTCAGACTTGAACAAATAATCTTCCCTTTCCCTCGATATATACCAGCCTGCAGGAAAAGTGCAGGTCAGTTTGGAAAATGGATAACATTAAAATTGTTGCA
Source organism: Theobroma umbraticum (assembly GCF_002168275.2). Lineage (NCBI taxonomy): Eukaryota > Viridiplantae > Streptophyta > Magnoliopsida > Malvales > Malvaceae > Theobroma > Theobroma umbraticum. Next base: position 6,082,684 of record NW_018397264.1, read on the forward strand.
GAAAAAATGATACTACTCTAACGAAAATCAGATTACCGGCACCTTCACTTCAACTCTTCAACATATCGTAAACTGGCCCTTACACAAGACAACTACATCCTATATATAGGATATAGCTAGGTAGGAAAATATATAACTCACAGTTTGGACCATGGATTTCCTGGTATATTATATATATATATATATATATATATATATATATATGACCAAAGAATAAGCTAGTGTCTAGTAGATAAGTGAAAGAGAGGTTTGACAAATGAAGCAAAGTGGCTTAATTCCTTTCCCTTTCGTATAACATAATTGGAATATTTGTTTTCTTTTTTCTGATCTGGATAGCATGTGTAATCTTGTTTTCAATTACTACTAGTTCTTGTAATAAATTTGGCATGGCCCTTTGCTTGTGCATTAATCTATGTTGTATTATTACATGTTCAGCGGATTTCACGTAATTAACATGTGTACACACTAATTAGAAAAACATGCTTAATTAGAAATAGAAACCTCAATAACTTTAAAGAAAGCTACCTATAGAAATGAGATTTTTTTTATTGAAATTAAGAAAAAAATTTTATTAAAATTTGAGGTTCAAAGAAGAAAGAGCATAAGAAGAAAAAGAATTCAAAAGTGAATATTATAAATTGAAACAAAAAAATCCTTAATTGATTAGAAATAGATGAGTTAGTTGACTGAAAATAAGAGAAATACTTGAGAAAAAAATAATTATTAGAGATCATTAAATACACATAACCATTAGTTAAATTGAAAATAAGAGAAATAGTTAAGAATTAATAATTATAAGAATTGAAAAGTGATAAAAAATTAAAATTTATTGGGCACATAATTAAAAAAGTTAGAGAATATATCATTTTATTAATTATCTTAACTTTTATATATTTTTAATAGAAAATAAGATAAATAGTTGAGAATTAATAGGGGCGTGGAAGTGAGGAAAAAATAATTATTTATAAGATATGAGAGAATAGGTAAATATTTTATTAATTATCTTAATTTTTACATATTTTTAATATAATTAATTATAAGATAAAATACATTGATATTTTCAAATTTTGACTATAATTACATATAAGTTCATTAATTTTCAAAATAAACAATCTATAAACAGCATTAATACCTAAACTTAAAATATTTAAAATAATATATTTCCTTTTTCACTGTTTTTCTTCCTCTCGAGTTGATCGGTAATGTTTTTTTACATCAGTCGACCACCCTGCAATTGAATTTGGTCTTGAAATGTCAAATCCAATCAGACCTTGCCAAGAGAGTGCAACATCTGGTCGTGCACCTTAGATCTCAGGCTTGTGCTACCCAAGGGAGTGCTACCAACCTTGAGGTGATTAAGTTGAGAGCTTTTTTGTTTTGAAAAGAAAAAAAATTTTTAAAATGAAAATATAGTTTATATAATAATAATTTATAAAATTAATAAAAAAATTATTTTTAAAATATTAAGACGTCATCAATATAACAAAAACATTGACAGTTTACTAATGTCTAACGAAAATATTTTTTTAAGATAAACTATTAATTTTAACACTAATGAACTGCGTGTAATGATAATCAAAAATTAAAAAAAGTTAATATATTTTATCTTTAATTATATTATTATTATAATATTGTAAAATCTAAAACCATTGCTTTGGTGGCTTCACCCAAAAGCAAACCCTACAGGCTCTATTATTTAATATTAGCAAACTCAATAACTATTAGCAGTGGAAATTTTATGTTAAAGTCTATAATATTAGCAGACTATGTTTTATATTAAAGTCTAATGTTAGACTCTAGTTTCCTACTATTATAAAATTCGTCCTTCAGAAAAACAAAAAAAATTGATACCAATATGCTGGAGACTTTGCTAGGAGGCGGCTAAAGGCAAACTGGGTAAAGGGGCAGCTTCAAATGTTTGAAGTCAATACGGTTGGCTTTAATCTTTGGTAAATATACACAAATATTTAATACAGTTTTTAATTGATAACTTAACAGGATTGCATCGAAAAACTTTTAAAAAAGAAAGAAAGAAGAAAGTCAATTGATTATTTGGCAGACCAAGTATTGCGATTCTTCTGCATTTTGGATATTTTAAGGTGCCCATCTTTATCATCTTCATTGTTTATCAAAAGCTCGCATCATCAGAAAGAAAAGGAACCAGGAAATGCGAAGAACAATGGAGAAGGAAGATATTGCAACTCAGGCACCCAATGCACTGGTGACTAGCGAAAGAAAGATTCGAGATGACCTTCAAGATAAATTACCAAAGCCCCGCACATTTGCATCATAGCTCTAGCTACTGAAAAATCAAATAGCAGCGCAAGCCAAAAAAAAAATTTATACAGTTATTTAATTTTCATTACTTTAAGGAAAGTACTTCTATCTATATCTCGTAATTAAAAACTATAACATTTAAAAAGGATTTTAAACCATTCAGGAAAATTTTAAATATATTTAATAAAATTTTTACATTTTTATTTTGAGTCAAAAGAAATTACTAATATGGTAAGTTAATATCATTTCTAATCAAGTCCAAACACTAATTAACCTAGTAACTTTTCAAATCTAACCGTGTGACCTTCAAAATTTTAATCTCAAGTTGTCAATGGGAATTAACTTATATTATTATATGTCTTAATAATCATATTAATATCTAATGTGGGATGAGGTATCATAAGTGGTGGCATTTTGATTAATTGTAATTAGTCAATCAATAATCATTAGAACTTATTGGATTTAAAAATAAAAAATTTTAAAATTTTTTTAAATAATTTAAAAATTTTTTAAATATTATAAATTTAATTAATTAATTAAAATTTAATTATAATTTTTTTTAAAATATCTAATGTCCTTTTTTCTGGTTTTGGAGGGTTTAGGGTTTATTTCAGTATTAGGGTGAGACAATTATATTTTGTCTTGCTGGAACATTGCTGCCACCAAGGTCAACGATTCTTGGTCTTGGTGAAGCAACTGCAGTAGACAATTATATACATATACCTTGTTTTGGTTGTGTTATTACTGCCCCAAGTGAATGCAGCAGTTCATGTTAAGACTGATGCTTTGATCCAGAAAGAATTCAAACCACCCACAATGCTCATTATTGCTTATAGACTAAATACCATAATTGAATGTGACCGGATTCTTGCTATTATTGTTATTCATGGAAACTAGCAATCTTCTGCCCTCTCTCTGTGTCTCCTTTCTTTCCCAATCAATAAATTTCTGTTAGTGTCTACTTTGCTTGTAACGTAACCTATGTTAAAATATGTTAGCGCCGTATCTATACCAAGAGTAAATTAAACACTATCAACAAAAAATAAAAAATAAAAACTCTTCATCTATTGAACCTTCACTAGATATATATTTACTGCTGAATGATTGTGACCGTTTCACATAACACTATCTGTTTATATCTTCATTTGCCATTCAAATGATGCATTTTGTGGTTCACATTAAGTTTGGAGAGAAAAATCACTAAAAGATAAGTAATTGAATAAGGAAAAAAAATAAAAAGATCATAAGTGATTGGATGAAGAGTTTTTAATTTTTTTTTTCGTTGATAAGATTTAATTTTACTCTTTATTTGGATACCGAGTTAATATATTTTTACATTACAAGCATTATGTAGACACGAAAAGAATCACAAAAAGGGGTTAAAAGAATTTTGCTGCGTCTGAACAAATCATCTGATCATAACGTAGCATTGCATATACGAAAAATATATACATATAGCAAATAGAAATTACGTATGTTGTCCACTTCTCTTTCAGTGAATGAATGTTTTTCTAACAGAAACCTGAAACATTGATAACAAAAGAAAAAAGGTCCGCAAAGGGTAATATAAATTAACAAAACTCTTTGTCCCCATTGCAGAAAAAAACCAAGAGAAAAATTTGCATGTGATCATCAATTGTCTATACCAATATGAGAGAGACGCAGCAAGGCAAAAGGCTAACTCCCTAAAGGCAACTTCAAACAGAAAAAGTCAATAGTTGGTTTCAATATTGGTAGTTACGACATATATTGTTTCCAAATTACGCAACATTTTTTGATTGATAAACTAACAAGGTTGCGTGAGAAGCTAAAAGGTTAAATTTATTGCAATATCTCCCATCATTTAAAGTGGTCATCTTTATCATTTGGAGTGTAAAGTTGTCTCTATAAAGGAGCTTCATTGTTTATAATACAGCTCACATCATTAGAAAGAAGAGGAACCAGGATAAGAGAAAAAGAAAATGGAGGAAGCTATTGCAACTCAGGCACCCAAGGCACCGGTGACTGGTGAAAGAAAGATTCGAGATGACCTGGAAGAAAATTTACCAAAGCCCTGTAATATGTTACTGTCTTTTCTTTTCTTTTTTTGTCTCTCTCTCTCTCTCTCTCTCTCTCTTTCTCCTTTTGTTTTTAATTGTGATTACTTATGCAAGAAACCCATAGTTTATATCTTGCGATCAAGTATTGGTTTAGTTAATTGAAGACCAGAAATGTCCTTTCCACTCTAGGCAAGTCTATCTTATGGAATCACAGGTTGACATCTCAATCTAATGTGTCTGTTTCTCTTTCTTTGATTCAATCAGATTTGGCTAGAGCACTGGAAGCTCCTGATGTGGAACATCCGAATGGAACATCAGGACATGAGAATAATGGCATGAGTGTTCTTCAGCAACATGTTGCCTTCTTTGACCAAGACAACAATGGAATTGTTTATCCCTGGGAGACTTACAGAGGTAAATTTCCATGTTCCAAGCTATCCATATCCACCCTTTTTGAGTAGTTTGTTTTTCTTTAATTTACTTTCATTTTTATTTCTCTTTTCACTATGTGCAAACCAGGTATGCGAGATATTGGTTTCAATCCATTTTCCTCTTTCTTTATCGCAATTCTCATCAATTTAACACTGAGTTATCGTACTCTCCCTGTAAGTTATTTGTGCTAACTTGTATTTTCTTCAAGAAAATATATATATACACACACACCACCAAAATACTGATATTGCATTGACGTTTTCTTACAGGGATGGCTGCCAAATCTGTTGTTTCCCATCTACATAGATAATATACACAAAGCCAAGCATGGGAGTGATTCAGCGACATATGACACTGAAGGAAGGTTAGCATATCCGTTCTCATAAATATGAAACGTTAAAGCATGAAGCTTAGAAATTCCTTGAACATGGGAGTTGCAGGTTTATGCCGGTGAATCTTGAGAACATTTTTAGCAAGTATGCTCGCACAGAACCTGACAAGTTAAGTTTCGAAGAGCTTTGGCGGATGACTGAGGCAAATCGGTTGGCATTTGACTTCGCTGGCTGGTTGGTTAAAGGACCCTTGTGTTGAATTTTGGATGGTGATTAAATAAATGCTTGTTTCAGAATGATTCCTTTGTTTCTATGTTTTGTCATGGTTTCGCAGGGTTATAAGCAAGGGAGAATGGTTGCTTCTGTATAGGCTTGCCAAGGACCGGAATGGTTTTCTGCATAAAGAAGCTGTAAGGCGGTGTTTTGATGGAAGTTTGTTCGAGTACTATGCCAAAATGAATAAGGGTGGTGATAGAAAGAGCCGCTGATAAAGCAGTGTTTGCTGCCGTTCCGGCGGCAACTATGACCCTAGCAGCAAATTTAAGTGCGAGCCTAGTTCTAATATAATAAATCTCGTTTTTTTTTTGTTTTTCTGAAAGAATAATAAACCAAGCAAATAGTATCCTGCACGTTGGAGAACAAAGACACCAACTGTTATGGTTCTTCACTCTTATCAAATTCATGTCAATCGTATTATTCCATAAATTTTTTATTCTTTTATCGCCGTCCACCATATGTAGGTGATTTCTTTAGAAGAAATGATTAAGAAATGCAACTCATAGATTAGTCCCCCGCTTGGAACTAGTCTTGTTGATTAGCTGATCAGGGGATACAAATCCTCTGCCCCCCTATCATGCCCCGATCCGTGCCGCTTCTTTTTACTTTTGCCATCTATCCTATTTTTTTAACGTCCACTGTTAACATCACTTTAAAAATAATAATAATAAAAAATCTTACGTTAAGTTGTTTTCTTGTTAGCTGCTTGCTTCGCTTTTATCTTGTTTTGGCCGCATGCTCTTCTTTCACTTCGCTTTAACCTTTTGACAAAATACTTTCAACCTTTACAAAAAATTTTTATTAATTTTTTAAATTTTAATTTTATATTTATTAATTCGTGACGCTGTGTTTCATTGATTTATATACTTACAAATAACGTTCTTTATATTTTTCTTTTGCTAAAAGAAGAATCCAACATAAAATTGGGCTTTGATGAAACATTTATTGGTTCACATTTGTACATGAAAAACCTTTTTCCACGTCTTCTGCGGCAGAGACAAATTGGACTTTGTCCTTAATAGTTTCACGACCCACAATCGGGGCGAGGGCCGGGGGTGGTTTTGCTACCCAATATATAGATATAGAGAACACAAACATAAGGTACATATATCCCCAACATGATTTAAAAAATGGCCACATCCATAACATCCATAGGTAAAGCTCTCCATAAACTACATTCCATCTTCAAAATGAAAACCAAAACCAAAACCAAAATCATCCAACTGATATTCTGAACAAACAAAACTTGTAACAAAATCTTAATCAAGCAAACTATAATTAGTCCACTGAAGAGAAACAAAATATCTAAAATTTGAACTCCTAAACGATGGCGTTGGCTGCACTTGCAATCCTTGGCCACAGATCAGCACACTCCTTCCCAATTGGACCAGTTATAGCAGAACCTAGAACAATAACATCAGGAAGAAAATGCCAATTAATATCATTTAATCCAGGCATTGTAAAATTGGATGTTGTCCTACATAATTGAAATGCTTTTTAATTAGATGTACCTTTCATTTCACCCTTTGGATTCACAATGACTCCAGCATTATCTACAAAGAAAACAAGATTGGGATCAGCAACCTAAGACAGTTGAACGTCAGAGATCAGCATCTATGGAAACAGATCAAGATAAACTGAAAGAAAACTTAAAAAGTTTAACAACAGCTGTGTCTCCCAGCAGACATTCTGCATGTTTATGAACACCAAAACAGCCAATATCATACTATTCTCAAGTGATGTGATCAAAATGTGCAATGGAGAACAAGGTTCAATGTGAACATTTGATAATATGTAGCGACCAAATGGAGCACATGCAAGCTTCAAAAACATATTGCATCTGCAACGATGGACACACTCACTTTTCCAGACATGTAACTGTATCAACCATTGAACATTAACGTAGATACCTGACTTAAGTCTGGTGACATGACATTAATTTAACTAATTACCAAAACTACAATGTTTTTTAGACTTACAGAATTTTCTGTTAAATATGAGGTAACCTCATTAACCAGTTATTCTCCCACCATAAAACATTTTAGATCCAGTGTCCCAACCTGGACAGGGATGATAACAATGGTTACCACCTGGTATTGGGGTAAGGTTGGTATATCAATTTAGCTGGGTATGGGAGGTGTAGGGAAACCCTGATCGAAAAAATTCTCCACACCACATCACCAGCAGACAAACCACCAAAAAGAAAAAAACCCAACATAAAAATGTCATAATAATTTACGGGGAGAATTCTGAAAACAAAAGAAAGAATGTATCGAATTGCGAAAAGTGAGATCCCAATGAGAGAGATCCCACTCGATAAAAATATTCGACAACTAAGATAATTTTGCTGGTCTCAGGAAGCATCAAATCATAGTGCGCACACGTTAATGAACGCATCAGGACACCGCTTAACCAGCAAACCTCTATCTTCAGCAAACAGTCTAAACACCAATTATCAGCAGCATATCAATAGGATCTACCATTCTTACAAACCGTAAACTAGAAGGAGTAAATAACCATAAAAATCACTAATTTCAAGTCCCTTCACCAAGTTATGGAACTACAGACAATCATAATCGACAAAACTACATAACATAAAAACCACGAAGGAGAAAAATATTTACCTTCAAAGTACATGTAAACTCCATCCTTTCTGCGCCAGGGCTTACGCTGCCTCACAATGACGGCAGGCAAGACCTTCTTCCTGAGATCAGGCTTCCCTTTCTTGACAGTAGCCATAACCATATCTCCAACACAAGCAGATGGCAAGCGGTTAAGGCGGCCCTTGATTCCCTTCACCGAGATGATGTAGAGGTTCTTAGCACCGGTGTTATCAGCACAATTCACTGTGGCCGCCACCGGCAGACCCAGTGACATCCTAAACTTGTTACCAGCTGACCCTCCACGTCCTAATCAAAAATAAATAAATAAATCAAACCTTTTTCAGCTATCAAATAGACGATGAAAAATAAACAAGAACCCACATATAAATTTTTCATCTTTTTAATGTTTTTATAAACCCTCAACCTCTTAAATCGGTCAACAGCTATTCAAGCTTGCATTTCTTAAACGTAATAAATCAAAACAAAAGAGATAGATCTCATTCCTGGGTATTTCTGATCTGGTTTTTGCTTATAGAGTTGGAATCATGCAAGCAAATATAAAAAGCTGGATTTTTTTTTTCAATTGTGTTGCTCTTTTGTTCTTTTCTTCTCGGGAAACAAACGGAAAAGGAAAATGAAACTGAAACAAGCAATGAGCTCATAGAGAAAGAGAGAATGGAAACTAACCTCGCTTCGACATTTTCGACGGCTAAAGAGAAACAGAGAGCAACAGCTAGGGTTTTTGAGCGTTATATAGACGGCAAATTAGGGTTTTTTGGATTTTGCTTTTGTGTTGACTGACAGCTAATGGGCCTCAAGCCCTAGGTCTGACCCCTACCTCATTCTTGGGCCTTGGCCCAATATTGAAAAGTTTGGTTTAACATATTCCATTTTAGTATCATTTATTTAATATTGATTATGCTTAGTAATTATTAGGAGTGGAAACAAAAATACTTAAATTTATTCCAACATAAGAACTAGTAATATTTTTTAATAACATGAAGATGCACCAATCCATATCCTCCTCTTGGTTCTTGGTCTATAGAAAACAGATTACAACTTTATATATTTCCATCTTCAATAAGATCCCAATGTCCATTGCAATTCAAGAATTGTTCCTTTAGAGCTTGACTTGGCTTTTACGTATAGGCACTCCATGAGCTTTAACCTTTCATTGCATTGCAGGCCTTGGTTTCTTGCAATTGCACCGCTGACACGATGAGAAACTTTCCTATCCAACTCAAGCTTTATCCTTTCTTTCTCTTTCCCGAACAGAACAAGCTTTATACAGTGACCTTACGGGAAATGTTGATGGCACAGTTATGGATTGAACCAAAAGAAAGAATACTAAATAGAAAGCTTTACAGAAACGTCAGGAAAGCTAATGGCAGCAAGTTTTCACCTCCTTGCTTGTTTTACCTACATCTATTAAGGTTATCCAGCATGTTATGATCAATGTCTTTCTTCATAAAGTAATCAACAAGAAACCGAAAGAGTGGTAAGCTTTCCCGCAGTTTCCATGGAAGAATATAGATATTAAAATACAACTTCTTACAAAAATGAATGTTACTTTTATCCTTGGAACATGATCAAACGCATTCTTCAACCCAACAGAAACAAACCCAAAACAGAACATGAAAAGGGATCGAGGGACAAGAATGGTTCTCATGCAATAAGTCTAAACATCAAACATCAAGCTTCAAATTCCATTTAGAAACTTAGCAGATTCAAATTTTTGAAAGAAAACCTTCTAATATGTCCTGCTTTGACCGTAGATATGTAAAGTATATATGTATAATGAAATGTATACCCATGTGGTTGAATGTTTTGTTTTAGATTTTCGTAATAAATGGTTTTTGGTCTTAGTTTTGTTCTTTACATTGTTTATCACAGTTTTACAGTTCATAGAATTTGTGTTTGAACTAGTTTCTTTTCTGCTTTAACTGCTTTCATGGAGTTTTGAGGCCTACTCTGCAAGAAGCCAGCAATCTTTGACATGTCCGGCCAATTTTTTTCAGGTACTTGACTGCCTAAGACTCTTGTGAAATCCTATATGAACAATATGCTTCCTGGTTTTGATTAGTTTCTTGGATTGCAATTCCATCATAAAATGCATTTCAGGATGGAGCTGGTTTTGGAAGATGAATATAAATCAGACCTCCTGGGGTACCAGAAAGTTTTCTAATGGTTTAATCAATTGTGATGGTTTACAAGCAATAACATTTTATAAAATGGAAAAAGCAAACTTAACCAAATTTAGATGTGAATGAACCTGTCTTGTCTTGAAATGATAATAATGTAAACAAAGTGTAACAGAATAAGTGGGCTAAACACACACCAGAAATATAAGATGACAGCTTCAGTTTACAATCTCAAGTAACTTGTGTGTTTCATCAACAATTTCAGCAACATAAGAATTCTGTTTGATTTCGCAGTGAACAGGATTGAAAGGGAAACAGATCCAAAAAAAGTCTTGTATAAATATAAGATGAGCTTTCATGGAATTCATTAACAGCCTCACTATGTTCATTCAGTAGTTCACCACTGCTTGGGAATAGGTATGGTAACCCCTTCAGTGGAAGGACTTTCCAAAAAGTTGAACTGTTAGTATGCTCCTGGAGTAGTTCATCAATGTGTTTTGACTATTTCCATGCTCCATAGTAAAGACGAGACAGAGAAAGGAAAAGTGCATCTGTATTTATTAGCATTAATCGCCTTCACCATAGAATGGTTTCAAAAAACATATTGAAGCATCTTGTGAGCTTCTGATTGAGCTGTTTGCATTGTGAGGGAGAAAAGGATCTCCTATCTCTTTCAGGGTTAGTAAGACCATGTTAACCAGGCACCACCTGCCTCAATCTTTTCTTCTGGGTACTACCTGCCATCAGCTGAAGTTAATGGGTGCTATAAAGTCAAAAGAAAATATACTCAATGATAGTCACCTAGCAAAGCAAGGAGACAGCATAGGATTCCAAATGTTTTGTGCACTTCTGTGGGTAAAAAAATAACAGTCACGATCACTCACAACTAAGTAATCACTAGATGTTCTACAACATAGTAGACTATATACTTTTTAATCAATTCAGTATGAACATAGAAGGCAAGTGAAAACTTTCCTACATTTTAGTCAAAGAAGAGAGATACCTGGCACCATGTCATGAAGAGTAATATACAGATCCAAGGCAAAGGCTCCAAACCTTGGCAGCAAGTTAAAGTCTTTCATATTTTCACAGAATGGTATATTTCCAGCCGATGTGTTCAAACCATTCCCAATGGAGGAACCAATGACTTAGTCTTATCTGTGATCAATTTGCACAATGCACATTCATGATATTATGGTAAGAAACATCTCTGTATGAGACGAAAACCAGCTTATCATGACCAAGAGCCTGCTATAAGATTTTATTTCCTTCAAGAGAAAGCACAAAAGAATGCTTACTTTTGCAGGAGAGAAAATGATAGACAGTCGTAGGAATATAACTGGTGAGAGAAAGTTGAAAAACTGAGTGAACTAGGATAACGCATTTAAGAGTGAAAAAAAGTAATGTGACTTGAAGAGAATGCAGTAACACCATACATAGGAGTAGAAGCACAAGTACCAGCCTCCCCTCCCCATCCTTTCCACTCTCTCTATCCAAAATACAACAAACCTGTAGCACTCAGGTGACTTTAAGCCAACAACTGATCCAAGCTTTCTCGTTTAGAAGAATGTACTAAGCTTTAGGGTTTCAAATTATGATGCACTGTGCACCATGGAACAGTGACTATAAGGTCTCTCATATAGCATGTGTCTCCTAATTGACCAACTTGAAATGCACATGTGAAGCCAAAAAGTTTCAAGAGCCTTTCTGTCCGTGAATGCAGTATTTATTTAAACAGAAAAAAAAATATTCATTGTCACCACTTGCTAGTAGCTAACCTGACAATTCCAGACAAAATTCACTGAAAGCAGGAGTGCAGTAGGGAATAAAAAATGTATGTGCAAAAGCATCTTAATAGAAAAATAATTTGAAGACTGTTACTCGAAAAAGAAAGTCATCACACTTAAAGTGCAACCGCATCCCTTATTTTGAAATTCCTGACCTAGATGCTGGTTCTTCTTATGCTTGAATTTCACTTCTAGTTTGTTCAAACATAACTTCAAATTTTACTGAATATTAAGGGCTACAGAGTATAGGATACATGTGGTATAAAATTCACTCCGTCTAAAACTTGTACGTTCAATTGAAAAGGAGCACATTACAAGATATTTTGTTCTGAGAATCAAGGATAAAATTTCCAATCAATAACAGGCAACCTATATAAGAAACCAATCTGAAACCAATCAAACTAGCTACCTGAAAACATAAAAATAACAATCTCAATTTATGTATAAGTACCTAAATTTCAACTTACACACTGCTGTCGTACAGAGGGTTACAACTAAATAAAATTAAATTGTAGATCTCGCTACCTCAACTGCTGTACATTTTTAGGTCGGAGAGTGGGACTTTGAGTATGGATGTACGCAACTGCAATTGAGAAAGACTGCAGAGCTGAGAGTGTTGATTGAAAATGAATAAAATACAGGCCATCATGAACATTTGCTATCCTTAAGGTTGGAGAACCATGCTCTGAACCCTGAAAATTGAAGTTGGGGCAATGGTTATCACAACGCTTATTCAGTTATAATAAAGTTATTTGATTGCTAATTACGAAAAAGCAAATCTGTTCTTGTGAGGAGAAAATGTGAATACATAAATATCATCTGTCCTTGTGCTTCTAACATTGCCAGTGAAGCTAAATCCTAAGAGTATTAACCATCTTAGATTATAACAGACAGGAAAACAGAGAGACTGTCATACCTGAATGAAAAAATCAAGTAACTTGCATGCCTCAGACATATCTGTTGGAGGTAAACCTCCTTCTTTACTTGATCTGGCTTTAAGTACCTTCAGCGGACAGCCCAAGTCCCAGCCACCACAGTCACAATGTCCACCAGATCTCCATCTTTCAATAAGACTAGAGGGGCCACCATTTCTGGTTCTAGGGCCACCGTGAATACCTGCTGGAACTAGAATATCCATACTTGTTGAGCAATCACCGGAATCACGAGCACAAGTAGAAGGAACTGGGGCTTCCAAAGTGTCAACGGTTTGCTTAACCCCAGCTTTCTTGAGAAACTTTAAGCCCCAACCTCCAACTTCCTGCTGAGGATTCTCAGGGAAATGGTCCCTCACGACAATGGCAGCCAATTCAAGATTTGGTGGAAGCTGTTCCTCTAAAAGATTTGTCCCACCTAGTGCATCACGATTGTTGACTGCATCTTGGCATGGGTCCCAAGAAGAATCTTCCATTATGGAACTTGATTGAAGAAATCTAGACACTGTTCTCTGCTTGGATGAGTGACCGCTCTTGAATACTTCTGCCACCTTTTTAGATAGACCCTTATTCTTCCTGTGGTTATTGCTCGGAGTTTGCATCTCCCCACTAAAAGTTTCATTACCACTAAACAAAACAAACTCAGTCTCCATGATTTTAGAATCTTGGGGGCCAATTGAGAAAGATGTAGATACCTTCATCTTACCAACAAGGTGAGACTCATTATCACGTATCCCATGGTCCTTGTGGCTACCCTTGCTTGAATGGAACAAGTACGTATAGTCTAGACCCTTATTGCAAGCTGATCCTTCCTTTGACAAATTGGCTACATAGATCTCCCTCTGATTATCCAGGGAGAAAACAAAATGTGGAATCCCACCCTTCCATGTACATTGAAGCATTCCCTGAGATATTGTCGTAGAAGTAGAAGAAATGGACTGATCAGAGCATGTTGAGTTTGTACTTGACACAGAAACAAGCCTTTTATGAACAGTCTCGGATCCATATTTCAGATTTTCTGAAATGGGTGTTTCACTTCCTAGCTTATGTGCGGAATAATAACTGAAACCACCAGGAGAGCTCATGACATCATAACTCATTGATCCTTTAACATCATTCAAACTTGCATTGACATCCAATGCACCCATTTTCCGTAACAATGGGCTCTTCAATATATTTGCCATACTTCTGCTGCCCATTATTGAACCTACAACCCACTGTCCAGCAGAACCAATGACTACACTGCCCGTCCCAACTGCCAGTGGACATTCAAAAACAAACCTGCGCAAATCACATGTTTTTTCATCAGTGATTTTAGCTGAATTCAGGCCATCAGATAAAATGCCCATCTTTGCAGAGCTCAAGTTCACAGAGATGTTGCATCTGGCTGCTTTTGCTGCACTTATATGAATCAATTCCAGGCAACAACGAAGATATTTCTCATCTAGAGTAACCACATGCCTGGGAACTTTGTTGCCTATGCCAAAAATACTCCAAAGGAATGAATCCTTTGTAAGACTTTTTCCGGCTTGTAATCTTTTGACATTTAATATCAGAGCATGCTGTGGATTTACCCTTCTTGCCAGCTTTTTCAATTTTAATTCAGAATAACACATTCCGTTGTCTCTTGATATATCCTTGTTATTCTCCAAGTTTTGCAGTGAATCTTCTTTCCCTTGGTCATATTTCTGACCATTAACAAATCTGTTGTCCATCTTCTTTCTCTGATTCATATACTGCATTAATGATGTGCAAGTCTCATTTCCATTTTCTACCTTGAAACGGTTGATGTGAGTATGACAGCAGACAGCAGACAGCAACCACACTTTATACACCTCTAACTTTCCAATTTGTACTTCACTAGAAAGCTGAAGAATAAGATGAAGAACAACATAAAGATAGTACAAAAAAGAAGAATGGAAAGAAAGCTATAACTGGTATACTACCAATCCTTACCTCAACTAGAAAGGATAAGATTTAAGACAAATCTTAACGGAGAGGGTATTTTCAATGATGAGAAACAAAACAAAACGTGTTGGACTCGAATAATAACTTTATCAAGTAATGATGGAGCTTTGATTTTTATACATGCAACTATGTCAAGTTATGAACAAGAAAGACAAGAGCATATACCCTTCTACTTTCCCCTTGTCTTTTTTCATTTATTTTCATTGTATCTAGAGGAGATAAAAACAAGCATATGTAAACTAAAAGTAAATTAGTTACCAATCGACATCAAGATAAAGAAAACTTCTTTTCTTTTCTTTTTAATGTTTAATAACCATAAAAGCTTGATTAAATCTTATCAAAAAAACAAAGAGCTCGATTACATCAACATCTAGATTATATATGCATGAAAAGGAAGGAATAAAGAAGCATTCACTGAAAAATGCAGCAGAAAAACATTTAGAAACATTGTATCTGAGAAATTATTACCTTACCAACTTAATGAAACTCAACCAAGCATACTCCAAATATGATAGAAGAAAGACGGAAGATCACTCAAATTAAATACATTTTAAAGAAAACTGATAGGGTCGTTGAACACAGTCAAACATAGAACTACATGAACAATAGGCCAGCTTACATCAATCCAACCAACTCCACTAGATACAAACCTTTTGAATCAAAAGAAAATGAAACACTAAACCAGAAAATTCAATCTTTCTCTTCTGTACCAACTTTAAAAGGAAAAAACAGGGAACTACTTGCTATTAAGTAATACCAGAGAAAAGGAAAAAAAGAGAAACATGGAGTACCAAAAAAACCAGAAATAAACAAAGACAGTCAAAATCAAAATTAGAAGAAAAATAAAACAAAGAAGAAAGTTGCAAACTTTTATGAATAGAATAAGTAAAAAGGGAAACTTTTTTCTCTTACCTCAAAAAATGGATCCAAGGAACAAAGATCAAGCACCCCAATCCAATAGACAAGCCAAACCAGCAAAGATAAGAAGCAACAGCTGATTCCCAATAAAGTAAAAACTTAAACACCCATTAACCAAGAGCTTAAAACTCCAAGCAAAGAATAACCACCCAATCAAGATAATAAAAAGGCAGCTTTGTGCCTGTGAGAAAGAGCAAAAGGAAGATGCAAACCATACAAGGTTCCAAGCACTGTTTTTTTTTTTTTTCCTTTGTTAAGAGGAAAAGTTGGTAATCCGTTACTGTTTTAGACACTAATCAAGGTTTTTTTTTTTCTTAAGAGAGATAAGAGAGCGAAACAAAGCAAAGCACCCAAAAACTGAAGCAAAAGTAGTCGGGGGCGTGAAGTAAGCCACGTTTAGTTGTGGAATTTTGGTTCCATGCTCTTCCATATAGTTTCATGTAGGACCCACTTTCAATTTTCCAATTTTTTTCCTCTAGGCCAATAAAATACAGAGGGAAAAAATGAAAAAGACACAGATAAGGAAGGGAAAATCTTAATAAAGAAACCATTGAAAACTACATAGAGAAAAGAGGAGGTGAGCTGGAACGCAGGATGTGAAACAGAAGTCCACTAAGGCCAAAAGAGAGAGAGAGAGGGCCACTTGCCAAATAGGGAGGGGCACATCAACTGAAAATGGACTTCCCTTGTTTCAAAGTCTTTCCTTAGTTGAGTTTTTAACCACAGTTTTTCTTTTTTTTATTACTGGAATTTTATGATTCAAAATCAAAAGGATTTTCCCAAAGACATGTGACGGAGAGAGAAGGAGAGACAAGAGAGGAAGATCGGTCTTGATCACTTGGGGGAATGGGTCAAGTTGGTACTACAATCTTCTGTTCAAAGCTTCTAACATAAACAACAACATGATCCCCGCTGTTTCTTGTCATGTTTTACTATGATTTCATTTATTGCAACCTGCTGCATGTTGGTCTTTTAATGTTCTCGGATTCTCTTTTCCTGCTTGTACTAATTTATCACATTCAGTATATCACCAATTCATCATTGCATAAAGCACCATTAATAATTGGGCTATTACATTAAAATAAACTGTTTATTAGTATTTTTTTCCCCTAGGAAATATATAATGTAATATCACTTCATGATGAATCCTTATTGTTAATTTGTTTGTAGTAGAATATTCCACATTCTTAGTCTCTTCCTTTAACTGTTGTTGAAAGCATAAGGAAAGCAAATCCCCTTTCTTTATTGTATTTTATGAAGCAAGTAAGGAAAGTAACTCAAATATTAGGTAGTTGAAAGTAAAAGGAAAGTAAATCACATTTCTTAATGTATTTTATGGGAAAATTAAGGAAAGTAAATCAACTATGCAGTTGAAAGTATAAGGGAAGTAAATTTTGGTTTGATTACTTTCCAAATATCAAATCCTTTTCTAACTCTTTTGGGCACATAAATTTAGAAAATTATAAGTAAATTATTTCATCCAAAATTTCATTATATTACTATTAATTTGACTCAAACCAACCCCATTTTTAATAAAATTTCATGGGTTTCTTTTCTTTTATTTTTTTTAATAATTTTTCCCACTCATATATTTGAATGTGTCCATTACAAGTGTGGTGCAATAAGAAATTGGTTGATGGTCTCTATGCCCTGATTCTGGTGAGTGGCAAGCAGGGGGGAATAAGTCAAGAACATGTGAAATGGTTCCTCCACTAACTAGGAACCATAGTGCCATGACATGGGGAAAACCAAAAAACCTTCCTATTGGCACATCCAAATATGTGTCTCCTGTTCAAATCAAAACAAAATTTCAAAACCCCATTATTTCATTAGGTCCAACAGTGTCTGACCTCCCATGTTATGCATGGGGTTTTTGGTCTTCATCAGCATCAAATGTGATAACGAAAGGATTTGATATTTAACTACCACATCAGACAACCTCAGAGCTATTCTTCTATCCTTTCAGTGTAGTTTAAACTAATGTAGCCTGAGACTATACGCTACCATGGAAGTTTTCCACGGCTCTCTAACATCAATTCATTCGATAAGAAAGTGAAGTTTCCTTGGAAAATCCATTTTGCTTTAGATGTGATGTGAGAATGGGGAATTTTCATAGCATTGTTTCCTACTTAGAAAATTACATCTAAAACAAACTCATGTATTATGGTTATTTATTTAAATTTTTCATTTTTTATTTCATTTAAATAAGTCTTTAAATTTTGATTTAAATCTAAACAAGCTTTATTGAAAAATTAATAATCATTAACAATCCACGCCTAAGCACTAGTACAACAAATTTTTAAATCTAAATCGCATGATTTTCAAAAATTCAAATTCAAGTTGTTAGTAATGATGGTCTTAAATTACTATATAACTCTTAGCAATTATATTCATATTAATATGGGATATGGAGTATTACATCAATATCAATTGATTTTTTCTTTTTTTAAGGTAATATATGACTTAACAAGTTAACGTGATCATGTGATGATCATAGAGTTATATATATAGAATCTTTTTTTTGATCTTGTCAACTCATCAAGTTATATGTCTTTAAACATTTGATCTATTAATTAGTGCATGATCTCTCTGTTTAAAGAATATAAATTCGAATTCATCTTTCTTAAAACAAAATATGCCACATGAATAAATGAAATTAACTGGCATTAAGTTTGATGATGATTAAAGACTTATTTAAACTTAAATCAAAATTTAAGAATTCATTTAAGTGAAATAAAAAATGAAAAACTTAATTGAAGAAATGACCATAATACAAGAGTTTTTTAAAGCTTAAACCTACTATATGTATAGTTTTAACTTAAGAAGATAAAAAATCTCTAATCATTTGAAACTATGTCATTAACTTATCCAAATAAATATTAAAAAATTTTGAAAATTGAAATACAAGACAATGAAAAATAAATTGAAAACATTCCCGGGCATTTCATTTTTTCAAAAAAAAAATAATTACATGATTTGATTTTTCATTTTGTCTATACATTGGCAGTATTTTAAGCCTGGCAAAAGAATACACTATGTTTAGTGGTGCATATATTTTCAGTCGTCTAATCCCCCAAATTCCCGGCAATTTGAATATTCAAAATAAAAATTTAAAAGAAAAGTGGGTCCAACAAGATCATATATTAGACAATTATTGACCCAATCAAAAATCAAGCTATCTAGTTTTAAATTGAACAAACCCTTTCGATCTTCTTAGGAACCGCCTGTCCAACAACCTCTTTTGACAAATACATGAACACCCCCTTTTTGTTGTCTCGCTCATGTATGCCTAACTCTCCCCTCTGTTCCCCTTTTGTCAAACCCCATTAGAGTCAAGTTATTGCATTCAGGGGCTTAAATTTCCAGGGTTTGATCATGACCCCTATTGCCTTCAGTTTCATTGAATCTGATTGTTTTTTTAATTATTGAAGCAAATTATTATGATTAGCAACTTTATTCAGTGCTGGGAAGATTCTTAATTACAATGATTATGTTAATTAGAGATAATTAAACCAAAGAAAAAAAAAACTATGATAGTCAGCATGATGGACAGCAGTTGTTTCATGGGATTGTATACCAACTCCATTCAGTCCTCAATGGCAATGGCATCATAGTAAGTTGTACTTGAAGATATAAAGCATTGTAGACCATTATTAATATTCAAGTTTGGGTTGTAGATGTTACTCTGTTAGACTTTTTGAACTTAGCTAGAATATATATAAACCTTGAGGGAGAACAAATACCATCCTATTGCCATTAATTTTTCAACATCTAAAAAGGAAATACCCACAAATTTATAGGATTAAATCAATGTAACTAATGAAATATTTCATGGGAACTATGCAATTAGTTTGGGTCAAAGGTGTAAATCTCACACTCATTGAAGATGGAAGGGATTTGAGGAGTGAGGCATAAGAAAGGTCAACTAATACTTCTTTGTACCCTTGAATTTATAGGTCAGTCTCTGTTTTTGACTTTAATTGAGTGCGTAACATGTATTTCATTTCACTTGGAGTTATGAACACAACAATAAAAGAGACATGCAAATGCAAAACAGCTTCCATTTTCCAAAGGAAGAAAACATCGTTGGTAAGGCTTGGGCTTAGCATTTCTCGAGCAAGACTTGGGTTTGGTTGAAGCATGACCTGTTGTATGCCTAAGCTTCATAAAGCCCTCTAGTCATACGCAAGATTGTATCCAAGTAGCCATTTTCACACTGAGAATATGCCTAAAAAAAGCAAAAAAAAATAAAAATATAAAAATGCATGGCCATCTGCCAATCCAAAAAAAGGTAGATTAGACTACAAAAATGTGTACATGAACTCAGATGAAGGCATCAACAAGCAACATCTAATGTTTTCACTTCGAAGAAATTAATGTAGTACTACATGAGTCAAGCAATTCCAACAATAGAAAGTATTTGTTTGAACTCACACTCTATCATAAATTAATCTCTTCAGCTAGTGATTTCTGGCAAGTAGAATGCCATAGGTTTGTCAATTGTGCAGATTACAGACATTGAACTTGATACAGGTGGGGCTGATATACATATCTACAAAAAAGTTACAAATTTTTTATTCGCTGCTATGGTATCCTGACTTGATTATTTGTATACCATAGTACCCAATTATTTCTTTTTTGTTTTTTCCCTTTTTGTTGATTCTTTTTCTAAAGACCAAACCCGGATGGAGAAATCCTGTCTGAAACAGGGGTCCTGCAAAATTTTAGTAGACTTGTTGTTAATGAAAAACTATTCAAATCCAGGACTGGATAGGGTAATTGCATTTGAAGGAGTTGACACCACTAATATGAGCAAAGATATCTGAGGAATCAACCATGTCTTCCTCTTCTTTCACAACAACCTGTTGGGAAATGAAAGCAAAGTATCAGTAAATATCAGAAAGAATAATTATGCAGTGCAATTCAAGGAAAACAAACTTACTTCATCATCATCATCTTCTTCATGATTGCTACAGGCTTGCCTAGGGTTCTCTCCAAAGTCATCATTCTTTGCAAATCGTCCTCTAACTCGAGGTCGGCTGTCCGCTAGTGTCTTGCGGCAGGCATACTGCAGATTTGGTTGTAAGATTTAGGTGTGAAGAAAGAGTTATTAAATAATTAATGTAGTAAATTGCATGCATATAGATGTTGAAATTAGAGCGTAGAGAGAGGGGACCTTGATTTTCTTGCTGAAGTTCCTCTCGTTCCTTTTCTTCATGTACCTATGGATCTTCTCCTTCCTTTGTTCAACAGAAAGTTTCCCTACTTTGTTGAAAGTTGAATCTTCCAAACTCGAGATCTCTGATGCTAAAGGAGTAGCGCTGGCA
Source organism: Theobroma umbraticum (assembly GCF_002168275.2). Taxonomy (NCBI): domain Eukaryota; kingdom Viridiplantae; phylum Streptophyta; class Magnoliopsida; order Malvales; family Malvaceae; genus Theobroma; species Theobroma umbraticum. The sequence continues at coordinate 6,103,716 of NW_018397264.1, forward strand.
GCCGCTCCCACGAGTTGTTGACTCTCACTGCTGAGGGCCTTTTGGAACAATCACATAGAAAGATTGCAAAGTTAAATGAATTGTAGTTGCTTTTTTTAATCCTAAAATGCAACAGGTTGGATCTTTTTCCACCCTCTTTTTGGGATGACATGTTGGTGATGAATTCTCAAAGAAAGTACGTGGTTCTCTTCGGTTTAGTCCAAAATCATGCTCCTATGAATGCAGGTGAATGAAAATTCATCAGGAATTTATGCTTGGTCAAATGGAAGGGGGACCAGAAGCCTCCATAAATATCCCCTGATTCTTAAATTCAATGTTTTGCAGTTACCTTCCATGCCAAGCAGTACCATGTAAGGACCATCTATTAGTAATGGTTTTCAACTTGTAGCCAATCATTATGAGGACAAAAACTAGTTGAGTGAAAAACTAAGGACAAAAACTAGTTGAGGAAGTTCTGCAAACTGCAATCTTAAGGAACTGCTCCGATTTATTATCAAATGCTGAAACTAAACAAGTACCTGCAAGTCTCCAGGGTTAAAAACGCGCTGCACTGAATCTGGACAGAAAATTCCAGCATTATCGCCCTGATATTCCAACTCTTGTGGTTGCAGTTCAGAACCCACGAGAATGCTCCCAGCGAAAATCCCAGAACTATCAGCAGACAATGCAGCAGTCATAGCCCCAGCAGGCATGAAAGTAGCCATGGCCGGACTAAGAAAACAGCAAGAAGGAGATGATGGGTTTAAAGGTACATAAGAAGGCACAGAAGTCAAGCAATCTTCATCGAAAACAGATGGCAACGGAAGCCCCATAAGAGGGGCAACAGGGTCAGCAGTGTAATGTGAAAGCCCATCAGCTGCAACATCAGCTAATTGGATTTGAGATTGCACTAAAGATAGGTCAAATTGGTCCTGTTGAGTTAGAAATGGAGGCACAGAAAAAGAAGGGGATTGAGAGAAGTCTATAGAAGCAGAAATGTCGTTGTCGATCTCATCTGGGGAATCAAAGATTATGGACAGATTGCTATTGATATGGTTAGTGGCAGCTGTGGCGGTTGTGTTGGTGCTTGTAGTGGTGGTGGTAGTGGGCGTGGCTGAGTTAGTATTTCCATTGCTATCTTGGTAGCCATTGAGTTTTTCAATGTCTGGTGGTATGGTAAGATTATTGCCATAGGAGGAGTTCTCTTCATAGCAATAATTAGACGAAGTGACCTCAGAGTTTTGCAGGGCTTCTGAGAAAAGATCAGGATCAGAAAAATCGAAAATTGGACCACTAATCGGGCTTGGTATATCATCCTGTAAAGCAGTGAAAAACAATGTTTAGATAGATCAAAAAAAGTTACATAATTAACTATTACAGCAGTACTGCAACATATGCAAAGCTCAATAACCTTTTCTTTAGCCATACAACCATCGTGATTCTTCATATTTTCATCAGATGGGGTTTGAAATCTAATTCTAATTTACTGATCAACAAGATCTGTCTAATCAGACACAGTTTGAGAAGGAAATTGTTACACTTTAAAACTTAATTCTCTCTAAAGAACCTGAATTTTCAGCACTCGGGTCATCAAGGGCGAGCTACTTGGAACTTCCTAGTCTGCGTAGAGATGAGGTTAACAACTAGGCTATGCCATGAGCTGCCTATTGTTTAACTACATTTTTCATTGAATAATTTTTTACTATCACCCCGTTTTTTTTTTCCAGAATACAACTCTCTTTTTTTTTCTCTGGATGCATGAAGGGAATTTGACGGACTGATGATTGACATCTACCAAGTTCATGGGTGTGGTTGCTACGCAGCAATCTGGTTGCCATTTTTGATCGGAAACATATAAGATCAATCTCATTAGGAGGATAACCTGATAGTGGCTATTTCGTACAAAGAAGAAAAAGATTTGTGTATCTGCGCTCCATGTGACTTGTATGAACTCAAAGTACCCCAGTGTTTGCAAAAAATCAGAAGCATTTAACAAAGAAGGAAGTTAATGCTATGTTATTTTTGTTCAGTTTATAGAAAAAAGAGCCAACTTTAAAGAAACAATTGGAATTGAAAGAACACTACAAGAACCCATTTATGTTATCCATGTGAGTTGCTGTCCTTAAGAGTCTTTCACCCAACCTTACTAAAAGGAAAAAAAAAAAAAAAGAAGAGGAGGAGGGAGAATCACAATTAGAAAAGCTTAAACAAGAAGCATGAAAAGTTACTTATTCCATAGTGATCAAAAGAAAAGTTGAAACAACAATCGGGAAAACAACAGGATTAGATTAGGAGATGCCGCTCCTCCTAAGATAATGACAGCTTTGACATGGGGGCAAATGGTTATTTCTCACAAGATCGAAATAATATCCCCGGAGACAATCTCGTGGCAAAGTATGACTCTTTCAATCGATGAAAAGAAGTGGAGCAAAGCCTAAAACTGACGCAGTGCCATTGTTTTGGTCAATGCAACCTATCTTGTATTTCACATTAAACGAATATATATTTATAATGAAAAGGTGGAACAAGAAAACAAAAGAGGCATGAAAATGACAGGAGCCGAAAATGACATGAAAAGATAAAAGGCAAAAAACATCAGGGAGAACGCAACAAGGAACCAAAAAGATAATGTAAATCGAGTGAATACAGCTTCAGAATTATATTATCCCAATCGAAGTATTAGACATAAGCTCACGTAACCCTTTGTAAAGGTGCAAGAAACCAATCCCATTAACGAAAAGAATCTTTGTTCCTAATTAGTTGGTACTATAACTTTTGCAGACACATTCAAACAAAAAACAAAACCAAATGATATTTCTAATATAATGCAAATGACATGAAGAAGAAAAATGGTTCAAAGAATTCGGAGAATTACAATGGGAAGCTGCTCCGGTGGATGAATCACGTCTTGCAACATGGTTTTTTTTTTTTTTTTTGCCTTTTTCTCAATGAACCTGATGAATCAAGCTGCCTTAAGAATGATAAAAACCAACAAATATATATCTTCCTACTGAATTACACCCTTATTCTTAAAATGTAATAAGCTAAGGTGGAGGAAAGAGACAAACCCATTTGAACAAGAAAAACAAAGATATTATAAGATGTAAGAAACGAAACAAGAAAAAGTTTTGTTTGGTTTTTTTCAGTTTATGGAGATAAAGAAAGAGGGAAGAAGAAAAAAAAACCAGATTTTTAGCTTTGGGGGTGTAATTTTGAGAAGAAAAACGTTGTGAGTTAGCTAAGAAAATGGAAGGTATGGGGTGTCAAAAGTTAGTTATATATAGAGAGAGAGGGGGGAAAACTATAAGGCAAATGTTTCTTTGCGCTGTCCGAAAGTGGTTTGCCACCCTGGCTTACTCTCCTGTGTCAACACGAGAATTCCGATGGACCAAGAGTTTACTCCCTGCCATCGTGGCATTTTACCATGACGACACATGGAATATGTGACAAGTGGCAATGTCAGTTGACGAGGCATCGACTTCCTTTTTTGTTTTTTTTCTAGCTGAAAGCAAGTTGACCAAGTCTTTACCTTATTCTTTCGCTTCTTTGTTTTTTTATATATATATAATTAAAGAAAAAATATTTAAATTTTATTTTTTAAATAAAAAATTATATATTAATCAATAAATTAAACAGTCTATTTGCTTCTTTGGAATCCAACAACTTTCTTTTCTTCACTGAAAATTTCCCCTGATAACCCGCTTGCTAATACAATTCCACACAGCCACTACAAAACAACAGTGCAGCCCATGGGGATTTTATCACTTTTACATGACAATGGTTGAATGTATAGCACCTTGGAATAAATATGGCATTGGAAGTTTTTTGATGATGTTGGGTTCTGTCAACAAAGGATAGAGATGAAGTAAATGTCAACTGATTCCAATTTAGCTCAGCCCTTAAAGCCATATGATAATGATTTAACATAGAAATGTCTTGTCCAGGTAGTAGAGTTTGGCCGGCTCTGTTGAAGAAGAAGTATAGAGCAATGTACCCATCACCTGCTTAATGTCCTTTTTCTTGTTCTCCGGGTCTTTTCATGGCTAATACTCCTGCAAAAATAAAACCATGACCGTTCTAAGTGTTTACATCTTATCAATATAAATCGTAACGATAAAATTAAATTATTTATGTGATATATTCATTTCGTTTTTTCGATTTTATATTATAGAGTGAATGAATTTGCTTTTCATTAACCACAGGTGTTGAAATTGATTGATACATGTAGAATATGTTATGGTTGTGTCAAAGTTTTAAACAGGGTGCAGATGTAGCCATGAAAAGAGATTAAAAGTTGCCATAAAATGAAGGTGGGGAGGGGTTTCATTTTAAGTATTAGACGGTTTACCAAAAGCTTTATAAAGGGACAGCCAAATTCCAAAGTTTCCTTGATAAGCTAAAACTTGTGTTTCCATGCACTTTGGGATCACTTTTTCCCCCACTTTAGATCCGTGTAGAATAGCATTTCAACATTAAAAGTAAGAAGATGTATTAATTAGAATAGTAAGTATTTGTTGGGAATAAAGCCAAAGGCTTTCAATTATTGAAACAAAAAAAAAAAAGATTTCCCTCGAGTTGGGACATTCACATTCATAAATGTATAAAATAAATACTTTTACGAAAAGAAAATGTAAGAAGAAGAAAAAATTTTATTATACGGGATTAGAGATTCAGACTTGATTCTCTAAATATGAATATAGATATATCTATTAATATCGAATACAATACTAGAATGTAAAAGTTAAAAAAAAAAATTAAAATGGGTGAAAGCCAGAAAACTCAGCATAATTAAACTAGATTTAATCTAGGCAAAGCTTCTAAGAATGAACCTATGAAATCTTCTTGTTTTTTTTTTTTTTTTACTTCGCTAATTCTTGTATGTTTGTGAGGCAATGGAAAATGAAATTCAAATGCAAGCTTTACCAAACATCTCTCTCAGCCTTGTATGGGTATATTTGTTGTCTATATACACCCTTATAGACCAAAATCAAACCCCATTCAGGTTCCAAATTAATGAGTTAGGTATACTAGGTTTTTCATAGCCCTCCATGTGCCCCCTGGGTTTCCATGATCCATGCTCATGAAGGAGTTTGTATGTTACCCTTCTTCACAAGTTGACATTGATAGGAAGAATCTCATTGTCTTGGTAAATTTCAAACGGTAAATATGTTTTAAGATTATTGTTTTATATATCGTTGATGAAGTTTTAAATTTATATACTTTTCATGTTATGATTTAAATAATAACGTTGAATCGGAACAAGAAGAGTATAAAGCCATTTTTGTGAGATTTTTTCAAGTTGGAAACAAGGAAAGAAAATTCATGCTTTTCTTAACATTTTCTAGGAAAATTTGGGTCTGGAGAAATATTGGTTGGAAGACACTGCCCCTTGAAGCATCAGGCTAAGGCCTACGTCTAAATTGTCATCTCACCCTTTAACGGGCTGCTCTCAATCTCTCAATAGTCAGAGTACTGTCACTTTAGGGTTCTTTTTCAAGATTCAAGGAATTGATTAAGAATTTAGAATAGAAAAATATGTTTAGAGGGTGCATGTGAGTAACAGTCCAAAACATGATAGAAAGAAGCACAGCATAAAATTTGGCAAAAGAACAAAACTCGAACCAAGATGTTGGCTCTGGCTCCACCTTTCGATTCCCTGGTCTTTGGAAAAGACAGACCAACTACACAAGCATCCCCTTGAACAAAAGAAGTCTATGCACTAGGTTGCTTTGGAGCAGCCATTTACCCTCTCTCAAGGTCTTTCCGTACAGTGTTATGTATATAGAACAGGAATTTTATCTCTGCTTGCTTGTCACAGCATTATGGGTTTGGGTCACGCTCTAAGTCTAAAAATTTATCTAGCTATGGGGTGTATGTGTATTATGCTAGTGTTTCCATCATCAACCTAACTTATTTTTGACACCAACTTTATGCAATTGTGGTCGAGTTCTCTAGTCTGTATCAATCCTCACCACCTTCTATGGCAATGCAACCTATTTCATAGACCTTCCATCTTGCCTTTTTGGTAAAAAATTCGTTTGGCATGAATTTGTTTTTCCTTGTTTGATGGAAATTCTTTCCTAGGGTGAAAAATATTCTTACTAAATGGCCAGGACAATTATAAGAAAGAAAAACTATCCTAGCTAGGCTTGGAATCTAAGATTGTGTTTGACCTTATCACTGCTCTCACTCACGCACAAAAGATGACATAGATTCTTGGCATTGAGGGGATAGAAGGAGTCAGGAAATGCACGGATAAATCTTATTCACATGGAAGCACTTATGCTTTTCGATACTAGACTTGGGAGAGAGACACTCTCATGAGCAGATGCCGTGTAGCAGTATGATTTGTAGTTTTAAGCATGCTTTTGCTGCAATGTTGCATGATGTTATGCTTTTTCTTATGGCTAATCCCCATGCTTTAAACTGTATGTATGTATGTATGTATGTATGTATGTATATTGCAGTTAACACTAGTATAACATGAAATGTCTGGCCAAATTAAGCAGCATTGGCTAAGGGGTTTGGCACTGCAGTTGGCTCGAGACTGCAAATGCAATGTCAAACTGGTTTTAAAGCATTGCAATGCAAATGCAATGTCAAACTGCAAAAATCTTTCAGACCAGTAAAAATATGCATGGGAGGGTAAGCAATTAACATGCGGCCTCTTTTTTCTAATTAAAGATTTCACAGATTAATTTACTCATTCTTTTAAGGTTGTCCCTGTAGCTGTTAATTAAAGAATGATATCTAGAGCAGTGTCTTAAGGTTATGACAATTATTCAAGGCAAAAAGGAATTCACCTGTAAACATTGATTACTAATATCTTTTTCTATCCAATGATTTGGCTGCAGACAATCTGCAGTCCCGTCTCTTTTCCTTAAAGCACCATATGCAAGAGGCCAAAAGTGAAGATGGATTTGTTCCCCAGCTCTTAATGCAATCCGATAGATTTTACTCTTGTCGTGTTAGATGCCACCTTTCTAACGATGTTGTTAACAATTCCCAGCCTGATCAGCTTTAGTCAAAGTTGTTCTACAGCATCAATCTTTTCCCAATCAGCTTTCAGTCAAAATTTTGTTCACTTTCTCTGCTGAATTTTGAATGCTTGTTTCCAACTTTTCATGGCTGGTGCTTTAACCTGATGGAAACCCAATCTGGTTCATTAAAAGCTAAAGTGCAGATTCTATGGTCTTATTAATCAAAAGTAAAGTGATTTATTCACTTAATCTTAAATTCTTAAGCAGCTTCTTGGTGTGAGGGAATCAAACATCAAGACATCAGGCATCTGCCTGCCCTTCTTTTCACACAATGTTCCTCTGTTTAAGATCATATCATTCATGCAAGCCATATGCTAAGAAAGATTGACATTGATGTCTGAGCAAGATTTATACCTACTTAGGATCAATTTCCCAGCGAATATATCTTGCCTCACTCCTTCACCGGTCACATATTCTGCTTTGAAGCAGTAAACTAACCAAGAATCTGAAATTTTTTATCAGTTTGGGTGTCTCACTTTTTTAATGCAAAACGAGTATAAACTGGCAAATACACATTTTGGAAAATATTCATGTTTATATCTCTGCAATGTTCTTCCTAATCAGGGTAAAACCTGCACTCTCAACTAATCTATCTATGACTCTGCCCACAGGTATTGCAAGTCTGCTGATATTTTTTCCAAGAGAATTTCTGCCTCACTAAGCTATATATATATATATACCTAATGCAAAAACTGGCAAAATACTGCTCCACTCTCTTTGCCTTTTGGGTTTTTGTCTTTCTCTTTCTTTTTCACGAATCAAAAATGAAAGCAGAAGCATTGCTCATGGCAACAAACTTCACTGTTCTTGCAAGCACTACAAAACAGTTATGCTACTTCAACACTCAATCAAACTTGTGAGTGTGCCACAGTTCAGTGAGAAGTTGTCAAATCTTTGAACAGATTCGTTTTGGTACGACCGCAACCATGTCACCAACTTCCAAAGGGATGACCTGAGGCCAGCCGGGTGGGATCCCAACTTTGCTCCTGAACTTCCCTTAAGCTCACAAAGATATATATACACAATGTTCTCCGATCAAAAGCACCTGAAAAAAACAGATAAAAAGATGGGTCGAGTGTAGTTACTGTCACATAAAATGCATACGAAGACATAGCATTCATCAACCAAATCCATCTTAAGTTTCCAGAACATTGCAAATTTCAAAGCCAGCCGCTAAAGCCAATTATATGAACCAGGCTAGGTTGCTAAAATGAGCTGGTAATAACAAGGCTTAAATCCTAAAAAAGTTCTTGAACTACAGACAAAACCTCACTACTTTTTTATTATTATACCTCAAAAAAAATATTTTTAATTAAAATAATAACTGTTAAAATCAATCGATATTTTTTATTCACCTAATATGTGATTTGATAATGTGATAACTAACATGATTATATTATATGATAGTTGACAGTAAAAAATCAGATCATATATTTAGTTAGAGTTAAAGATTTATATAAATATGAAAAAAAAAATAATTTTTTTATATAATAAAAAAGTTAACTTTGCATGTAAGTTAGATAATTCTTTTATTTTTTATATTTAAGCCTAATATTGTACCAATGATTAGGCAGCAGGCTTCCAGGGTACAAGAAATTGACGTCTCATCCAAAATTATAAAGAAGGGCCCAAATTCGGATATGGTCTATTGGGCCAGTAACAGGCCCAATTGACTCCTAAAATATCCCTAATGGGTTGACCCGTCCTGATTTGCTTTTAATATTTTTCGTCGGCTCTTTCTTCTTTTCTTTTTTCGTTCTCTCACTCTCTTTTTTAGCTGCTAGTTCGTGGCTGTGGCTGCTGCTGCTGTTGCTTCTTCATTTTGCCGACTGAATAGTTTTTGTATTTCTTTCAGCGGCGTTCACTGCTAAGAAAGAAGGGATAGGAAAAGCCCCAATTCCTCTTTGACCATGAACTGTTCAAGTAGGCGCGCTCTCTCTTTCTCTCTCCTTAGTTTTCTTTTTTTTTTTCTTTTGTTAAACGCTGTTTGATCTGAGTTTTTTGGTTGTCTGTGCAGTCTCCGGCGAGGTGCCGGAAGAGCCCGTCGTCTCCAAGAAATCAGGCTTGCTTTACGAGAAACGCTTAATCGAACGACACATTTCGGTTCGCATCTCTCTCTCTTTCTGTTTTTTTTTTTAGTTTCTAGGGTTTCTGTTTGGTTACTGAAAATTTTACTTTCAATTTAATTCTTTTTTAATTTTTACTGATTGGAAAACTGTAAATTTGCAAAAAAGTTTTTTCTTTTAAAGTTCTTTTCTTGTTCTGAAATTTTGATTTTTTTTTAGATTTATATTGGAAGTGTATCGTTATCTGCTAGCTGCGTGTTTGATAGAACATTTCTTTTGCTGTTTTAATTAGGATTATGGGAAGTGTCCGGTTACAGGGGAACCGCTTACAATGGATGACATTGTCCCGGTCAAAACGGGCAAGGTGATTTTACTATCGATGTTTACCTTTCAGGTACTTGTTTTCATTGCTTCTTTGTGAGCTGATTTGTTTGTTTTTATGGTGTTTGATGCAGATAGTAAAGCCCAGATCATTAACAGCGGCAAGCATTCCTGGGATGCTTGGAATGTTTCAGAATGTATGTTTTCCTGAGTCATATGTACCTCTCTTTTTTCAGTTTTTTTATGTGTGAATTAGTTCATTATGTAATTCATGTTTTGAGACTATCCTTTCCTTTGTTAAGCTTGTATTCATGTGAGTGCACAGCTAGGAGGGGGGATTTTTACTTCTGTGTAATTTTGTAACAATTCTGCTGCTTGTTTTACAGTAGGGGTCTTATGTTGCCACTTTGTTTTTAGCTAGAAATGAATGCTCTTCATGTAATTCCTTTTTTTATTGGAATTGTTACCAATGTAATTTCTGCTTTACACAATAAATCTTAGCATGTTACACCAAATTTTCTTTATTGTTTTGCTTCTGATGTTGTGTTACTTTCCTCATTGCAGGAATGGGATGCTTTAATGCTATCCAATTTTGCATTGGAGCAGCAGCTACATACAGCAAGGCAAGAGCTAAGTCATGCACTCTACCAGGTAACAACAATTAGGTTAGCGGTGTCTAATTATCTTTTTTAGATTCCTATAATAATTTCAGTTACTGGTTTTTGCATGTTATGTTATATCACTACATTACAAAGAGCATGAGTTTTATATGTTAGTAACCTAGTCTAGATTGAAGAAAAAGAATCTTTTTGATAATCTGGTATGAGCTCTTTTTGTCAAAATCTTGCCAATGGTTTTAGTTGTTTTAACATTCCCAAAGAAGCTGAATAATTTAGCTCAATTGTTGTATAAGGGTTTTCGTTTTAGCCTTGAGTATTGATGTAGAGTCTGTGTTGCAGTTTCTTTATTGTGGATGCTTTGCTTTAAAAATGTTTACTTTCAACTGTAAACTGATAAAGATCTCTTTTTAGGATCTATGAGGTTATTAAATCTGATAATAAATGGCTATGAATTTTACTGGTTTTTCTATTTGATTCTTTAAGTTTTATCTAAGTAATGTAGTTCAAATCATTATTATTATTTTATGCAGCATGATGCTGCCTGCCGTGTGATTGCAAGACTTAAAAAGGAAAGGGATGAAGCCAGGTCATTACTTGCACAGGCTGAAAGGCAGGCACCCTTGCCAGCAACGGCAGTTACTGCCAATGTTTCTGCTCTTACCAATGGAAAGAGAGGTTCTTTCTCGGTACCCTTTTTGTTGTGAAAATTGTCCAAGAAACAATAAAGATAAAACTTAGAGAAATTAAGCAAACAAAAAACCACAAGAATTTATGTACATCCACGGAGTGAAACTGTTCTTCTATTATTGAAAAATTAAAGTATAATAAATTGAATTTTATGGTTCTCCAAACCAACCCAAGATCTCTTGCACATCTTTTTTCAATAACCTCCCAAGAACACTTACCCAAGCTCCACGAAGAGCAAGTTACAAGGGGTTACATCTCTAGAGCTCCTTAAGCACTAGGCACACTTCTAAAGTCTAAAGATTCACTTTTATAATATAAAAGTCCAAAGTAGAATGGGATTTAGACTCGATGTGGAATAAGAAGTTTAACATCATACAACTACTCAATGTTGTACACAAACAAAAATCCTAGTCAAATAAAATCTAAAATTATAGTCAACCTAAAACTTAACACTTATCATCAATGTTTGTTTATCTCTAACTAAGGTATTATCTTATTTGAGATTTTCTTTTGTGATCATAGCTGCAGAGGATGTAGATATGGGGCCTGGGGCAAAGAGAATGCGTCCTGGGATTTCTGATAGTATTATTGCTGAGTTAACAGAATGTAATGCAGCTCTGTCACAACAGCGTAAAAAGCGCCAGGTACTCTTCATCCATTATCTTTTGATTAATTCCAAGTATCTTTTTGCAGATAACATCTTCATATCATTTTTGAGATCTGTTCCCTCCAATTTTTTTCTTGTGTTTTCTCTTCAGATACCTCCGACATTGGCTCCCATTGATGCTTTGGAGAGGTATACTCAACTTTCTAGTCATCCCCTTCACAAGACAAACAAACCAGGGATCACTTCAATTGATATCAATCTTTCAAAGGTGTGTTGCTCCTTTTAGTTAAATCCCTTTCATGAAACTAAACTTTGTATACACCTCTCTAGGCAATCCTTTTGGATGTTGCATATTGAGGACTTGATATTTACTTGCCAAAATAGATCTGTTAGAAACAAGGTTTGAATGTTAAATTTGGAAATTATGTAAAGGCTATTTCCAAGATTATAGCTAAGTTCAATTTTGTTGATGTAAGACTAGCTATTTCCTATCTTTTCATTATATTTTAATGCCATATCGATCCAGCCTATGTAGCAGAAAAACCTATGCCAGTTGCCTGTCTATTGACTGCATTTTTTTGCTTTTGGAGGAGTACAAACTGCCAAGTGGATTTATCTAATGCTATAATCACTGAATTACTGTATATTATGGAAATCTGTTTTACAGATAACATTGCAAGATGTAAATTGGTATAGGATCTGGATTTTATGTTTATACTATTCTTCAAAGCTTGTCCATTTACATCCTTTTACTTCTGGTTGTCAGGATATTGTGGCCACAGGAGGAATTGATTCAAGTGCTGTACTCTTTGATCGAACATCTGGAGAGATCTTATCAACGCTTAGTGGTCACTCTAAGAAGGTTTATTCAGTTTTGTCTGTTTTGTTCAAGTGCTGCTGTTGTTTTCATTTTCTTTTGAAATTTATTTTCTGACTACATTCTTCTTGGGTAGGTTACAAGTGTAAAATTTGTAGCTCAGAACGATGCATTTTTAAGTGGATCAGCAGATAAGGTAAGCCAATTTCTCAAGTCTCAAGTTCCAGTTTTTGTTCCTCTTTGGTGATCCTTATTTATGTTTATGCTCCATAACAGATGTTTTTTAATGGGATATAGTGTCGGCATCTTAATCATTTAATTATAACTAAACTGGTCCATATTTTATTTTTGTTTTAGCTTGCGTCTCAATTTGATTGGTTTTTGAATGTTGCAGACTGTTCGCATTTGGCAAGGGTCTGAAGATGGAAAGTATGATTGCAGGCATATTTTGAAGGATCATACAGCTGAGGTGAATATATGCTTGAATCCACATATGCTATGATTATCAAATTCTGATTCTGGTTTATTTGCTGTCTTGTGAACATAAGAATAAATCTACCTTCTACTCTTTCAGGTGCAAGCTGTCACAGTCCATGCCACAAATAACTACTTTGTAACTGCTTCCCTTGACACAACATGGTGCTTTTATGATCTTTCCTCTGGCATATGCTTGACACAGGTCCTAACATCTCTCTCTCTCTCAGATCTGTAAGGTTTTCCATTACAGTGAACATTTTGGTTTCTCCTGAAGTAAATGGAGTAGTTGGTCTCTTACTAAGTAACAGTAACTTTTATATAGTATTTGGATCTCTTTAATTGACCCTGAATAGTTAGTTCTTTATAATAAATGAAACTCGTGTTTAATTGATTTATGAAGTTGTCAGAAGGTAAAATGTGAAGTTTTAATGGTGTTGCATGGTCAATAGTGTTATTTGGACTGTTAGTAGTTTCTTGTGAATTTCTATCATGTATTCAAATTTCCCCTAAACGTCTTAAGGACTTTCAATGGAAATATGTAGTCATCATTTTCGTTTCTGGTGAGGCTGATGGCAAAATGATTTTTTTTATCTTGAACCTAATTTCTGTTTCATTTATTTTGAAGAGGATAACCTATAATAAGAGTCAGATTTTTATTTCTGCAGGTTGAAGACCCTTCAAATTCCATGGGCTATACATCTGCTGCTTTTCATCCAGATGGTCTCATCCTTGGGACAGGCACCACAGAAGCTACTGTTAGAATTTGGGACGTGAAGAGTCGGGTATGTAGAAACTATGTTAGGAGACCAGAACTTACGTTTTCAGATATTTTCTTCCCTTGTTTTAAAGCCACTTTCTCTTCTTTATTTTATTACCTCTACAGGGAAATGTTGCCAACTTTGATGGTCACACTGGGGCAGTAACTGCCATATCTTTCTCAGAAAATGGTTACTTCCTTGCAGTAAGCACTTCTTATCCAAATGTGTTCGTTAGCTTGATGGCTGTGAATTCTGTAATCTGATTTATGTTTTAACTGCAGACTGCTGCACATGATGGTGTTAAGTTGTGGGATCTGCGCAAATTGAAGAACTTCCGATCATTTGAATTATATGATCAAGACACACCAACTAACTCTGGTATGTAATATCTTTATAAGAGACCCCTGCATGGCTATATATGTAGCTTGTCTTCTATTGGCTCACTCTCAGGAGCAAGCAATATTTCTGATTTTTTTGACATAATACTTCCATTTACTGTTTTGTCTAGTAAACTGGTATTTCCTATATACTCCCAGCTTTCCTCAGTAGCAACTTCAGATTTAAACTTAAATTAGAAAGTGAATGAGCAAAGTGTACTTTCTTGCGATCAGAGTTGGCAATAATGAAGAGCTGGGTTTAGCAGCGCAGCTTTAATTCTGTTTTTTTTTTTTTTCAGTGGATTTCGACCATAGTGGAACTTACCTTGCAATTGCAGGCTCAGATATAAGGTAGGTGCTCTTAAGGCCTCTGTGTACAGTCTTGGCATAGGATAGTTCTCTGGACAAAAACTTCAATTGGATTTACAGTCTGTTGTATGTAAATGAATTTCAATAGAATGCTTAAGAAACTGTCTGGAGATTTTTTTGTGTGATAACATTTGACACGTCTTAACCAAAATTTAAAGAATTATTAATAGTACACTTGTCAGAAATCTTATGTCCTCCCTCTCTCTCTAGTCTCAAAAGCTCATCTTCACCATTATATTATTTCAAAATTTCTTTTCCCATGTTGCTTGTTGGTACCGATTTAATTTTGTGCTTCCAGAGTTTACCAAGTTGGCAGTGTCAAAGCAGACTGGAATTGCATCAAAACTTTGCCTGATTTGTCTGGCACAGGTTCATCTTCTCTTCCCTCAAGTAGATTATTATTTCTGATTGTCAGTTGAAGTTGAAGGGCCTTATTCTCATCCATTTGCAGGTAGAGCAACTTGTGTAAAATTTGGTCCAGATGCAAGGTACTTGGCGGTGGGATCAATGGATCGCAACCTCCGCATATTCGGTCTTCCTGAAGATGATCCTTCAACTGAGTCATAAAAGGCCTTCTGTTTGACATATATGGGAGGAGTCCTGGCCCTGAACTCCCTTGCAATTGCTAATTGTGACTGTTATTGTTTCATGGTTGAAGTAAAACGCCAGATTTTGAGGTCCATTTAATCTTAGTTTTGTGCTTTTGAGGCTAGGGCATGAATGTCTTCTACAAGTTTTGGCCATTCCTTTCCTCCAGCAAGTGTATGTGCCGGTGTATCATCTAAATCTTTGAAGAAATGAAAGCCAGCCAGTCAATCATGTGTTACTTTATCAGAGAGAACATAGACACAATTTTCAACTTCTAGATTTGTAAACGTCGCTAATGGGAGTTTCCTCTACCAGCCTACGCTTGATTGGATTTTTATTTTAATTTTTTGTCATTGTGTAGCCATCTTAACTGTTTATTTGTATACTGAGAGTGGATGGTATCTGTTGTTCTTATGAACCATTATTCATGCTGGCTAATCGGCCTAGACGTTCTTTCCCGCACCCTGTGGTAAAAAATTCCCCATTCTCGTTGCCACATTCCTCATTGATGGCTTACTCGCCTGAATAATCATGCGTTTAGGGAGAATGGATCGTCCATGGCTGCCATAAATGACTTTATCAAACACAGCTGAGGTACACGTTCAGAAAGAAAGTGAACAACGGCACTTCAATTGACACTTTGAGAATAACTTTTCAAAAACCCTATAATTTAACCTGCAAGCAATTTGCCATTACATGCAACCTTTGCCCAAAACTGAGGGCAAGGCAGGGATGGTACAAGGTCAAAGAATAAAGAATGGCAACATAAATACTTCCTCAATGATACAAGAATCACACATGACCTACAAATCTCAGCCTTCCTTCAGTTGGAAGTATTGTGACGCATGCGTGAATCCCCAGAGCTGCACAGTTAGAAGCACATGCAATACAAATATACCATCAGACAATGGGTTAAAAAGGGAGAAAACCTGCAAAAATTTCAACTTGATAAATCTAAAGGAAAGATGATTGATCCAAAAATGTAAACAGGATATTGACGAGAAATGCACAGGGATTCCTTGTCAATGATACTCCAACTCATTGTTAAATTCAATCAGCATCCAATCAGATAATTACTCGTGTTTTCGTCTTAAACTCAATGTTGGGATATAGATAAATCAGAAACTGAAATTGGTCAAAGGAAGCTATAATTACCTCGACATTCTTTAGCTCAAAGTCTTCATTATGAGCCAAACATAAGTTTCCAAATGTTTCACAAGGTCCGCTAGTTCCATTTAATCTATTGTAACGAGAAAATAACTATCATGAGAAAAGAATATAGAATATTTATAAGAAAAGACTAGTTGGCAGAACTCTAACAGGGGAAACTGCAAATTGGAACTTACAGATCTCCATCCAAGCACAAAGCAAAATTACCACCACCACCAAGTGCTAACAAGTCATTCAAACACATATAATAATAACGATTGGCACCTGTTTAGATAAATATGACACAAGATCAGACTCCATAATTGCATGGAAAATCATTCAACATCAGCTAAAGCAAACCAAACCATGTCAACATCAGCTCAAGCAAACTAAATCCATATCTTTCAAACAGCAGGCATACAGTAAATCAATCTTTCTCTTTATCTATCCCACGGTTACATGTGTAGGCAGTAAGTACCCATTTGTCTTGACATGCTCACTATCTAAGATATAAGATACATTAAATACTTTGACAAAGTTGCATACCGGTTGGTCTAAATAGCCTTGGTTCACCATATATGGTTGTGAATACAAATGTCTGGTTTGTTCCCTGACACAAACGACAGAAATCTAATAAGGTGGCTGAATCGTGCTTTACATAGTGAGAAATGAAAGGATGTAGAGAAACACGGCAAACGTGCAAAGAATCAGAAAGACAAACCAAGTCAACACGTAAATAAAACCATATTCATAACTTAAACAGTCTCTTAGCTTACTTGATATTTTCTCTTTGGTGTAGGTTTCAAGGGGCATTCTAGCATTGCACCAAAGACAGCTCCTTGCCTATCTCCAGTAATCTAGAATTTGTACAACACCATGCAATTAATCCCAAGGTATTAAATACTAATTAAGCATTGTAAAATTCAGATAGACAACCTCCAATGACAATAGCACTCGTTAATATATAAACATCAGCATACCAGCAAACAAGGACCAGGAAGCTCGGCACTCTTACGAGTAAGAGTACGAAGTGATATACCATCTTTCAACGTACTGCCCTTCATTTGAAAGAGTAAATACCAAATCAAAATCCAAAATCAAATGTACAAAGCAGCTTTCACCAAAGAACTGCAGAGTTTATTGCAAGACTTACCTATACAACAACACCCATTGACGCCCTTTAACAATATTGGGAAGGGAAGACACCAAGAATTCATACAAATCGCAGTTAATAAACACAGATTCATCAGCGAGATTTGGTGAAGACTTTACTGGACTCTGTTGCTCTCTTGCTTCTTGAAATTCATCGGAATCACTGCTGCTCCTTTCAGAGGCACGGTCCTTTTCCTCACCACAAGGACTAACTGTTTGCTTAATGTCATTATCTGTCCAATTGCTCTTCTTATCTTGACAAACCTTTTTTATGTCTTCACTGGTATAAGTAGCAGTGTATTCTTCACATCTATCCAGGGGTTCATCTTGCACCTCAAATGTCTTATTTTTCCATCTAACAGGATGTGACTGAATTGGCTTGAGATCATGATCATTCGATTTAGACCCACCTAAGCTTACTGAAGGGATAATGAAAGAAAAAACTGAAGACAATGATTTTGAGCCTTTGGAATACCATCTGGCCTACACATTCAAAATTTTCAAGTCAGAAAATCACTTTCACTAAAATTTCACAAGTAAATTTGAAACTTAAAAGGAAATGAAGTTACTGACTCTTTCCAACACATACTTAGGCGTAGGTGGAACATAAAATAAAAAAAATGAAACTTGAAATAAAGATAATTAATTTGATGCCAATCCAGAAAAACCACTTCTAAAAGTTTTATAATTGAAACTTCAAATCGGAAAAAAAACACATTAGGCCAAAACAGTGTGTGTGCATATATATAAGCTTCATGAGAAAAGATTACATTATTAATCTGTTTTCCTTTCTTGCATAATCTAAGCTACCAAACACAAAGTTATATGTAGTGAATCAAATATAAAAAAATATAATCACCCAAATCAGCAAATATTTCAAAGATCATAAATTGTAAAAAAAAAAAAAAAAAACCCCCAAATTTTCAGCTGCCCGGGTTAAAAAAGATCACAAAAGATATGAATATAACATTTAGCTAACATAACTAGATTTCCCATCAATGACCCAGATCTAGCTTCCCTAAAAGTTCCCAAAAGGAAAAAGCTTTTCTTAGTGATAAATACATAAATAAGGAAAAAAAACAAAGAAATCACCTGAGAAAGATCAGATGCAGAAGAAGCAGAAGAATGATTCGGTGAATCTGCAAACAAACGTGAAAGACTTCCCGCTACTTTATCTTTCAATGTGTACATTTTCAATATATTTTTTTAATAAATAATTTCAAATGATTTACTGTTAACCCATAAACGTAAACAAATAAAATAAATTGCGTGTGAATTTGAAGCAAAAAAAAAAAAAAGACAGGGTTTTCTTTATTTCTTTTTTTTGGGTTAGAACTTATAGAAGAAGAGGAAAGGAGAGAGATGTCGGTGGGAAAATGGGGAAGAAAAAGAGAGAAAAGGGATCGAAGGTGAGGTGTTTGGCTTTTGCTTGTTTTATGGACAAAATGAAGTTGTATTTATATGTATCTCTCCTTCTTCCCTTCATGTCTTGGATTGGCAGCTTCTCACTACCCATGGTTTCTCTTTAGAATTTTGGACTCTCTCTTAACTTGAGGATCTTCTTCCTTTCTTTAATTCTATGAAAAATCATGGATTAAATCACAACCTTTCATTCTTCACAAATGAATGGTCATGATCTCCTTGAACATTTTTCTTTGTTTTTTCTTCAAATTATAGATATGATTATATAAAACGAACTGTATTCATGTTGACTAGTAGAATTTAAATACCTAATCGTCCATGCATAAGACAAATTTTTTATAATTTTTCCTCAAAAAGGGGTATTTAATTATAGAGTGAAAGTTTTGATTCTTTAACAGATATATATTAATTATATTAATTAATTAATTAATCTAATAATAAATAATTTATCTTTGAAAAGGAAAGGTTTGAGTTTAAATGTAACATTAATTTCTTAGAAGTTTTGTTTTGGGTGATGAATTAGCTTGCAATATGTTGGGTAGGTTAAATGTCAAGCATAAGAAGTTAGGAACTACTAATCAACTCATAATCAAGGTTCTTAACTATCTATAAGTAAACATATCAAGATCCGAAAAAGTCTCTTATTATTATATTTTTATACATCACTTCAGTATTCTCTTTTATATGTAATAAATACATATATATATCATATTATACAAATCAATAAACAATATCAATGAATAGGGATATCATCTGCTTTAAAATTATATTAAATTTGTTTTAAAATGGATGTTTAACTTAAAATCAATCAATAATAAATGAAAAGACCATTGTTGTAATTATATATTTAAAATATTTTTAATTTAACAATGTGTGATTTTTTTCTCATAAATAACAATGTTACTATATTAATCATATTTAATAGTTACATTGTAACATTAAAAGTATACACTGAAAGTAACAAACATGAAGAGGATATTGACAATAGTAAGACTCTTAACATCTAATAGTCCAGCTTGCTGTTGACAAGATTAGGTGAAGAAGACCTCTTAGCAAACTTTTCTATTGATAATACTTAATCTTGGACATTCATCTTTTAAGATTTTCAACTACATTTCTAGGTATGTTTGGTGTTCAAGGAAACCATATAGCAGCCACCAGCTACTTGGAGGAAACAAAAAGTAGAGATTTGTAGTTGTATTATTTTATGTATTGTTGTAGTTACAAAGGGGTTTGTCTGTTGATTCTCTGTCATGTGTTCATTCAGAAAATACAGCAATAAAGAAAGCTGGCATGGAGCTATAGAGTTGAACACAATCTGCCAGGGGGAAGCAGTTGCAGTTGCAGTTGCAGACTGATTCTCTTTAGGTGGTTTGGCAAGAGTTCCAGGCATTTTAGCATGGGTTTTTCCGTACTTACCCCATCATAACTTGCTTGGCCCCTTTTTTCTTTTTCTGTAAGGAGAAAGCAAGCCCAAGTGTCCTGCATCATTTCTAAGCCCAAGTAGCCACATTGTTTCTTAGTTGAGCCATGGGTTTTGCCTTCAAATGCACCTCACCTTCATTACTCTTGCCATTGTAAAGAGAGAACAAAAGCAAATGCTGCTTGAAGAAGATCTGTTTTCTGTCAATTCTATAAATTTTCAAGCTTCTTCATCTGCATAATTATGAAAGCTTTCATGCATTTCTTACCACTTGAGTAAAAGTTTCCATAATTTATACTAACTTCATTGAAAAAAAGGACTACTACTTGCAGCCTTGAGAGCCTCTTCGGCTCTTACATCTTGACCTGGATCCACACGTTAATGTCATGAATCTAGGCTGAAATAACGCTCCCCTCTTTGAAAAAAGGATCTTCAGTTTTGAAATGCCCACCTTTAGCTACTCTGAAATCCAAAAAAGATGTGAATGCCATTATGATTGATGAATGAGCTTCTCTAAGCTTTGGGAAGAAAACAAAAAGCAGGAGCCAAACATAATAAAAACCAGTGCTGCTGGTTGTCAAGACTGGAATGATGCTGACAGATTTATTATATTCACAAAACTATGCAACATGATTATGAGCAAAAGAAACACAATAGAACCTTCAAAATAATGAAGACAGGGTTAAAGTGCTTGACTTCCAACCTCAGTGGCTGTTAAATAGTGAAAAACAGAAGTCAGAAATATATAAACAATTGGCTTGTTTGATTGCTAAAATGGATAGGAAAAGTGACAGTCAAATCCCAGTCTTGGATAGATGCTAATTTAAATAGAACAAGTTTGCCAAGAAATTTGAAGTCATCAGAATAATCTGATGTATTTGTCTGATATCAATCAATCCAACCGCAGACATTATACTTATAACATGTTGTACTGTTTGACAAAAATAAAATGACTGTGCAGAAGCATAAATATGTACCACTACAGTAGTTTATCAAGAAATCAACCTACCAAACTAACTTAGCCTTCAAGTTAATCAACCAATGCTAAGATGCCAGCTATGAATGACTCGAGGTTTTGTCAAGTGGTTTTTCTTATGTTTGTCAATTCATTAGACACATGAGAGGCTGCCATTTTCTTGAGGAAAAAAAATGGGTAGAAAAGAATAGTTTCAATTAATGCATATTAAGAGCATCACTTTTTTCATATGCAAATCCAGGCCCTATGTACCCTAAGAAATGAGGTCCCCCAAAAAACTTACTATTACCAATCTTTAATCACTGGGCATTGCATTCAAAGCAGCTCTCAAGTAAGATATGCTTCAGTCAAACTTCATGCCACTTTCCCCCCACAAAATCAGATTCCTGTACATACATACCTCCTTACCATCTTTTAAAGAAGGGAATATTGCTTCTACTATTCAAGTTTATTTTATCTTAAATCCATTTTGTTGTCATTCCCTTGAAAATTAAAAAACTTGTTTAATCAGTTTGAGCATTTCCATAAATAATATTTCTCTATTATCAATTGTGTAGTGCATTGTACTCTCTCTTGTAAGGGGCAAAAGATAAACCCCTCTCTCTCTCTCTCTCTTTCTTTCTCATCTGTGCACAGCTTCTGAGGTAGGCCATCCAAAAAAGTAAAGGTGAAAATCCCAAATACCACAAAACCACAACCAGAACCAAAGCTCTTTTCCAATGGTGAAGCTGCAGAAACCAAACCAAACCCAAGGACGTCAGAAAACACAAACCTTTTAATCTATGTGCAGTTTAGCTAAAACCCACTAAGCACCTACAGATCCCTACAAAAACTGCAAGGAAACTGCCATGATTTGATCCAACAATACCACCCCAACAAATGGGTTTTGGTTTTTCTTCAAAACCCTTTTTTCTTTTCCTCTCATTTCTTCTCTTGTTTACCAATCTTGAAGTTTCTCAACTAGTTGAATCTGCTTCTGATTACACAACCTTGGTCTATAAAGGTTGTGCAAAGCAGGCTTTCACAGATCCAGCTGGGATATACTCACAGGCCCTGTCTGCCTTGTTTCAAACCTTGCTTTCACAATCCATGAAGGTAAAGTTTTACAAGACAACAACAGGCACTGGTCAAACTACCATTACCGGTCTTTTTCAATGTAGGGGAGACCTCAGCAACAGTGACTGTTACAACTGTGCCCGCCAGCTCCCAACTTTAGCTAACAAACTTTGTGGCAAGACAATAGCTGCAAGAATCCAACTTTATGGCTGCTACATGTTGTATGAAGTTGCTGGATTTGCTCAAATTTCAGGAATGGAAATGCTTTTCAAGACCTGTGGTGCTACAAATGTTGCTGGTTCTGGATTTGAAGAGAGGAGGGATACAGCCCTTTCAGTTTTGGAAAATGGAGTGGTTAGTAGCCATGGTTATTATACCACTAACTACCAATCTGTTTATGTTTTGGGGCAATGTGAAGGAGATGTTGGAGATTCAGATTGTGGAGAGTGCGTAAAGACTGCTGTTCAAAAAGCTCAGGTTGAATGTGGGAGTGCAATCTCTGGTCAAATCTATCTGCATAAGTGCTTTATAAGTTACAGTTATTATCCTAATGGGGTTCCTAGAAGATCTTCATCATCTTCATATTCACACCCTTCTTCATCTTCATCAGGTAAATAGAAATTGGTTCCCTTGCTTTCTCGTAGTAATCGATTTTGAGTTTTTGTTACGCTGATTACTTGCCCTTTTAGTTGTAGAAGAGTTCTGTCCTAATATAGATTAATGACTTCAAAATATCTTGCTTCAGGATTAATGACTTCTAAATGGTTTATTAGAAAAAAGTGGATGCAAATTAATTGACTGGAGATCTTTTTGATTGATGTAGGGACAGGGCAAAATACGGGAAAGACAGTGGCTATAATCTTAGGAGGGGCAGCAGGAGTGGGATTCCTTGTCATTTTGTTGATGTTTGCCCGGGGTGTGCTGAAGAAACGTGATGGTATACGTGTCTGAGATTCAAAAAATTGATCTGTATTCTGTATACCTGCTTGTTGTTGTTGTATGGAAGTTGGAAGTATCATTTTTTCCTTTGGGTTTTTGTGATTTGCTGATATGCATTTATTTATCTTTCTTTTCAGATTCTTGAAGGACAGAGTTCATTTAAAGGTGGATTCTTTCTAGTAGAAAATTTCTTTCCTTGTTTTGAAATTTGATATGGGTTTTCTGGTGAATATAATTGGTGAAGAAAGAGAGTCAGATTAAAGTAAGTGGAAGTGGGATTTTGCTGTTACAGTTAGGTAAGAATTTGACGATCAGAGAAAGCATTAGCCATTAGGGGGGGAAGGGCATGCAATGTAAACATGAATTTTTTCACAAAGGTGAAAAAGAGGATATTGTAAGGAACTATAAAAGAATTAATGTTTTGTCATCTTGAATGGATGAAAGAGAAGGAGATTTTGAGCAATGGGTTTTGGCAATTTGGCCCCCTTTTGTGTTTTCCCTGGCCATGTGGGTGTTTGTCTTTTTTCTCCCTTCTCCAGACTAATGCTTCTCCATTTCCTTTATATCTTTATATCATTATATGCTTTTTATAAAGTAGTTCCCTGCCTCACACACACTCTCTCTCCATACTGTTGAAATCTTTTGGATTTTCTAATTGGAGTAAACCATGATGCTTCCTTTATTTGTTTATTTTTTCTCCTTCTTTTGCTTTTAATTTGAATTATACACTCTTATAGTCTTTTTCCGTGCTAATACTTAAATAATTTCAGAAAAAAAATGGTTGGGTAGAGTTTCTAGAAAATGTTGCCCTATATTGAGCAGAATCATCATTAATTTTTTATTGTAGTACTTTTGTAGTAGTGCTTGTCCATGTTAAGTTCTCTCACATGACATAGGATACAGGCTGCAGACAATGATGTATTGTATTTAACATTTTTCGTTCTTTTCAAGCTAGTATTATTGATCTTTTTAAGAATTTTCCTTCCTTTTCTCTTTTTCCCTTTTCTAGTCTCTTCCTCTTTTCTCCTTTGAGTTAAGCCCAAGTTGAGGACCTAAAACCACATCCAGTAATTGACCTTAACCACTGTTGGGGTTGTCCAAAGAAGTCATAATCAAATGATTTTGTTTACAAATTCTTTCATGCTACCTTATTTTTCCTTGCTCAATTCCAAATTCTCTGTCTAAAGAGCAAAAGAATGAAGAGCTAGCTTTAATTACCACAGTTTGGAAGCATTGTCAATTGTTGTCTTTTAGAGCAAAGACCTGGCTGGCAAGTTGCTTGCTGCCTTTATCACCCAAATTTTAGAAGGGAAAAATGTCATTTGCTCTCTTCATTCTCATCATATATTAATGAGTAGATCACAATTATTGAACAGTTAAATGTATAATTTCAAAGTCAAATTTGTCACATTTAATAAGTTTTGAAAGAAATAGGATGGTGGTTGTGGTGGTAAGGATATTAATTATCTCATCTGTACTGCCTGCTTCCTACTGCTCATCAGTAATTTTTCTCCTTATGTTGTTGCTTCCTTTGCCTCTATTCTTATGAAAAAATTCGGATTAACCAGTAAAAGTTGTATTGATTTATATTCTTGACTTATAGTTCACATTTACAAATAAACTTTTTGGTTTTTTTCTTAAGGAAGAGAAGTCAAGAACATGGAAAGCTGTAAGCCAGTCAGCTGTCTATTTAGACTTTTTTTTTTTTTATAATTGAGGGAGGGGGATTCGAATCTTG